>NC_090925.1:320923446-321238299 GCF_040938575.1 Ambystoma mexicanum
GCTCTTGGCCAGACTGGAGGAATATGGAGAGCATTCTGGGTTCCTCATAAATCGAAACAAAACTGTTGCCTTGCCGCTAGGAGATGAGAGCACTCATTCAGGTTCACACCCAAAGTCTTGGGGTCTAAAGGTAGCGGGAGATAGATTCCGATATCGGGGGATCACAATCACTAAACAGTTGAAGGACCTGTATCAAGCAAACTACACACTGCTTTGTTCGACGATCAAACGCGACACACCGAAGTGGGCTAAATTAAAGCTCTTGTGGGCGGGGAGATTTATGGCAATAAAAATGAACATATTACTGCGGCTTGTCTTTCTGTTCCAAACGCTCCCGGCCATTCTCCCAGACTCTTTCCTCGCTGAAGCTAGGCATGCCCTGTTGGCGTTCCTGTGGGAGCAGAAAAGGCCCTGGATCGCCTACAACACACTGATCCTTCCTAAAGAGAAGTGGGGGTATGGCATACCCGGATAGCCTCGAGTATTATAGAGCCGCACAGTTGAGTGCTAGTGGACCACGTCAGGGAGTCAAACAATAAACAATGGGTTCGTCTGGAGAACGTCTACTTTGCCCCGAGTACCCTGGGTGAATGGCATTGGGCCCCTCTGAAATCTTTCCTGCGCAAGGTGCGGGAACACCCAATCCTAGGGGTAATATGGGCGATTTGGAAAAATAAGCCTGACATGCGCAGAGTTACCACCTGGCCCTCCCCCCTCAGCTGCATCTAGGCCCCCCGTTCAGAGATCTCATTTTAGACCCGATCTGCTTTTAGCCACAATACGAGCAGGGGTTAGTTAGAGCAGGATAGATGTGGAGAGAAGGGGCCGTCCTGACGAGAGATGAACTTGAAAGAGCACAGCAAGGCTTGCGGATTGAACCTCTCCCATACTTACAACTAAAGGGGGTCCACATAGACCCGCAATGGGAAGCGCAGCTCCAGCGGCACCTCACCCCCTTCGAATGCATACTAAATACACAATTGGGGTTTAAGGGGCTCATTGCCAAAATATGTCGAGCACTTCTGGAGAGATGTCCATCCCCCCAACCCCCCGCACTCAGGCGAAATGGGAGAATGTCTTGGGATGGGAGGATAACCAGGAGGGGTTGGGATGCAATTTTTAGAGCGGTCTGTAAGTCCACCATAGCGGTACAATATAAGATGCACAACTGTACATTTTTTATGCAATGGCACCTAATACCCCAGCACCTAGCAAAAATGTGCAGCGGCATCAGCCCTTAATGTTGGCGGTTTTGCTTGCAGATGAGCACATATTGGCAGCAGTGGTGGGACTGCCCTAGTGCGCACACTTATTGGAAAGAAATCCTGGGATGGATACATGAAGTGGAGGGAATAGATAGGGCACTAACTCCTCTCCTGGTATTGTTTGGGATCGGGCTGGTAGATGGACAGTATTTGGTTCTCCCCCACCTTCCCAGAAACATGCTGTTAGCAGCACGCATCTCCTTAACCATAAGATGGAAGGGAAGCTCTTTGCCCTCAAGAAAATGAATAGCTGCGTAAAGCCAAAGAAATGTATGAAATGGAAAGCCTCACTGAGGCATTACTGGAATCCCACACACACACATCGACGCACAGTGGCTTCCCTTTCTTGAGTTTTGGCAGCAGAGTAAGTTGGTTCCCTAGGGCCAAGAACAAACGGTGGTCCGCGCTGCAGTGGTGATTCCCTCCCGCCGAGGCTACTCAGGCTGGATTCAGAGATTAGTGACCCATGAGCTGGTTTAGTGTGATTAGCCTAATATGAAATTGATGAGACCGTAGGCCTGGCCGCATGCACCCCCAGTTCAAGTCGAGTTCATGTCCAGTTGCTGTGGGTTCGCAAACGGAAGCCTCTCTCACACATACTCACCCCTGTTGGGTTGTTTTTTCCAAGTGGGGTGGGGGGCAGGGGGCAGATGAAATGCGGTTTCGTAACTAAGCTAAAAATCTGAAAATTCACTGTTCTTCGTCTGAAATGCAATGTAACTTTTGTGCAAATGTTGATCTGAATAAAAACATATTTACAAACCAAAAAAAATTCATAAAAGTAGTTACACTGCCACCAGCCATTCAAGTTAACTTGTAATTGTAACAAAAATGTTACCATGTAAGTAAGCAAGGGGATACTGTCATGATGCCTACTCCCGGGAAGCCAGTTCAGGGCCATCGTCCCCGAAAGCAGACATGAAGGCATCAGTCCTGGCACCATAGGCGCCAGGCTCATTATGGGAGTGCTTGGATGGACTTACCTGATGCAGACCATGCTGCCGGATCCAGACCTCCTTCAGGTCTGAAAGGGACTATTTTACCTATGGGACTATTTTACCACTCGGGCGTGGCTGAGGAAGAATACTTACCTGGAACTACTTTGGGGGCTATTTAAACCACGCCCAGACAGCAGCTCACGCTTCGCGTTGTTCTGCATCTAGCAGCTGGACGCTCACTGTGTCTGCTCCTGCATCCTGGCTCCAGCCACGCCCGCCTGCAACCTGGAACACCTGAAAAGGAAGGAAAGGAGAGAAAGGTGAATAATTGAACTTTACCTACCTCCATCCGGAGTCCAGAACCATCACTCCGACGATCCTGAGAAAAGACATTATTTTTAGAAGGGCATCGCATCGCTCGCTGCAGAGCCGCGTTCCACTCACCTTCACGAGGCGCCCTCGGGCTCTACAGCGACCATTGGCACCATCCGTCGCCTTTCAGCGCCTAAGGAGAAAAAGAGACAGACAAAGGTGAGCGAAGGAACAGATTGAGGAAGGCCTGATTCTTTCACCTTAAGACTTACCTGATTTTTGTTGGGACAATCTTTCCACACCTCGGGTCGGCACCGCTTCTTTGGCACTGCCGTACCCCGGCCCCTAAGGGGAAAAAGACACACGCATTAGTGGGTGAAAGCAAGATCACTAAGGGAACCATCCATCAAAAAGACTCACCAGAGTTACCTTCGGCAAATCCATTCCTCTACGCGGATTCTTCATCCTACATCTGAAATAGAGAAAAGGATCATGGACAATTAAGGCTTGAACTTTTGCAAATGAATACTTACGGCCTCATATCGGAAAAGTCAAGCGGAGTTGAATACTCGCCAAACCCGAGATCCAGTGAAGTAACTGAAAATCAACGCGCCCCTGCATCGGAAGCAGGATGGAGAGCTCGTCCTTTCAGACTCTAAGGTGAGACTCTACGGGGAATCGCGGAGGGGGTTCGAGGAGTGTGAGAGGGGGACGGGGGGGAATCCGACACATTATCCAGCAGACAGTTAATCCCCTTTTCCATCTACAGAAGGATTCTTCTACGGGCCAGACAGGCGAGGTTTGGGGGTCCGGTCCAGTCCGTCTTCCGAGTCCTGCGCATCACCTTAGAAGAGGTAATAGCAGTCCAGAACAGATCGGCGCCTCCGTGGGAATCAGGTGAGCGTTACAGATACATTGTATCCTTCCTGCATTCCACCCAAAGTGGGGTGTGCTAGCTCACTAAAATGGGATGGGAATCCCACTTTACGTCTTGGAAACAGTAGTTCACCCAAGATATAATAAGAGAATTACAAAGGGAAGCCCAAAGGGGCAACCCAGCCTAAGCCCACACATTATAGGGAATTATAAATCCAAGCACACACTATGGAGAGACATACAAAGGTCACCCATAAAAAGAGAAAAAGACTAGGTCAGTGGGGAATAAGATTCCCACTCACCTATGAATAAGGGAAAAATAATCACAAGTCCAGCAAAAATTCCTGAGGTTGACACAGGCCAGGAAGATGTATCACTGAAAGGAAAAACTTACCTAACAAATTGCGAGAACTGGGACATCATTTCCCCCATTGCATTTATAATATTTGGATTTTTTTGAGCTGCAGGTAAATAGCTTTACAACAAATTGTAAATATGTTTGCTCTGCTAAAATTCTAATACTCTGTACTCCCAATTACAGCCACAGGTCTTCACCCGGTGTGCTGGGGCCAAGCACAAGTTTCTTCCAGGGAACCATTTTGGATGCAATCTAATACCATGAACTCCCAATGGCCCCATAGTTTGCAGCCTTAGAGAACTGCTGCATTATTTGTGGCCTTCAGAACCTCAGGGCATTTATCTAACGAACTTCCCCCAAATATATAATCTGACCATACCCCTCTTCCACCCAATCCCATACGTAGCTTGTTTTCTAACATTACCAAATGGAGTCCCCAGCAACAGTTTTTTGCAAAAGTCCCCAAATAGTTATAGCAGTCTGTAACCCCAATGTTCACCTTGTTGATCGTCCATAAATTATTGGAAAATTCTTGCCAAAGGTAACCATTTTGAATTTGGATATTTAGCTTCAGGCCATGAGTCTCAAAGTAGCAAACCACATGGCTCAAGCTGCATCCAGGCCCTTCGGTGTAAGATCAATAGAATAATATCATCGGCATATTGAAGAGCGGGGTAGCTTCAGCCGATTAAAACAGGTGGTACTATTAATCCCTGCTGGGAATGGGGATTCAAATCTGACAAATATAATAATTGGCAGGGGAGCCAACCGGCATCTATCTCTGCCTAGCACTCATATTGGTACCAAACTCCAGGACGACCCTTTCAGTACTACAACTATGAACAGCAGCAGAGGTTTTAGAGTAAAGACAAAAAAATAAACCCGAGGATCTCCTAGTTTAAATAATTTACTCCAGAGAGTTGCTCGATCCAGAGTGTTGAAAGCTTTGCCCAAATCCGAAAATGCTGCATATACCTGGCAGTGCCTAATTGCCACATACTTCTCTAGCATTGTATTGAGGACAAAACAGTGGTCTGTTGTCCCATATTCCTTACTGAAACCGGCTTGGTAAATCGGCAGTATACTATTCACCTTAGCCTACTCCGCTGGTCTGGCAAAGATCTTTCCAGCCGTATCAAGAAGGGATATTGAACGATGGCAATGGAAATCACTATGCAACCCTTTTTGTATACAGGAATGATCACACTCCTGGACCATGAAGCCGGATAAACTTCATCTCGGACGATGGCATTAAATATACTAGCTAAAATGGGAACACACCACTCTCCAAAAAATGTATATATGTATGACATTATACCTTTTGGGGCAAGGGATGTATACCCACTTTACTAGCAGAGATTGCTTTTGATACCTCTTCTAGAGCAAATGCTACATTGTACGAGGCAAACTTAGTCCTCCACGGGGAACCAGAAATCATTTATAATGCAGTGCCCATGCTATTGGATCTGGTCACACTCTCCCTTTTCCCAAAGCCCTGGTCAACTAAACCTCAGAACCCTTTTGCATATTTCTCCCATCTTCTCCAACAGATCCCATTGTGACTCAATATAGGTCTTCTTTTCTTTCAAAGAGTTTTGTAGACCAATTTAAACTTATATAATTTGCCTGAATGTGTTTTTACTGGCAATCCTAATCATACATGGGGGCATCCTGTCTTGTTTCACAGCAGGTTTAGTTGTCAAACTTGGTAACTTTCATTCTGATGCTTGTTAATCTGCTTAGAATCACATGCTGTGCAAATGGTCCGACATCCAGTGGTAACCGCGGAGTATTGCATCTTGTCTTTCGGTGGAACGAAAGGGGACGTCGGCATAGGCGTGTCTGAAACACTATCCCTATCGTGACGTGTGTAGTACCCAAAATCCCTCACGCGCCGAGGTCCCTCAGATTGTTTTTTTCCGCCCAGATAACTGGTCGCCCTATAGCAGAGCTCTTCATGAGACATTGTTTATCTTACCGAATTGTCGGTTTCATTCCGTTAAGTCACTTCGCCTATCAAGAACATTTTCGACGAAGACTACGGGGGAATCGCCTACGGCTGTGGGTTCCGGCGCCTAAGATCTGTCGTTCAGACCTCCACGTGGTCGTCCCTCTGGCCGGCCCACACAGTAGGGAGAGTGGGCTCGGGGTTTGCCATACTGCTATGTCTTTCTTCTTTTCCACTTCTTTCCTTTTTTGGTCTGGTCACCCTTCCCTTCTGCTATGGAAAGGACTCCATTTAGATTCTGCCCTGTGTGTAGGGTCAGATATCCGTGGAAGGACGAGCACACGTCGTGTAACGCTTGTCACCCCCTGGGGCACTAAAGCGGTGTTTGGTGTGTAAACTTCTAAACCTTAAACCCTTAAGGAGCGCCGGTTGAAGCGGTGGGCCGTGTACTGAATGTCACGCTTGGAGCCTCCCCTCCCCTGCCGCGACACCAGCAGAAAGTGACGGGGCTACATCGGATGACCAAACGTCCAAAGCGGACGTTATAGACCTTGAGGCAGACTATTCTAGAGCCGCCACGCCCGTCCCCGACCCTTCCAGACTCGACTCCGGTCTTGCTACAGAGACCACACCCGGTAACAGGGGCGTACAATCGCACAAAGCACACAACCCAAGCGCCCTCCTCGACGACTTCGTTGAAGAAGGCGAAAGCACCGTCGGATCGATCTGATCCGAAGCCTTCCCTGCATTCGCAGCAGCGCATGACGACTGGGCTTAACAAATATAACAAGGGCGCTACTCCCCAAACTACACATGCAAAGTTTCTGAACAAGAAACTTCGACGGGCTCCAAAGTTTCCAAGGCTCGTGTAGGCCCGAAAACTACGAGTAGGCCTCTACCCGAGAAGCGATCATCGGAGGCGTTGTCTCCCGAAGATTCGGTGACTATCAGTAAGAGCATCAATAGGATTGCTACGGCGGTGGGCCTACTACCGGTTTCGCCCACAGTTATGGGCCAATCCGCCGAAAGGTTTTCCACGGATGTGGAAGACGATCCCGAAGACTCTTACGAAGAAAGCTAGGTACCCCTCTCAAGCACTCTGAGGAGATCCTCTCAACGCCTTAGGTCGGAGGACCCAGTTCCTGCTCAGCTGGGTCCATTTGGATCATCCAAGTGGAACAGGGAGCAATTCGAGGGGTGTATGGATCGGCTGGAGCAGTTTTTCAGAGCTTCTGATCAACCTCTGCCGAAAAAAGCTTGGGTAGACCCTAACCCTCAAACACAAGTTGCCCAACACCTAGATGCCCAACACTATGTTGACTATCAAGAAGATGTCCAGAAAGACACGTGTAGAGACATCTATACAGAAGAAGAGGAGGCTTCTTTTCTGGACAATTATGGGGAAGATCAAGGGGCAACGGACAACTGGGAGGACACCCAGCAGGATGATCACAATTCTGATATCGTTTGCCTCGACTCTCCCTCATCCACCCTGGTTCGACAAGCTCCCCCAGTGGATGATCAAATGGCTTTCAACAACATGTTGAAAAAAGCAGCGGAATTCTTTAAAATTGACACGCTTGAAGCCTTGCCCGAACAAGATTTCACGGAGGACATTATTAATGACAAGCCTCCGGTAAACCAGTCTATCCCTCTCTTGAGCTCTGTAAAGAGACGGCTGGCCCCTTCCTTACTCACACCCGCTCAGACTAGGGCTGTGAACCCAAGGCTCAAAACTTTTCCGGCCCTCCCCCACCGACCTGCTTTATATCAAAGGGCACGCAATCCCAGACTCGCTGGTGGTGACCAACACTCGCAAGAGAGCAGGGGTTCCCCTTGCCACGGGAGAGTCACCCCCGGACAAGGAGTCCAAAAGGTTGTATGCTTTAGGCAAACGGGTCACGTCGGCGGCGGCTTATACCGTCCGGATTGCCAATAACACGACGTTACTGGCAAGCTACGTCGACGCCCAATTGAACCTACTCCAGGAAGGCCTTCAGGAGGTTCCGGAACCAACCAGAGCCAAGCTTCTCGCCATTGTCTCGAAGGGCAAACTTGCCAATCAGAATGTTGTAAAGAATACCCTGGACTCCGCAAAGACAGCAGGCAGGTCTCTCGCACAGGGTACTCTCCTAAAGAGACACGCGTGGCTGCGCACGTTGGGCTTCAGGCCTGAGACCCAGGCATCCATCATCAACAAACCCATCGAAGAGGCCAACCTCTTGGGGGAGGCGGTAGACGATGCATTTGAGACAGCCAAGAAGGAGCACAAGACTATTAAGTCGTTGCACCAGATTTCCCAAAAACCCTCTTCACAGAGGGGCAGCAATTCTCGGCGGTCCTTTCGAGGACAAGCCCGCGCCGCTCAAAATAATTTCCGCACGGGCAACTTCAACTCAAGTCAACCGCCTGCAAGCCCCACTTACTACCCCCAGAGGGGTCAGAAGCGCAGAAAGAATAGAGGCAGAGGCTCCAATTCCAGAGGTGCGTCAACCTCGGGTCGGAAATTACCACCAAGTTCAGGTCCCCTCCCAGGGGGGCAATTTAACCTCTTTCCTCAAGGCATGGGAGGGGATAACTTCAGACCAGTGGGTATTAAAGACAGTCGCCCACGGTTATTGCGTGGAATTCTCCCGACCCTCACAGTTCAGACTGCCGAAACATCAACGCCTTTCACCGGAACATCTGCAGATCCTGGTCCAAGAGGTGGAGGCGCTGCTGGGAAAGGACGCCATAGAAGCCGTCCCGATTCTTCAGGTAAATGAAGGTATCTATTCAATATACTTCCTTGCACCCAAAAAGGATCTCACCATGCGTCCTGTTCTAGACCTGCGCCCAGCGAACAAGTTCATAAAGCCCCAGAAGTTTTGCATGGTAACACTGCAAGAGGTGATCCCATTGCTAAAACAAGGGGACTTCATGACAACATTGGATATGAAAGATGCATACTTTCATATTTCAATGCTGCCAGCGCACCGAAAATTCCTAAGGTTCGTGATTCAGGACAAACACTACCAGTTCAAGGTACTCCCCTTCGGCATAGCCTCGGCGCCAAGGGTGTTTACCAAGGTCCTGGCAGTGGCAGCAGCACACCTGCGCAGACTTTCAGTTCCAGTTTACCCTTACCTCGACGATTGGCTCATCACGGGGGACTCGTTCGATGTTTGTTTTTCGAACACCCAAAAGACAGTAGACCTACTGTTCAGCCTGGGATTTTCCATCAACGAAAAGAAATCCAGCTTAGTCCCCAGCCAAGTAAAACAGTTCCTGGGGGCTCTAATTCGTACGGAAGACGGTCTAGTCTTCCATTCCAGCGAGAGGGTTCAGAACATGCTCTCTCAAGTACCTCAGTATGTAGCCAGTCGGGAGGTGACGGTACGCAAAGCTATGCGTTTGCTTGGGATGATAGCATCATGCATATACTTGGTCCCCCACGTGCGGCTGCGCATGCGTCCCATGCAAGAGTGGCTCAACAGCCAGTGGTGTCAGGCCAGCGGACAATGGGAAGATCTGTTAGTTGTCTCGCCAGCCCTCGTTCTCTCTCTGCAGTGGTGGTCGAGGGAGAACCTCTTGAAGGCAAAAACCTTCACCACCCCTGTAGTGGAAGCCACTCTCACGACAGACGCATCTCTCACAGGGTGGGGGGCTCACCTGCTTCAACAGACAGCGCACGGAGTGTGGTCCCCTCAGGTAGCGTCCAACCATATAAACCTACTGGAGCTACTGGCAGTGTTCAAAGCATTGAAAGCCTTTCAGGAGCAACTGCAAGGGAAGACCGTGCTGGTCCTAACTGACTGCACAACAGCAATGTATAACCTGAACAAACAGGGGGGCACTCACTCTCCAGGGCTATCCAAGCTGTCTCAAAACATCTGGATATGGGCTCTCAAACACAAGATGTTCCTGATATCCCAACATGTTCCAGGGGAACTCAATCTTCTAGCAGACGTATTCAGCAGAGATTTTCCTCTGCCAGAAGAGTACGAATGGCGTCTGCACGGAGACATTGTATGCAACGTCTTCACAGAATGGGGGTTTCCAGAGATCGACCTGTTCGCTACTCAGGAGAATGCCCAATGCCCAGATTACGCCTCCAGGTACCCCCAGAACCAATCCAAGGGAAACGGTCTCTGGATAACTTGGTCGGGGAAATTTGTCTACGCTCCCCCCCCCCCCCGACTCCCCTTCTGAACAAGATAGTACACAAGATGCACCAGGAACCAGTCACCATGATTCTGGTGGCTCCCATGTGGGCCCGCCAACCCTGGTTCGCGCACCTGATGGAAATGTCTTCTCTCCCCACCAGTCAAGCTGCCCTGCCCGTACAACATGTTGTCTCAGGACAGGGGGGAGACTTTGCACCCATGCCCATAAACTCTGAACTTAGCAGCCTGGCACCTGAGGTCATAGAGTTTGGACATCTGCAACTCTCTCAAAGATGCATGGACATACTGAGGGAGGCAAGAAAGCCTAACCCACGTTATTGCTATGCCAGCAAATGGAAACGTTTTGTCATCTGGTGCAGTTCCAAAGGCGTCAATCCCACCGATTGCTCGCCTTCACACATTGTGTTATGTCTAACCCATCTGTTGGACTCTGGGTTAGTCTTCAATTCCTTAAAGGTTCACTTTACGGCGTTGTCAGCCTACACCACGTCACAGCAAAAGGTGTCGTGGTGGAAAGTACCTGTGATTAAAACCTTTATGGAAGGGGTTAAAAGGATTTATCCCCCCCATCACTCACCCAGCCCCTGGGTGCGATCTAAATGTGTTTTTAACTAGGCTCATGGGACCCCCTTTTGAGCCTATGCATAAAACTAGTCTGAAAGACCTGACTTACAAGACTGCCTTTCTAGTAGCTATCACTTCTATCAGAAGAGTTAGCGAACTACAGGCCCTCTCTGTCTTGGACCCCTTTGTTACAGTCCACAAAGATAAGGTAGTTCTGCGCACTCTTCCCAGATTTGCGCCGAAATGTATTTCGAAGTTCCATGTGAACCAGTCAATCGAACTACCCACGTTCTTCCAGAGACCTACTAACATGGCCGAAAGAAGTCTTCACACGCTAGATGTGCGCAGGGCAGTCATGTTCTACATGGATAGAACTAAACCACTGAGGAAAACTAAACAATTCTTTGTTTCAATGACAGCTGGTAGAGAAGGGGACCCTGTCTCTAAATCAGCAATATCAAGGTGGATTGTCAAATGCATCACACTATGTTACACTCTTGCAAAGAGAGAACTGCCCTTCAAGCCTAGAGCACATTCTACTCGAGGCACTGGGGCATCCATAGCATTCATTGCAAATGTTCCCCTAGAGTCCATTTGCAAAGCGGCAACCTGGAGTTCTGTACACACCTTTACAAAACGCTATTGCCTAGACACTCATTCTATGTCTGATTCTCAGGTGGGACAAGCAATACTAAGACATATTTTTTCTACTGTTCCTTCTCACAACCCACTTCAAACTCCGGGTACTGCTCGCTAGTCTATGCACAGCATGTGATTCTAAGCAGATTAACAAGCATCAGAAGACATGCATTACTGACCGTAAAAGCATTTCTGATGATTGTATCTGCTTAGATTCACATGCGCCCTCCCTGCCACCCCGCTCGGGGGTGGAAGAAACATAGACTTCTTAATACTTTCTCGCTTCATGTACTCACTCACTATAGCCTTGGGCTCCCTCATGGCAGAAAAAATACAATCGGAGGGACCTTGGCGCGTGAGGGATTTTGGGTACTACACACGTCACGATAGGGATAGTGTTTCAGACAAGCCCATGCAATACTCAGCGGTTACCACTGGATGTCGGACCATATGCACAGCATGTGAATCTAAGCAGATACAATCATCAGAAATGCTTTTACGGTAAGTAATGCATGTCATATTCACAGGAAATTGGTTTTACCTGCTCCTCATAAGCAGATATTATTGTTAGGCAGAAACCTGTGCAGTTCCCTTGGGGAACACTGCAAAAGATTTAAGACTACAGGTATAGCAGTAAACCCACTTGGTAGCAGTCTGCACCACCCAGATTTACCTGGTAGCTGTGGCTGAGCAGTCAGACTTCCCTCAAGAAGAGTTAGGCAGTATGCAAAGTATACACAATATGTACCCAGACACAATAGTACAAGCAAACACTGACCAGAGCTTGGTTTCAAAAGTATATAGTTATTTATTTATAAACCACACATAAGTTGAAATCACTCTAGCAAAATATAGTAAAAACACTTCAAACACAGTTATAATGAAAGCAGTTCCAACCCTTACTCCTATCTAGACAACTCTAAGTTAACACCACATAATTAAAACAGAGGTGAGCGCTTAACGTTAGATGACACTCTAGTAGGTTAAAGAAAGGGGTAAAAAGAAACAGGAATGGGTTAAACACACCACTCTGAGGTCCAGAACACTTGCAATAGACTCAAAGAAGCACAAAGTCCCAGGTGAGCAAAAGTCACTAGGCAGGGCCCACTCTTAGAGTAGCCGGAGCGAAAATGTGCCCAAGATCACACTGTTGTTAAGGATTCAAAGTCTTGCAAAGAGTTAGAAAGAGTTTAGAGTGGCTTAAAAAGTTTAGCCAGGGTGTCCCAGGCACTCCCAGGTTCGAAAGCCGGGGGCTAAATCTACCCCGTACAGTCGGTAGCAAGGGAAGCCAGGCGGAACACGGTACCTTAAGCGGAAAGGATCCTCCAGCGGTGGCAGTTGTTCCAGGCAGTGGCAGCAAGGCTCGACGTCGGTCAAGGGAGAAGAAGTTCTCGCAGAAGAGCAGAAGAAGAAGGTCGTTGCACTGCCCGGGAAGAAACCAGCCGCGGAGTCCTCCGGTCAAAGGGTTGTACCGACTTTCGTGGTTGGGGTAAAAGTGGTGGGGTTCCGGTTGCCGGGGTGCTTGGCACTGGCAAGGCGGCCACGAGATACCTCGAGAAGCGAAAAGAAGGCGAAAACTGGTTGTCCCCACCAGTCAAGGGAAGGAGCCACTCCGTTAAGAGTTCTCCTCGGTCGTCGGGAAAAGTGGTGAGACGGTTCAGCAGGGCTCCACCGGGTGGTGTCGTCGAAGCAGGTCGGCTCAGCTCTTCCCTCGTCGGATTCTTGGTCCTGTGGCGACTTCTGAAGTTCCAGTCCCCAAAGCCCTGCTTTTATGCCACAAACCCCCATTCACCCAGCCTAGCTGTCACTCAAACATGCTAAGTGGTGAGCCGACCGGCTCACCACTTGGGCCAATCAGGACGGAGTGCGACTTGAGTTACCAAGGTAACTCAGTCCAGGGTGCCTAAATCCCCCTCCACCCCTCCTAAGTACCCCAGACAGAGTGGCACCACTTTGGAGGGCTTCTGTGGGGAAGCCCGCCAAAAGTGGGACAAAGGGCTCCACTTTGGGTCAGAGTTACAGAGGCGAACACCAACGCCATTTTAGCATCAAGTTTTGGCAAAAAGTCCCAACCGGAGTTATAAAAATAAATATATAAACCGGCGGTATGTTTAAGGCTACCGTAAATAAATAATTAAATGTGTTAGCCTAAAACAATGGGAAATCCCATAGGAAAATATTCGCGGTCGAATATAAAACGTAGTTTCCACTGCCACCAGCCAAAACTCGATCAGGGGGGACGGAGACGTGCCCCCTCGACTAACAGACCCTGGGGCAATCGAATTGCCCCAGCCAGTACGTCCACAATATGATGGTTTGTACTGGTTCTGTTCAGGATCCAAGACTAGCAAAGTCTTTTGGTGACTTTACATGCCCTGGGAGACAGTAGTCAGTCCCAGGGTATGGAGTCTAGGTTGGGGAGTCCCTAGGACACCCCTGGGTCACGGCACAGAGGGTGCTGTGTAACCCACATCACAAAAATACATGAGGCCCTATGGGGTAAAAGACCCCATAGCCCATTCAACACAAGGTTTAACCAAGAAAACACACTTCAACATGTCCAAGAGTGAGGGTAAAAGAGTCTCACTCTTGGCAGGAGAAAAAAAGAAACCCCAGAAATCCAGCAAAGCTGCTGGGGGACTCACTAGGTAGGGAAATTCAGCCTAAACAGAGAATTCTCCCTAACACTCGCCCCCCCCAGACTAAGGGACAGGAGGATTTAATCCACTCCTGGATGAACCTCATACCTCTAGTCGATGATATACATCCTAGAGAGTCCATCAGCATTTTGATGGTGACACCCTGACCTGTGCTCAATGGTGAAATCAAACCCTTGCAGGCAGATTGACCATCTCAATAGTTTTGGATTTTCCCCTTTCATTTGCATTAACCATCTCAAGGGTTGGTGGTCAGTCTGGATAACAAAAGTAGAACCATACAAGTATGGCCTAAACTTCTTCAGTGCCCACACAATAGCAAAGCATTCTCTTTCGATAGTTGCCCACCTTGTCTCAGGATCCTTCAGTTTCCTACTGATGAAGCAAATGGGGTGCTCCCTACCCTTCTCATCCAGTTGGCTTAGAACTGCACCTATACCTACATTGGAAGCATCAGTTTGTACAATGAAAGGTTGGTGGTAGTCAGGAGCTCTCAATACTGGAGCTTGGCAAAGAGCTCTCTTCAGTTTTTCAAAGGCCTGATTGCACTCCTCATTCCATTTTACCTTTTTAGGGAATTTGGGAGAGGAGATTACATTCAGTGGAGAAGCTATGGTCCCATAGTTCTCAATGAAATTCCTGTAATATCCAGTGAGGCCTAGAAAAGCTCTCACTTGGGTTTGAGTAGTTGGTGTTGTCCAATTTTGCACAGCTTCAATCTTGCTGGGCAAAGGCCTTATTTCTCCACCTCCTACCTCATGTCCAAGGTAGACCACTTTACTTTGACCAATCTGGCACTTACTGGCTTTGATTGTCAAATGGGCCTGTTCCAGAGCCTGCAACACATGTCCTAGGTGGTTCACATGTTCTTCCCAGGAGTGGCTGAAGACTGCAATGTCATCCAAGTATGCCATGCAGAAATCTTCCATCCCAGCCAGAACTTGGTTCACCATCCTTTGGAATGTGGCAGGTGCATTTTTTAGTCCAAAAGGCATGACCTTAAACTGATACAAGCCAACTGGGGTTGAAAATGCAGTTTTCTCCTTGGCATGGTCTGTCAGGGCTATTTGCCAATAGCCTGACGTCAGGTCAAATGTGCTGAGGTACTTGGCTGCACCAAGTTTATCCACCAACTCATCTGTCCTGGGCAAAGGGTGGGCATCAGTCTTGGTGACTGCATTTAGAGCTCTATAGTCCACACAGAATCTCAAGTCTTTGGATCCTGCCTTTGGTACTAACACAACTGGGCTAGACCAGGGACTAGTAGAGGGCTCTATTACCCCGAGATCAAGCATCTTCTTGACCTCTCCTTTGATGTGGGCTCTGATATGTTCTGACATTCTGTATCCTCTGCTTTTGACTGGCAGACAGTCACCAGTGAGTATCTCATGCTGGCCCCAAGGGGTCAAGCCTGGTGACAGTGAGAACAGGGAGGCAAACTGATTTAACATAGATTTGCACTCCTCTTGTTGCTCAGGTGTCAGGTCTGAAGAGAGATTGACTCCTTCAACTTTTTCATCTAAAGGCACACCTCTGAGGAGATCAGGGAGAGATTCACTCTCTTCCTCCTCTGCAGCTGAAGCTAGAAGCAAGGCTCCTACATCAGGTCTGGAGATGTATGCTTTTAGTCGGTTGGTGTGGAAGACTCTAGGAGCTTCCCTGGGTCTGCCCAGATCCACCAGATAGTTGACCTCTCCAAGTTTTCCCACAACCTTGAAGGGTCCCATCCATTTGTCTTGCAAGGCCCTCTGCCTTGTTGGGAGCATAACTAGAACTAGCTGGTCTTGAGTAAACTCAACCATGTTAGCCTTCTGGTCGTGCCAATGTTTGACCAGGGCTTGACCAGCTTTCAAGTTGTCACTTGCTTCTGCCATCATGTGTGACATTCTCCTCCGGAGACCTATCACATAGTCAGTCACTCTGACTGGCTTGAGGGGAGGAGCACCTTCCAATCCCTCCTTAATCAGGGCCAATGGACCTCTGACGGGATGGCCATAGAGAAGCTCAAAGGGAGAATAACCTACTCCCTCCTGAGGGACTTCTCTATAAGCAAAGAGAAGGCATGGCAGTAGAAGGTCCCACTTTTTCTTAAGGGGTTCTTCTAAAGCACCTATCATGCTCTTCATGGTTCTGTTAAACCTTTCAACCAACCCGTTTGTCTGAGGGTGGTATGCGGTTGAGAACTTGTAGGTAACTCCACAGGTTTTCCACATGGCTTTCATGTAGTGGGACATAAAGTTTGACCCCCTGTCAGAGATTACCTCCTTAGGAAACCCAACCCTGGTAAAAATACCAAGGAGGGCCTTAGCCACAGCCGGAGCTGTAACAGTCCTCATAGGAATTGCCTCAGGGTACCTAGTAGCATGGTCTACTACAACAAGTATAAACCTGTTGCCTGAGGAGGTTGGAGGATCAAGGGGACCAACAATGTCAATCCCTACTCTCTCAAATGGGACTCCCACAACTGGGAGAGGCACTAAAGGGGCCACATTCTTGGAACCAACCTTACCAGAAGTCTGGCAGGTATGGCAGCTCTTACAATATCTATCTACTTCAGCCCCCATCTTTGGCCAATAAAAGTAGAGTGAGAGCCTTTCCTTGGTCTTCTTGAAACTCAAGTGACCAGCCAAAGGTATCTCATGGGCTAGTTGTAAGAACTGTTGTCTGTTCTCTTGTGGGACTACAAGGCGTTTGTAGTCTCCAGGTTCAGACTCAGTGGGTTCACTGTAGAAGAGGCCATCTTCCCAGTGCAACCTATACTTCCCAGGCTCTTGCCCATCAGCTTGAGAAGCTGCCTGGTGGCGGAGACCTTCCAGAGTTGGACATTCTCTTTGCCCCTTACGAAAAGCTGCCCTGCTAGGCCCACCTTCTGCCAGTAAAGACTGCAGCTCAAGATGGTCCTCAGGGTCCAAATCTCCAATAAGGTTGGGGCCTCCTTCTAGCTCTTCCTCAGAGTCTAGCTCAACCACACAGGGTTGTACCTCCCTCTCAGCCTCAGCTGGAGGTGGAGTTACAGGTGTAACTTTGGACAACCTAGGGGAAGTCCTTGTTGGAAGCACTGGAGTGCTTGCTGCTGGCTTTTTCCTAGGAGTCTTGGGTTGCCCCTTTGCTCCTGATCGGGTAGTTACTGCAGTAAGTTGCTCCAGTGGGAGAGGAGTGATTTCTGTCATCATCTCCTGAGATAACCCTCTCAGGGTTTTCTCTCTTGCAGGTTTTGTGAGTTCCTGGAACCTTTTGCTAGGAGGTCTGGGGGTATGAGATACAACTCCAAGAGCTTTGAGGTCATTACCCAACAGAACCCTACCTGGCACTTCACATTGTACACTGACAGGTATTTTTACAGCCATATCATTACATTGGATGAGAACTGGTAACTGGGGACACATCTGCACAGGCCCACCAGCTAACTTGGTGAGGCATTTGGGTGCCTTAGCAACATCCTCTGCCTTGAAAAATGATTCATCCACCACAGTTATGCTGGCTCCAGTGTCCCTAATGGCAGGAGTCTCCTGACCATTCACCTGGACACTGTCCTTATAATACTCTTTAGTATTATCTGGGATAGAGTTATAGACATCTAAATTCTGTTGTTCCCACAACCCCAGAGAGACTAAAGAAACACTAGCTGAGACTCCAGTGGGTTCATCAGCTAGTAATAGAAAGTTTCCACTTGCCATATGTACTTCCTCTTCTGGAGCGAAGGCTAAGGAGGCAAGCTGGACCCCTGAAGGTTTACCCTTACATCTGGGATCTCCTTTCACATGGTCAGTAGCCTTACAAACAAAGCATGAGCCAAAGGCTCGCTGGAATGGAGGCTTGTTCTGACCTCCTTCTGGTCTGGGACCAGGAGGTACACTAGCCTGATTTGGTTTCCCCTGTGGCTTACCCTTATAGTTTTGTTTGGGGCCCTCTTTGGAATTTGTAGTATTAGAATTCTCTTTGGAGTCCTTTTTAGACTGTTTCTCCCCATCCTTCTTCTGAGTTACCCCAGAATCCCTGTGAGTGGCCCTGTTGGCAACCCACAAGTCAGCAGCCTTAGCTAGTTTCCGGGAATCCAATTCCCTGGAATCAGCCAAGTGTTGTCTGAGCTCAGGGGAGCAGGCATCATAAATAGTCTCCAACATAAACAAATTCTTCATACCTTCATAAGTGTTCACCTTGTAACCCTTAATCCATCCCTCTAAGTTTTTCAAACATTCATTCACCCAGGTAGCCCAAGGGGTACCATCATGCTTTTTGAGGCTCCTAAACCTCTTAAGATACTGGGAAGGGGTTTTCCCAAACCTAGCTATCAAAGCTAGTTTCACACATTCATAGTCCTTCCTATCCTCCTCCCCCATCTCCATTACCACATCAGTTGCAACAGGGGGAAGCCTAGAGAACAACCAGGTGAGCAAGTCATTTCCTGTGATGTTCTGGAGCCCATGATTATATTCAAACAGAGACAACCAATCCAACACATCCAACTTAGGCTCATACATACCAACCAATTCTTTAGGCATCCGGGGTCTTTTAGGACTGGAACTTCTAGAGGAGCCAGAGAGAGAAGCATTCTCAACAGATAATTTCTTCATTTCTAAGTCATACTTGAGCTCCATTTCCCTTAGCCTTAGTTCTTTGTCAGTTTGAGCATTAAGTTTCTTATACTCCAATTCTAGCTTCATTTTCTCCAGTTCAAAGTACTGAGGACTAAATGTGGGACCTGGTAAAGGTCCAGTAGGTACAGCAGGTAGAGCAGGCAGAGGCCTAGGGGGGACAGTTACAACAGCCTCACCCTCCTCTTCTGACTCTTCCTCAGAATCATCAACATTTTGCTCCATGTTAACTTCAATACTGTCATCTACAGTTGCTGGAGTGGTAGGTTCCTCTGAACCATCACCCAGACTTTGGTTAGCCAACAATCTTTCAATCAGCTCCATTTTCTTGCCCTTAGTCAGGAGATCCTTATGTTTACAGAGCACTCTTAAACAATCAGCAGTTTTGGCTGCAAGGGACTCTTGACTATAGCTTTCTATAACTGACATGTTAGAGGATTACTTTTTACAGTGCTAAGCTTTGTGGTTAGTTGCACTAAGGTATCTAAAGCACAATAAAATGTATACTCAATACAAATCCCACCGCTGTACACCAGTGTTAGGCAGAAACCTGTGCAGTTCCCTTGGGGAACACTGCAAAAGATTTAAGACTACAGGTATAGCAGTAAACCCACTTGGTAGCAGTCTGCACCACCCAGATTTACCTGGTAGCTGTGGCTGAGCAGTCAGACTTCCCTCAAGAAGAGTTAGGCAGTATGCAAAGTATACACAATATGTACCCAGACACAATAGTACAAGCAAACACTGACCAGAGCTTGGTTTCAAAAGTATATCGTTATTTATTTATAAACCACACATAAGTTGAAATCACTCTAGCAAAATATAGTAAAAACACTTCAAACACAGTTATAATGAAAGCAGTTCCAACCCTTACTCCTATCTAGACAACTCTAAGTTAACACCACATAATTAAAACAGAGGTGAGCGCTTAACGTTAGATGACACTCTAGTAGGTTGAAGAAAGGGGTAAAAAGAAACAGGAATGGGTTAAACACACCACTCTGAGGTCCAGAACACTTGCAATAGACTCAAAGAAGCACAAAGTCCCAGGTGAGCAAAAGTCACTAGGCAGGGCCCACTCTTAGAGTAGCCGGAGCGAAAATGTGCCCAAGATCACACTGTTGTTAAGGATTCAAAGTCTTGCAAAGAGTTAGAAAGAGTTTAGAGTGGCTTAAAAAGTTTAGCCAGGGTGTCCCAGGCACTCCCAGGTTCGAAAGCCGGGGGCTAAATCTACCCCGTACAGTCGGTAGCAAGGGAAGCCAGGCGGAACACGGTACCTTAAGCGGAAAGGATCCTCCAGCGGTGGCAGTTGTTCCAGGCAGTGGCAGCAAGGCTCGACGTCGGTCAAGGGAGAAGAAGTTCTCGCAGAAGAGCAGAAGAAGAAGGTCGTTGCACTGCCCGGGAAGAAACCAGCCGCGGAGTCCTCCGGTCAAAGGGTTGTACCGACTTTCGTGGTTGGGGTAAAAGTGGTGGGGTTCCGGTTGCCGGGGTGCTTGGCACTGGCAAGGCGGCCACGAGATACCTCGAGAAGCGAAAAGAAGGCGAAAACTGGTTGTCCCCACCAGTCAAGGGAAGGAGCCACTCCGTTAAGAGTTCTCCTCGGTCGTCGGGAAAAGTGGTGAGACGGTTCAGCAGGGCTCCACCGGGTGGTGTCGTCGAAGCAGGTCGGCTCAGCTCTTCCCTCGTCGGATTCTTGGTCCTGTGGCGACTTCTGAAGTTCCAGTCCCCAAAGCCCTGCTTTTATGCCACAAACCCCCATTCACCCAGCCTAGCTGTCACTCAAACATGCTAAGTGGTGAGCCGACCGGCTCACCACTTGGGCCAATCAGGACGGAGTGCGACTTGAGTTACCAAGGTAACTCAGTCCAGGGTGCCTAAATCCCCCTCCACCCCTCCTAAGTACCCCAGACAGAGTGGCACCACTTTGGAGGGCTTCTGTGGGGAAGCCCGCCAAAAGTGGGACAAAGGGCTCCACTTTGGGTCAGAGTTACAGAGGCGAACACCAACGCCATTTTAGCATCAAGTTTTGGCAAAAAGTCCCAACCGGAGTTATAAAAATAAATATATAAACCGGCGGTATGTTTAAGGCTACCGTAAATAAATAATTAAATGTGTTAGCCTAAAACAATGGGAAATCCCATAGGAAAATATTCGCGGTCGAATATAAAACGTAGTTTCCACTGCCACCAGCCAAAACTCGATCAGGGGGGACGGAGACGTGCCCCCTCGACTAACAGACCCTGGGGCAATCGAATTGCCCCAGCCAGTACGTCCACAATATGATGGTTTGTACTGGTTCTGTTCAGGATCCAAGACTAGCAAAGTCTTTTGGTGACTTTACATGCCCTGGGAGACAGTAGTCAGTCCCAGGGTATGGAGTCTAGGTTGGGGAGTCCCTAGGACACCCCTGGGTCACGGCACAGAGGGTGCTGTGTAACCCACATCACAAAAATAC
This sequence comes from Ambystoma mexicanum, assembly GCF_040938575.1. NCBI lineage: Eukaryota > Metazoa > Chordata > Amphibia > Caudata > Ambystomatidae > Ambystoma > Ambystoma mexicanum. The sequence continues at coordinate 320,944,220 of NC_090925.1, forward strand.
ATGAGGCCCTATGGGGTAAAAGACCCCATAGCCCATTCAACACAAGGTTTAACCAAGAAAACACACTTCAACATGTCCAAGAGTGAGGGTAAAAGAGTCTCACTCTTGGCAGGAGAAAAAAAGAAACCCCAGAAATCCAGCAAAGCTGCTGGGGGACTCACTAGGTAGGGAAATTCAGCCTAAACAGAGAATTCTCCCTAACAATTATTAAGCCCAGAGGGCTGGTCAGAGTGCAGATAGCTGATGCCCATTTACTTACATCATCCTTACCTAAAATCACAGCCAACTCATCTTTAGAAGAACCAGCATGTTTAGGATATATCTCCTGCTGTCTAGGTTTATGATTGTTAGGAACCTCCATTTTCCAGGGCAAGACTATAGAATTGTGATCACTTTCTTGTCTTGTATGGACGGTGAAATTACACACACGTTTAAGTATGAGAAACAATCGGGCAATAGTCTAATGATAAAAGTTTCTTTTGGGGGATTGTCCCCCAAACATCTTCCATTTAATTCTACTAATGAGAATTGTTGCGTATAGGAATCAAGCAGATGCCCATGTAAGTTCTCCCTCCCCCCTTCATCATACATAGATTCTCCTGTGAGATACCACAAGCCATTCAGTCAGTCAATAACTTTATTTCGGCCTTAATGCCATAAAGGTACATCCTAACAGATACATATACAAATAATAAACCAAGCAATTGGCTGTACATCCTTCCATGAGGTGAAAAGCTAACACAGTGACACGTGCCCCACCAATTGGTCAACAAGCCCATATCTCAGTTTGATTCTCTGCAGGGCACCCTAGAGTCCCTCTACCCCTGCCCAGTTGAGGTTTCTCAAAGTCTTTCTCCTCAGTGGCACTGCATTCGCGCCAGTAAGCACAGGATGGCATAACCTAGATTCAGAGGGCTAGTCAAGGTTGAACTTGGGGGTGGGCTCCAATTGCTATCATACTGTTGGATGATGGACAACATCTCGACTCAGTACCTAATAAGCCATTGACCTCTCTCTGGTCCCTGAAATCAATCCTTAGAGTCAAAGGTACTCTTCCCCCTTGTAGGGCAATGTAGTACAATTTTATAATGTCCTCACAGATTATAAAAAGGCAGCCACGTACTTCGTGGAACTGATGGGTACATTTGTTGATGAGTTCTTCCATTGATTCTAGTGAATTAAGGGCCAGTTTTGGAACCTCGTGTAAGAATACTGTCTCCCCTTTTCGGCCCCCTCTAGCCCCACTGGTTTTTATGCCCTGCCCTAGCAGGAAACTACAGGCTCTAGTACAAACACTGTTAGGGACGTGCTTTGATGGAACATAGGCAGCCCTGCCAGCTAACCTATCACCATAAAATTGTCATTAAGTGCACAATCTATCCGCCGGGTGGTTAACTTATGGGAAGTTCACGCTGCATAATTCGACAGGCTTGGAATAAGCATGGCGGGCCTAGGGGGTTTGAAGCCAAATGCCCCTTGTTAGCAAGGGCATTGTTGGAGTTGGTATTCTCTCTGATTGTTGGAGAGGGGCTTGGTCCAGCCATGCTCATGCCAGTCGTACTTGTGGTGACCTCATAATTGTGATGGTCTGCCCATTCCGGTGGTTTTGGGGTCCCCAAGGCATCTTCCCTTCTGGTTTGTAGGTGTCCCATTGCTAACGTTGCTCTGCCTCTTCCTTGGGCTTTGAGCGAAACCAGTAGGAGCCTCTCCAGGTCTGCTAGCTCAGATGGCACAAGGCTACGTTTGCAGCCACTAACCGTGGGAACCCCTTTGCCAGCTGGTTCTGGTTTGAGCGGAGTGGGTAGGTCAAGTAGAGTAGGTGAGCTTGACGGGCTAATGCAAAGCTGGGGGCTACTCGGGAGTACTCCTTCCCAGACCCTTGCAGTTTGCGTGCAAACCACCAGGAAACTGGCTGGAATTGTCAGCTTCACACGCTTCTTTGGTACCCTCATTATCCTTGTTTTCTGTGGGTACTGTGAAGGCATCATGAAGCAAGATACAGACAACAGACTTGTATTTCAAACTAAGGCACTTTATTAAATCAAATGTCAGGATGGTGCAAGGCCTATTTTGCCCTATGCTAAGATGGGATTTCCCTATCGGAATAAAACTAAGGACAGTAAGTCAAATAGTTCCACTTGGAAGTCTGTCTGTGTCCACAACCTATACTTGCTCTCACCATGTATACTAACAATGTGTAGGGATATTAATAACCGAAGAAGCAAAGTTCAGTGCATCAGTCCTTCCAGCTCTCGGCTTTCCTTTCTCAATATAGTCCCACAAAAGTCTCAAGATCACCTCTTTCGAGCTCCAAGCAGCAACGTTCAAGATAATCCTCTGGGTTCCAAGTCTCATGGAACACAATTCCATATAAATAGGGGAGGGTCGCGAGACCTCGCTCTCAAGACAACATAAACTGTTTTTTCAGTCTCAGGGCTCCCTTCCCCAAGACTTCATCTTCACCTTTTGTACTTGTAATTCGTTTTCTCCATTCTTTTTCCCAATATGCTGGGTCCTCGGTATTCAGGGTTCACTGGTCTAGGCGCAGTTGTTAGACCACACGGTCCACTCATTACAGGTCACGTAACCAGGATCCCTGGGCTCTTCAGCCCCTTGCTGATTCCTTGGCACTTGCTCCTGTGCACCAAGAGTTTCCTTGGTGTTGGTTCCTGTGCCCCACAGTGTTCCTTGGCACATACTCCTGTACACCAAGGTGTTTGTGCTTAATGTCTTCAGGTGGGCCTCCTGGCCTTGTATCCAATGCCCCACTCTTCTTTGGCTTCCCCTTTGTAAGCCTCTGGGGGTTGCACTTCAATGTTCTTAATGGGGTCCACCTGTAAAAGGCTTAAAGGTTTTAATGTGCTTTGAAGATGAACTGCTCTCAATTCAATAGTTCCTTGGCTCACGGGTTTGAGGTTCATTCTGAAAAGAAACCACTCTTGTGTATTCAAAATGCATTCTTGAAGTTAAAATATGCATCTGAAATGCACTCTTGTAAGTTGAATATGTTGTTCAAAATGCATTTCATTTTGATAGTTGGATATGAATTTGCTTTCAGTTCGGTATTCAAAATGCACTTTAGTTGATAATGTAGGGTTACTTTCAGTTCGGTATTCAATACATGGACCGGCACTTGCCTGCAGTCCGTTTCAGAGCTTCCCGGTCTCTGCGTGTCCCTCCGACACTCAACAGCGATCTGCTTCTTCTCCCGGCAGCTCCTGCTGTCTCTGCTCTGCTTTCGGGCCGGGAAACACCACTGATGCGAGCCCTGCTCACCTGCCCGGTACTTATTGCTCCAGCTCTCCCTCTGCTTTCCAGTGGGCGCAGACGGCATCCTCTGTGATCCTGGTCTGACGTCCAATGCCAAAACTGCTGCTCCCACGAAGAGGGGGGTCCCCTGCTGGTCTCTGCCACGCTGGCCTCTCTGCTTCTCCCGCTTCTGGAGTTTCTCCCAGCTCCCACGGTCCTCTTTGGTGTTCCTCATCCCTCACTTTATACACCTGCAGCCTTCTAACAGGCTGCAAGTGAGTCTGGTCAATTAGATCTGCCTGACCATAGTTAGGAAGACATGCCTGACTTTCCCAATGCCCGAGATTCAGCTTCATTGTCACTGTACCCAAGTGGTGAAAAGATGTGCTGTTCATTCCTCTTGGCACTGTCACCAGGAAGAGGAGACTATCGTATGTTACATTAGGGAAAGTGAGAACAGGCTTAGAATATCCCATAAAGGTTGGGTTAGGGTCAGGTGGTTTGTTGGTAGGAAAGGCAGGATTCCCTGTCCCTCCCAAGGGCACCCCATTCCCATTCCCCAAAAGCCCTGCACCCAGGTGATCCTCCCTCGCTTATCCACCCCCAGGGTCAGGATCCAAGAGTGATGGCTTTCTCTGTCCACCTGCGTAAAGAATCGATGGGGAATAAGAGTGGGAGAACCCTCAGGTTTCTCACAGTACATTGAGTCTATTGGGGGCCCGAGGGTAGTGTCAATGTTATTTGGTCTTGTTGGAAATCCTTTGCTTTTGCTTTATTGTCGTTGCTGTTTCTCGTAGTACTATTCCTAGGGGCCAACCCACCCCCTTGTGGGCGATTTAAGTGCCGCACTGGTCGCAAAGTTCTGGTCTGTGCTAGCCTTCAAAAGCTATGGGGTCAGCTTCTCCCACTCCAGATTGAATTGAGAGGGTAACATAGTTGTCCATATTGGTCGGTAAGAGCTTGTTGGGAACCTCGGGCTCAAGAGATGCAATGGATGGGATAGCTGCTTTGCCGACTTCTGTGACCCCTACAGACAGGTCTGGTCCTCCTATAACAATAGACGGGCCCCTTAGCTGGCTTCCGGGCATTGGAGGACCAGTTGTATCGTTATCCATGAAGTTAACAATGGTCATGCTTTAAGGGGTGTGATTGACTATTCTACTACTAGAGAAATGTGGGTTTACCTTTTCAGTATCCTTTTCCTTGGTTTCCGTGGCCTTACCACCCAGACGTCCCGATTAACACCAAGGAACAGGTTTGATTTCCTTGATCAGGGTATATGCTTCTCCCTTGAGCCTTGTGGGACTGTTGGGCCCTTTCCTTTCGGCGCTAGCTGAGGTGGATTCTGTTGGCATTTTCCGCTTTACTGTGTGTATTTTCCTTTTTGGCTCAGCATTATTTGTCCTGATGTATGCGGAAGGGGCAGATGGTTTGCTTAGGTTTCTCAGTTTTCTTGTGCTTGCCGCTTTGATTTTTAAATTTGTTTATTGGCATTTTTCAGCAATATCACATAACATTCAAAAGTGCCGTGCACATATATGGTTGCAATACATTTTTAACTTAACATTAAACATTATCGTAAACAACAACTGTCTCCATGTTCTGTTCCTACAATTTCGTACCTTCCATACTAGGGTTTGGTAGGGGGGTAGTTAGACGGTCCAAAGGGGGGGGGGTTGGGGGTGTCCTCAGAGGGCCAGCTTTATCTTCAGTGGCCTCGCCCGTGTCGTTTCTGATTATACTGCGAGTATGCTTAGCCTGAGGCCTTTAGTTCATGGGGGGGTTTATCGTCAGAGGGGTGGAACATATGTCTGGTGAGTTCTCTCCATGCCTCTAGCGCCCTGCTAGATTCATCAGTGGATCTAGCGACGCAATCCTCCCAAGCCTTGGTCTCGGCCTGCACCCACCGCTCTGCTTCACTGAGCCATATTTTGTATTGTGGTCCCGCTGGTTGTTTCCAGGACATGGCAATGGTTCTTTTGGCCAGCATGCATAGCAAGTCCATGAGTCGTACCGCGTGTTTAAGCTTGGCCAATCTGGGGTAAGTTCCTAATAGGCCCTCCTCTGGTGTCCATTTGTATCTGGTCATGCCTGCTTTTTCGCACGTCTGTTTTACTTTGCCCCACAGCAAGCTTGCCTTGGGGCATTCCCACAGCATATGTATCAGATCGGCCTTTTCCCCCCTTACACCAGGTGCAGTTCTGTTGAGCTTGCTTGTTAAATTTAGCTATTCGGTGTGGGGTCAAGTAAATTCGATGCAGTACATTCATCTGTATCTGTCTGAATCTGTGGTTTCTTGAGACTTCTTTGGGGAATGTGAGCGCCCTGCTCCACTCCCCCTCCGTCATTTCTCTGCCTATGTCCCTTTCCCATTTGTTTTTCATTTCCATACTCCGGGGGTTGGGTATGTCGCTTATATTTGTGATATTGGTCTGCTGCCCTCCCCCAGGTTGTATAGCATCATTAAGAGTGGGTCTGTGTCCGGTTCTTCAGGCCACGTGTCCCACTTGCGTCGTGCAGTGGTGCGAACCCTTTGATACCATAGGAACTGGCGTGGGTGGATGCCTTCTATTTCTTGTAGTGATGCAAACTCTTTGAAGGTTCCTTCTTCGTAGAGATCTCCCCAGGAGTAGACCCCCTCTCTTTCCCATAGTCTAATTTATTTCAGATCTGTGGCCGTTTTACAGAGGTCTGCGAGCAGTGGTACTTCTGGTGCATAGGAGTTCTGTGAATGGGTGAGCATCTTCATTCTATGCCATATCTTTTTCCCCAGGGTGGCTAGGGGGGTGCGTTTCCCAGTAGTTGTGAGGGTATCCAGATCAGTTCTTTCAGTTGGTACGGGAGGACCATAGCCTGCAACAAGGGGTTTTCAGATGTGGGCTCATCGGCTAGCCATTTGGTCACAAAGCTTAGCTGGGCTGCAAGGTAGTATTTTTCCAGGTTAGGAAGCTGGATTCCTCCCTGACTATATGGTAGGGCTAATGTCGACAGCGCCAGTCTGTGTCTGTTTTTCCCCCATATGAACTCTTTTATTAATGTCTCAAGCAGTCGGAAGAACGGTTTGTTAATGTAGTCATGCACATTCTGGAACCCGTACAAGAACCTTGGCAGTACAATCATCTTGAATATCGAGGCCCGTCCCATCATGGACAAGGGGAGTTTCGCCCAGAAGTTCATTGATTTCCGCAGGGCTGGGAGTGCTGCTTTTGTGTTGTGCTCGTGCATCAGTGCGGAGGTGTGCATTATTTAGGTGGTCTGCCATCTTATCCCTACTGCTGGAAGTGTCTCCATGTCCTCATGTCTCAGGGCCGCTAGGGGGAACAGGCAGGATTTTGACTTGCTGAATTGGATTCCTGAGACCCTGGAGTAATTATCTAAAACATCTAATATGGTGGGCACATTGTGTTGTGGGTTCCTGACATATATTAGTACGTCATCTGCGTAAAGTGAGATGACGTGATCTATTCCTCCCAGCCTTATACCAGCATCGAAAAATTGCTTCCTAAAGTAAATGGCCAAGGGCTACAGTCCCAGTATGTACAGCATTGGGGACAGTGGGCATCCCTGCCTAGTCTGCCTTTGTATGTCCCAGGCCTCCAACACGTGTTTCCCAGATTTCACCCTAGCTCTAGGCTTAGCGTATAATATTGTGATCCATCTAATGAACCCCAGTCCAAAGCCAAATTCCTTGAGTACAGCCACTCCCAATATATGGAATCGAATGCCTTTATGGCATCTAGGGAAAGTAGTGCATACGGGTCCCCATCATTGTCGGTGTGCGCTATGATGTGTTGCAGCCTGCGCAAGTTCATGGATGTGCTGCGGCCGAGTATAAAACCGCACTGGTCAGTGTGTATTATGTCTCCTATGATTCTAGACAGCCGCTTAGCTAATGTTGTAGTTAAGATTTTTACGTCATAATTAAGCATCGCTAGTGGGCGATAGGAGTCACACCGGTCCGCCGGTTTGTTGGGCTTTAGGATCAGGACCACCAGTGTTTCTCTCATGCTCTCAGGTAGTATCCCTCTCTCGTATGCTTCTTGGTATATCTCATGTAAGAGGGGCGTCAGGGAGGGCTCATAAGCTTTATAAAATTCTGGGGGCAATCCATCGGTGCCGGGTGCCTTGCACGTGGTCATGGACCTAATAGCCTCTGTTATGTCTTCTGGTGTGATGTCTGTTTCTAGTATGTTGGCCTGTTCTGGGGACATCTTGGGGAGCTCTATCTCGTCCAGTGTGTCCATTATCTTTTCCTGGGAAACCTGTTCATTATGGGAATATAGGCGTTCGTAGAAGCATTTGAAGGTATTATTTATGTCCTGCTGTATGTGATGCGTGTTCCCTTCCTCGTCCTGCAATGTGGTGGTAGAGTGTCTGGGATGTTCCTTTTGGCAGAGCCAGGCCAGTAGCCTGCCTGGTCAGTCCGCCTCTACATGTGCTCTGTTCGTTTTGGCAGTGTAGTCAAACTTTTCTAGCCTGCTCCAAGCGGTTGCATTCTTCTCCATGAGTTTCTGGAGTTCAATTTGTCTCTGCTGGGTGCCTGTGGGGGCGGCCTCTAGCCTTTCAATCTCCCTCTCCACCTGTTCTAGTTCCCTCCTTAGTGTTTTCCTGATTCCCCCGGCCTTAGCAATGATTTCCCCTCTTATCACTGTTTTTAGGGCGTCCCATTCTGTGCTTCGGTGTTCCAGGCTGCCCGTGTTAGCTTCTATGTAGTTGTCTAGAGGCTCTTGTAGTTCCTCTCTAAAGGCTGGGTCCTTCAGGGCATCTATGGGCATTTTCCACATGGGGATCGGGGGTCTAGGGCCACTGTGGCTCCATGTCACAAAGTGGGGAGTGGTCAGAGATGGTTCTCCCTAGGTACTGTGCTTCCCCCACTTGGGGTAAGTGTTCCCTGCCTATAAGGATGTGATCTAGCCTTGTGTGTAGATTATGCGGGGTCGAGTAGTATGAGTAGCCTCTTGTTCCCGGGTGTGTTTCTCGCCATGCATCTGCCAGGTCCAGTCTGTCTATCATTGTGGCCAGTGCTGTTGTTGCTGCTGATGGGCCTTTCAGATTGGGTATGGACCTATCCAGTGTTGGGTTATGTATACAATTGAGATATCCCCCTCCCCAAATGAACAGGCCACTTCTGTGTTGCGTAATCATGGGATACAGTGATTTCAAGTGGGCCGGTATGTTGTTGTTGGGGAAATAGGAGTTCATGATTCATAATTCCGTCTGTTCTATGTGTCCCCATAGCATTACGTATCTGCCTTCTGCGTCTATCTCTGATTTGGTCAGGTGGAATGGGAGCTATGGGTGTATCCAAGTGTGAACTCTTGCATATTCGGAGTATGTGGTGCCAAATCCCTGCCCCTCCCCCCCCCAGTGAGTATGGAGTTTAGCCACAGAGTCTGCCGTGCAATGGGTCTCCTGTAGCAGGGCTATCATCACCCCTTTCCTGCGTAAGTAGGCCTTGATTCTGTTTCTGCGAAGGTATGTTCTCAGACCCCTCACATTCCATGCCATTATTTTGATTGCTATTGTGGTCATGATGGTTCAAAAGGATTGTTACGTTTGCCTTGCTTCCCCCCTCTGCTTTGCTTGTGATCTCAGCGTGTTGAGGACCTCCCCTGTGTGAGGGTCAAGGCCCAGGTCCCCCCCGTCCTCCATCAAGTTCCTCCCCTCCCCCCGGTCCATCTGGAGACTTACAAACTATAGTACCGTTCATTCTGTTGAATGAGAACAACAAACTGTGCAACTTTGAACTGCCCCCAGCAGTTGCTTCTAACTTGCAGCCCTCAGAGGCTCCCGAGCCTTTTGGGCCTTTCCAGGCCTCCTGGTGCGGGTTGTGTGTTGGCGGTCTGCCTCCACGTTTCCTGAAGTGGTGTGTCGACGTCATCGGCGCTCGTGTGAGCCAGTGCGCTCCTGCCTGATGTTGCTTTCATATTACTGTGGTTCTTAGTGCGGTGCCGCGGTTTTTTCCCCCTTGTTGTTTGAGCATCTTTCGCTTCCTGTTGCTTTTGATTGTTCCGTGGCCTGTGATCTCCCTCGTTGCCCCTTCATTGTCTTCTGCAAGGTTGTTGTGCTCGAGCAACATATTCGCTGCCGCAGGCGTTTCTAGAAAGATAGCTTTTCCTTTGTGTGTTACTTTGAGGCACGACGGGTACATTAGCATGTACTTGAGGTTGAGCTCCCGTAGTCTTGCTTTCACTGGGATGAATGAGTTCCTTGCCCTTTGCACTATGGGAGTATAGTCCGGATACATGACTATGGCGTCCTGTCTCTTAATTTCCCCTCCTTCTCTCGAGAATCGCAGTATTGTCTCTCTGTCGCGGATATTTAGGACTTTTGCAATTATTGGGCGCGGGTGCGAGCCCGGTGGGGGTCTCTTTTGCAGGGATCTATGGGCTCGCTCTATCGAGAATCCCTGGGTCAGGTTGCCGGCCCCGATTTCCTGTTGTAACATTGTCTCAATGAATTCTCCGGGACCCCCAGGATTCGGATGTTGTTGCGGCGGACTCGCCCTTCTGCATCCTCCGACCTCGCTTCCAGCCGTGCTACCTTTAGTTCCAGGTCTTGGACCTTAGTTTTGAGATCCATTGTGCTTTCTACATTGTCCTGTAGGGCAGCCTCTGCTGTAGTCACTCTCTCAGTGAGATTGCGAGCATCCTACCTTATCAGCTGGATGTCCGATTTTACTTCGTCTGTTTTTGTTTCGATAGAGGTGCGTAACGCTGCTATGGCCTGCAGTACGCATTCGTAGGTTCTCCTTCCTGGGACGGTAGCTCCTCTGTAGCCCTAGCCTCCTGCTGTGGTTTGGGTCTGACGGTTGTGTAGGAGTCCATCGTTGCGTTTTTCGGTTTGCCCTTGGGGGGGGTGCCATCTCCTATCTCTTGGCACTCAGTCCGCCCTCTTGTGTCGGTGGTGCTCGCCCTTCCGCCGGTTGTGGCCCCGGCAGCTGTCGTTTCAGTGTCCGGTGTGTGGGTCCTCAATTATGCGTGCCCGGGGCGGTGTTATTCCGGGTTGGCGGCAATTGATTTTACTTTCTGTAGCCTGGCAGTTTTGGCATCAGCCTCTTGCTGTCTCAGCCCTTTGTTGCTGTGGGCCTGGGATGTGCCACCCCTGATGGGGTTCGACTTTCACGGTGTCTTGCCCCCTACGGTGTTTTCTTTCTGCTCCCCGGTGGTAGGTGTTATGCCTGTGCCTTCCTGTTCCCAGGCCTTCGCAGCGTTAGTGTTGCTGGGCCGCCCGTTGGACGGTGGTCATGGTCTTGGGGTTTAGGGCGCGGGCTGCCGGTGCTCATGCGGCATGCGGGTTAGTGCGCGCGTGGGGCCTGCCTTTTGCCCGTGCGCTGTTGTTGCAGCGCCCACCCCAGCCTCTCCGGACTGCGCCCGGGTCTCTCCGTCCCTTCGCTTTGCTAGGCTCCCTGTCTCCCGGTAGGGTGCGGCCGCGCTCAGGCTCACCGTTTTGTGTTGGGCTGCAGTTCCTGTGGGCCATTCCGGTGCTTCTGTAGATCCGTCGGGCCCGTCGTCCCAGCGGGATTCTCCTTCCAGCCCATTCCGGGCGTTTGCAGCACCGGTTCTCTCCCCGTGCTTCGTCAGCAGGGGCCCCGCTGAGCGATGTCCGTTCTCGGCGGCCGCTCACCGCTGTCGCCTTCTTCCGCCTCTAGGTTTCGCGCCCCTAGAAGCTGTCTCAGGTTCAGTCCGTGTGGCCGGGAGCAGGGTCCCCGAATGAGTCCCTCGGTGGTCGGTGGTGCCTCTCGGGGAACCCTCGTTGGGTAAATTGAGGGCAGCCGCCTGCACTCCCTTCCCCCCGCGGGCTGTTTTGCTCCGCGTCGCTGCAGTCTACAGCGGAGCCTCGGGCGCCGCCATCTTGTGGGTCAGGGGGGCTCTGCTTTGCTTTCTCCAACCGTCTGCTCCGGTTTTCCGATTTTTCATGGGAACAGCACCGGGTGTTGGGAAACGGTTCCTTTCTGTGATGCTGTAGTTTTCATGGCCGTTCGTCGAGTATTTATCGAACCATTCGGTCCGTATCGGGATCCCGGGCAGGAGCGCTGGCGAGTCTCGTCCTTACGCCATGCGCGCCGGCCACGCCCCCGTGCTTGCCGCTTTGATAGCTGCAGTCTGCAGCGATGAGAGGCTAGGGGAGGTGGAAGGAGATCGAGATACTAGGCCGTACTGTGGTGTACCCTCTCCAGCAGTTCAGAGGGAATCAATGCCTGTTCAGCTTGGCTAAAGATTCAATCTTGCCAGTGCTGCTGCGCTAACTGAACAGCAACAAGCGCCTCTAGCAAAACAAGACCCACTGACTGGGCGGGCCGGCAGCTGGGTTCAGCTGTAGGACCCCTGTAGACCCACTGGCAAGGCTGGCCTGAGCTGGCTAAGCTTGGTTAGGGTTCTCCAGGCCTGTTATTTCTAATAGAGGCTGGTAATGGCACAGGTCTGCAAAAACAGATGCAATGGTCTGGTCAGGGAAGGACTCAGTGGGGTTATCATAATTACCCTGGAAAAGCTGTGGTTTATGGAGAGGAAACTGGGCGCATTAGCATTGTCCTCCTGAAAAAATAGAAAACCAACTAGCACTTAGCTCATTGCACCAAGCCCCTCTACGGTGCCCCTCTAAAGTGCCAGATTGCAGGATGCGGAATGCACTCACTGCAAGCATTGAACTGTGCCTGTCCAGGGTCCAGGAGCTGCACCGGCTTGTTCTTCATCCGAACTCCGAGCTGCAGTAACCGCAGGGTTACTTTCTCTGTCTCTCTCTCCCTGTGTCTCCATCTCTCGGACAGTTCTGTGTGAGGAAAGGACTCGGCGTCGTCGTGCTAGCCGTCAAGCCAGGAAACCACAAGCCGTTTCTACCTCTTTCCGTCCCAGGGGGTTCCTTCTAATGCACAAGCTTTAGGTCAAAATCGCCCATAATAATAAGGTTTGCATTCTGATTTTTTAGAAGTTCTCAATTTTGCTAGCCAATTATGGGTAAGAAGACAGTGGTGGACTTGGCCCAAGGGCCGGAGGGAATTCTTGTTGGTGTGGGACGATTTTCCAAGCCATACCATTGGGACGAAAATAAACTGTATGAAAGACACTTTTACGTGTGTGTTTAAGAAAAAAACAAAAGCTTTGTTTTTCCTGGCTGCAGCAGGGGGAGGAGGTTTTGGCGTGGCCAGTTCGCTGTATGCCGTTATGGCATGACCGTTTTGCCGCAGGTGCTGTTCAGCACGGCCAGTAGTGCGCGGGGTCCACTGGGCGCAAGGATGTTTGGATTTATGAAACTGCACTTGTACGATGAATACGTTACAGCCCCAAACATGAAAATTGAAATTAATGGATGACAATGAGACGGTGCATATTTTTATATAGTGTGTATGTTGTATTGCTTCCTATTCTAGATTTTATGGTGCCAGTATGTTATGCGGCGACTGCTATGGTGTGATTTGGAATATGCACATGAATATAAAAGTTCAGCCCTGATAAAGATGCCAGCCTTGGACTGAGACTGCTCGCCTTTATTTATCTTTGTGACATAAGCTCTTGCTTTTAATTTCCAGCCATGACTGTGTCAGGACTTTATTAAAACATCTGGGAAATCTAGTTGCATTCAAATGCACGGCACGCTGGCCTTGCTGGCTCTAGGAAGCGGGCATGGACTTAAAGGGATAGTACGCTCACAAATGTTACTGTCCCAAAAGATGGGCAATAATGAAAAATATATGTAAAACATATTTTTAACGAAAGTTCCTATGTAAAATTTTGAGCAAATGAGGCTCAAAGTGTTTACATGGGAGCATCCATGTTGATTTCAAGCAGCCTCCTCTGTGCATGGTAAGCTCTGCTCTAGCGGCACTAATCAAGCAGCAAAAGCCCCCTATTGGGAGCTTTTGCTTACTGCAGCCAGAGCAGACCTTAACATGGAGAGGCGGCTGCCTTCACTTTCATTTTACATTTTCTGCAGAGCAATTCTAAATACTTCGCCGGCTGCCGGCGAAGTATTCATAATTGCCTGGACTTGCCTACACGAAAAGGCGCAGCAATTCTAAATACAAAGTTCTTGTATTTATGATTGCAGTGGCTTCAGCTTTGAGTCTCCCATGCTCCCCCGCGCCGGGGGAGCCCGGGAGACTCAAAGCTGAAGCCACCGCAGTCATGAATACAAAGCGGTTGTATTTATAATTGCATTGGTTTTCTTTCTAGGTTTCTGGGGCTCCCCCAGGCTAGAGGAGCCTTGGAAACTTAAAAAGAAAACCACCGCATTTATAAATACAACAATGTCCGATTCACATTTTCTTTTTGTTAGGCATAAGGCTTTGAGTTCTGGCGTAAACCATTTGTTTAATTGGGCCTTTGGTTTGCTTGTTCGCATTTTGAGTGGGGCGACTGTGTCCATTGTGTCACGTATGATACTATTATATTCATGAACTAGTGCACTAGGGTTTAGGTTATCTGTTAGTGCATTTAAGGTTGGAAGGATAGCAGGAATAATATTATCCACTGTCATATTCTTTTTGTTTCTGGTAAGGCAGGATGAAGCCATGTGTAAGGCTGGAGTGGATGGTCTGGTGGTTAGTAAGTTAAAGGACACGAGTGAGTGGTCAGTCCAAGATAGAGGTGTAATAGAGGAGATGGTGACTGTGCAGTTAGTCAGCGATCCAGTCAAGTATTCTACCCTTTACGTGGGTAGGGGTGTTAACTTTTTGGGTTAGTCCTAAAGTGTTAAGGGTATTGGCAATAGTTGATGCATGAGCATCTGCTTGGTCATTGAAACCAAGATTAAAGTCCCCTAGTACCAACCGTTGTGATGTGGTTTTGACATTGTTGGTTAATAGGCTGTGCAGATCCTCCTTAAAGGTCCCGAGAGGACCAGGTGGTCTGTAGATTAGATGAATAGTTAGAGATTGGGTATTGTTTATGGGGATCTTCACGGTGAGGGCTTCACAAGATTGCATGGTTATGGCAGGGGCTAGTCTTAGCGATAAATTGGTTTTGGATATAATTGCAATCGGAGTTGCCGCTTGGAGCCATCTGATGTGTTGCTCTATGGTTTTATAACTTCAATATCTACTGCCGGTGGAGTGTGACTGCCCATGTGTTTGTGTGAGTGTGCACGTATCTGTGTATGTACGTGTGCAGGTGTCTGTGTGTGCTTGTGTACCTGTCTGTGCAGCTGCTTAACTAGAAAGAAGCTTAAGTTGTGTTTCTTTCTTTAATCTGACACTCTGAATAACCGGAAACCCAATTTTCAGAGAATGGAGGAACTAGCCATAATTTTTACGCTCCTATCTGAATGATCACAGCCTTCCACTCACACAGGCAAGGTTTCACGCTGTGCAAACACATGCATGTCCCGTGACCAATCAATGCTCCTTTTAACTGAGCAAACCCCACAATTTACAAATCTAAATCGTGGCAGGGTTGAACCTGCATACTCCTTCCTTCATTACTATATCAGCTGAACTCTGCAATATGAGATTACAAAGGGAAGTGCACTTTTAATATTGCAGAGGCTACCAGATTTCACAAGCACATATGCTTCCTGCTAGAGGCCCTTTTCCAAACCCGACAATGGACAGAAGTTACAGCTCAGCTTAATGCATTGCTTCAGTAGTGTTAACTTCTTATTGAAAGCTAACTTCGAGGGGATTGGGTCCTCCGACGTATTCCATATCTATGACATGTAATCACCACAGCAGTGCTGCTTCGGAAACTTTTGTCCTGCGTCGATGACGTTGATGCGCCGTCATCGAGGACCTCCTCCGACGTCCGACGTCATCCGATGTGATAAGTAGGACGCACGACACCCGTAGCCTCAGTTCCGTTTTTTCCGCGAACGTGTTGCTTCGTGAATCTCGGTTAACGCCTCGACTCTTTGGAGTTCTGTTCTTCTCGGTTCTTCGAACCTGTTCGTTTTTGTGAAAATCCTTTGTGTGAAGATGTCTTCTACTTCGTCTTCGACCCCGCGTCCAGGCTTCAAGAAGTGCGGGGAGTGTGGGTCCAAGATGTCGGTGACGGACTCGCACGACGCCTGCCTCTGGTGCCTCGGGGAGGTCCACGACACGGATGACTGTATCGACTGCCAGTCGCTCACGTCCAAAGCCTTACGCGAACGTAAGAAGAAGTTGTCGGTAGGTAGGTCGGATGTCCAAGCCCCGGAAGTCGAAGTCTGCGGGGCTTTCGACGGATGATTCGAGAGGTGACTCTCTGCGTCATCGTCGGCAGTCTCGTGGGTCTCCTTCTAGTAGTCGGTCTCGCCACTCCTCAGCCTCTTCGAGGCATTCTCGGAAGCGCTGACACCGGTCGTCTTCCAGGTCCTCTTCGGAGGACTCTGCCCAGCACGTCGCTTACCCCACCAGCCGTGCGACGCCGGAGGAATGGGCTTCCTTCGGGAAGAAAATGCTGGCGATTCTCGAGTCGCAGGGTACTAAGCCGTCGTCGTGAGAGGTCGAGAGACACCGCTCGCGAGAGTGGTCGGCACGAGTCGCGGGAGAGGTCCCGTTCGGACAAGGAGACTCGTTCTCGACGTACCCGTTCCAGGTCCCGGTCCTCGATGCGTTCGAGACCGTGTGCACCTGTGAGGTCTTCGAGGAAGACATCGACGTCTGAGGCGTCAAGGGCGTCGACAGGCTTTCTCGAGGCCCCGGCTCCGAGGAAGTCGTCGAAGCCGTCGACACTCAGGTCGTCGAAGGACACGCTCGGGGCTCCGGCTTCGAGGGCTGTGTCGACGCCGCCGATGCTGGCGGCGCTGCATCTGACGTCGAGGCCGATTTACTCGATGCCGATCCCTGTTCTCTCAACGCCGGCGCCGATTCGCTTGACGCCTTTCGTGTCGGAGGTACCCCGTGGCGCGGGGGAACCCCCTAGGAAGGCTCTGGTTAAGAGCAAGCACTCTCGGGTGCCTTCTTTTCGCCACCTGGAATATATTTCAGAGGCGCATGAGGATTCTGATGGCCTGGTTCCTAGTCAGGTTCCAGATGAAATTGTCTCGGGCCATAGTCAGTTTGACGATTTGAGGCAGTCACTGCATGATGCCAGTGGACTGGACACCTCTCCAGAGGTGGAGTTTTGTAGGCCTGAGCCTGGCTCTCATGCCGATTCCTCGTACCGGCGCCTTATGGCTAGGGTTTCTGAGTACTTGGGATGGTCTGCTCCCCCAGGGGAGTTTGTGCAGGATGATCTAACGGACATCCTTGATGTTGGTCCCCCAAATGACCCGGTAGTGCCGTTCCATATGGCTTTACAGAGAAGGGTGGCGGCGGCTTGGTCTGCTCCGGAGAGTCTCCCGGTGGTGGGCAGGTCCTTGTCGTGAAAATATCGTCCAGCCAGTAGCGACCCCTGCTACTTGACCAGGCACCCCACTCCGGAGAGAGTTTGGTGGTGCAGGCGGCCACGGCCCCGGCAAAGTAGGCGTCGTACCCTACCATCCCTCCTGATAGGGACGACAAACGTTTTGATGGCTGGGCGAAGAAGTGTTTTCTTCTGGTGGTATGGCGCTTCAGGCGGCCAACTCCATTTGTGCCTTGTATCGTTTCACACACACACTGTGGAACTGTGTTGCATTAGCGGCTGAACATATATTCCCAAAGGGGACGAACGGGATGGTTTCCTTGCTATGGTCCAGGATGGCAAGGATGCCATGTGTGAGTTCGTTCAGTCGGGTTTGGACTTAGCTGAATGCGTCAGTAGGTCCATGGCGGCGAGCACCGTGATACGCAGGTTTGCGTGGTTGCGGAAGTCGGGGTTTGCTCCTGATGTGCAGTCCTGGCTCCTCAACATGCCCTTTGACGTGAACACCTTTTCTGACGAGGCTGACGAGAGCCTTGAGAGGTTGCAGACCTCAAAAGCTGCAGCGAAGTCGTTGGGCGCTGCAGTTCGCCAACCTCCGCCTTTTCGTCCTAGGGGACAGCAGTGGTTCCTTTCGCTATTACTCGTTCTTCAGTAAAGCGAGAGGAGCTGGCAGTCAAAGAGGCCAATGCAGGGGTACCAGAGGTGGACGACAGGGTACCCGTGGTGCCAAGGCCGCTCGGGCAGTTGCCTCGTTGCCCTCAGGTAACGCCGCAGCCGCTCCCACTCAGTCATGAGGCCATGTCCCATGGTTCGCCGGTTGGGGGAAGGCTGGCGCAGCATCTTGTAGAGTGGCAAGCCATTACTTCAGATGTGTGGGTTCTGGAGATCATAACCCACGGCTACTGTCTTCCCTTTCAGCACAGGCCTCGCGACAATCCACCGGGGAACCTCTCTTTGCAGAGTCCGGATCCGCTCCTTGCGCAGGAAATTCAAGCCCTGCTGGAGAAAGGCGCCATAGAACTGGTGCCTGTAGCGGAGAGGAACAAGGGATGGTATTCCCCTTATTTTTTGATTTCGAAGAAAGACGGGGGATTGAGACCCATCATGGACTTGCGCGGTTTGAACAAACTCCTCAGGAAGGACAAGTTCAAGATGGTTACTCTCTCTCAAGTCCTCCAGGCCCTTCAGCTTCAGGACTGGTTGGTGTCACTCGACCTCAAGGATGCTTACTTCCATGTGCCGATCCATCCCAAGCACAAGAAGTACCTGAGGTTCGTTGTTGGCGACTCGCACTTTCAGTTTCAGGTCCTGCCGTTCGGATTGACCTCCGCCCCGAGGGTTTTCACCAAGCTCATGGTGGTGGCGGCAGCGCATCTCAGGCAAGGGGGGATTCACGTCTACCCCTACCTGGACGATTGGTTGATCAGGGGGAGCTCTCCCGAGCAAGTCCTGGATCATCTGTCCGTCACCTGCCACTCCCTTCACAGGCTGGGCTTCTCCCTCAATTTAAAGAAGTCCCATTTGACGCCAACACAGCGGCTCCAGTACATCGGAGCAGTGCTCGACACTTCCCTGGGGCAGTGTTTCCCTCCCCAGGTGAGGGCTCTTCACATTAAGCAGATGGTGCACAAGTTGCAGCATGCCCAGACGCTCCCAGCGTTCGAGTTCTTGAGGTTGCTCGGCCTCATGGCATCCTGCATTCTTCTGGTGCCAGAGGCTCGCCTGCGGATGAGATCTTTGCAGTGGGCACTCAAGACGCAATGGTCGCAGTCCTCCGGCAGGATGTCGGACCCGGTTCAGGTGCCGCCCTCAGTCGCCCGGGACCTTCTGTGGTGGGCCGTCGAAGGCATCTTGATGAAGGGGGCTCCATTTTGGCTTCTCTTGCCGGAGGTGACGATCGTGACGGATGCATCCCTCACGGGATGGGGAGCTCATGCCAACGGGCTGACAGTCAGCAGTCGTTGGTCTCCGTCGGAGTCCAGACTCCATATCAATCTGTTGGAGCTGAGGGCCGTCAGGCTAGCCCTGAAGGCTTTTCTGCCGACTGTGCGAGGAAAGAGTGTCCTGATCCTGACGGACAACACAGTGGCCATGCACTACCTCAACAAAAAGGGGGGGGGGCAGGGTCACTTCCTCTGTGCAGGGAGGCGATGCAGCTCGAGTTCTGGGCCATCCAGCAGGAAGTTTCGATCTCGGCAGTTCATCTGGCCGGAGACGAAAACGTGATGGCGGACGCTCTGAGCAGGCAGAGCGCGATCTCTCACGAGTGGGAGTTGGCTCAGGAGATTCTCCTGGAGATCTTCGCCCTTTGGGGGACCCCTCAAGTGGATCTCGTCGCCTCCAGTGTCAACCAGAAGTGCGAAAGGTTTTGCTTGCGGGAATTTCCTCCAAAAGGAGCCTTAGGAGACGCGTTTGTGGTGGAGTGGTCATTCCTGCTGTTGTACGCGTTTCCTCCAGTCCCCGTCCCGCAAGTGCTGCGGAGGTTACGGAAGTTCGGTTCCCGGATGATCCTCATTGCTCCGGCGTGGGCTCTGAGGACGTGGTACCCGGACCTTCTCGACTTGTCCATCTGCCCTCCACGTCGTCTTCCCTACCGAGACGATCTGCTCTCACGGGAGGGGGGGGTCAGGTTCTCCATCCAGAGGTCAGATCCCTCAACCTTCACGCTTGGCTTCTGAAAGTTTGAGGTATAAGGATTGGGACCTCCCTGAAGACGTGATGGAGGTGTTGCTTTCGGCCCTACGGCCAGCAACAAAGTCTCTGTACCGTTGCCGTAAGTTCTGCGACTGGTGCAGAGTTCAGAATGTGGATCCTTTTGCATGTGACATCCCCATGGTTCTGTCCTTTTTACTTCCTTTGGCCAACAGGGGCTTGCAAGTGGGTACCATTAAAGGTTACCTGGCGGCGCTGTCCATCTTTAAGCGCTCGTCTGAAGAGTGTTCCTACTTTAAAATCCCTTTAATTTCACAGTTTCTGAAGAGCTCCCTAATGTGTTCCCTCCGTCACCTTTCCTGGTGCCCGGTTGGGATTTAAACCTTGTTCTTAAGTTTCTTATGGGTGCTCCGTTTGAGCCTTTACATTCTTGCCCTTTGAGGCTGTTGACTCTGAAAACTGTGTTTTTGGTTGCGGTTACTTCCGCTCGCAGAGTGAGTGAGTTACAGGCACTTTCAGTTAAGCCACCCTTCACTGTATTTCACAAGGACAGGGTTGTCCTTCGAGTTCGTCCTTCTTTTCTTCCGAAGGTAGTGACGGAATTTCATTTGGCCCAGAAGGTTGTTCTTCCGGCATTCTATCCTCCTCCGCATCCTGGTAAGGAAGAGGAGAGGCTCCATAGGCTTGATCCTAGGAGAGCTTTAAGCTTTTATGTTTCACGCATGTCCCGGGTCAGAGTGGACGATCAACTCTTTATTGGTTACGCTGGAAAGCGTTTGGGGCAAGCTGTGACGAAACAGACTTTGTCTCGCTGTATTATTTATTTTGGCCATCTCGGAGTGTTACCGTTTGGCGGGTAAGGACCCACCGGCTGGCTTGCGGGCCCATTCTACCAGGGGTATGGCTGCATCTACTGCCCTGCAGAGGGGTGTTCCTATTCGCAACATCTGTGATGCAGCCACCTGGGCTTCGGTACATACATTTGTACGTCACTATTCCCTCGATTCCATCCGAGGACAAGATCTGGCCTTTGGCAAGGCGGTCCTTTGCTCTGCTATTTGATTGGCTATTCTAAATTTTGATTGTAAATTCTTTCCCTCCTCCTTGCTCTGGTACTGCTTTGGGAGTCTGTCATAGATATGGAATACGTCGGAGGACCCAATCCCCTCGAAGAACAAGTTACTTTCTTACCTGGTAACGTTCTTTCGATGGGATGGTCCGACGACGTATTCCATATCGCTCCCGCCCTGCCTTCCCCGCTGCAGAATTTCTTTTGCGATTGCAGCTTACGTTCCGCAAGGCTTTGTGTCTGACTGGTAGTTGACTAATGTCACACGTTCTGGGGGGAAAAAACTACAACTGCGGCTACGGGCGTCGTGCGTCCTACTTATCACATCGGATGACGTCGGAGGAGGTCCTCGACGACGGCGCATCGACGTCATCGACGCAGGACGCAGACGCCGAAAAAAGTTTCCGAAGCAGCACAGCTGTGGTGATTACATGTCATAGATATGGAATACGTCGTCGGACCATCCCATCGAAAGAACGTTACCAGGTAAGAAAGTAACTTGTTCTTCTAATCTAAAAAACACTTGTGCACTTAATTAAACAAATCCTAGTGCAACAGAAGGCTTAATTTTGAGTGTGACGCTGCTTGCGTACATCTGCACTAGCATGCGGATGCATTAGATACAGTATAAATGTAACGTAAAGATCAAGCCCTTCTTTGAACATCATGCACGACACGCAACATGAGCTTCAGAGGACACGTTTTAACCACACGCACATGGTTTGGCCTAAAATCTCTGGATAAGCTCACAGCAAAATACTATTTAAAAATGTGTGCTACTCAAAGTCCAATGAACCTAACCTAACATATGGTCACATTGCCAGTAGTTGAAACAAGTGTGCTTGTTCTTGTGCAAATGGGATAAGCAGACAAGCCAACATGCCCCATAGACGAGATGCTAATGACCCGGGGGGGTGGAGGCTGCGACCAGACTCTCACAGGCTCCACGCCAGCACTCCAAGACACTTGCACCCGGGCCAGCCTCCCCTCCCGATAACAGTATCCACACAGAAATTTCCAGGCAGCCTTCAGTGGCTCCTAAGGGGTCCCACTTCATTGTGTGTCAGAGGTACCCAGGGCTCTCCCGTGTCGATGGTCAAGGCGGAGAGAAGCGTTTTCCGCTGTAATACTTTGTGTGTTTGATTGGGCCCTCGTAGCTAGAGGACCACTTATTACAAGGTGAACAAGTGAACAAGACAAGGGTGTATTGTAGCGCCATCCCTATTCTCCTCATTCACAAATTCAGTCTTTAAGAATTGACTGACTATTCCACTAATGCACCATCCCGAAACCATGCGAGGATCACCATCCTGCTGTTAGCAGACAAGACCGTCCTTGTTTCAAAAACAAGTGGCCCAAGAAAGCAGTTTTCTTTTAATTTAAAGAACTATGCTAAGCGATGACCATAAACTAAAATAAGACAAGTTATATATTGTGGCAGAAGGAAAAGGTATGCAAAGAAGTTGTACCTAGGTATATTCAGGCAGGTGATTGTAAAAGGGTCTTACTTTGACAATTTAGGCATTAGATATAGTAATAACAGGACCTAGATTAGGCAAATAGAAAAAACTCTAGAAATTGCCCAGAACAGGTATTCAGTGAGCAATGTTACACGTTGTCATAGAAATATTGAAATTAGTAAAGCTCTGAAGGTATTCAAAATGTAAGTCAACAAGCAGCATTCTACAGGGTGGAAAATTGGTGTTCAGTGCCCAATTAAAGATCTTGTAACGGTGGAAAACCAGTTCTTAAAAAGGATTTTAGTTACCCAAAAATGCCCTAAATGTGTTGGAGCAGCTTTAGTTGGGTGGGCATAGTCCCCCGGGCAGTATTAAAACGATTACTGTAATGGATTTGCTTTTGTACGAATTCAAAACATCTCGGATATCTTTATTAGAGGAGCTGGCGGTTCATCTGTACCATCAGCACACAGTGTAAAATTTGTCTAGGAAATGTGGCCTAGAAAACTTAAGGATGACTTCTGAAACAATCGGTGATGCCACTGGATCAGAGTTTAAAGAACTGTACAGTAACCATGTGCTCAGGAAAACTTTATCCAAACGTTATTCAAGTAATTTAGGTCAGGAATATGTTAATGTTATGGGTCATTTATACCTGAGTGATCCCCTGGCGCTTTTGCAGATATGAAAGTTAAGAGGGTGGAATGAGTTAGTAGGGCATAGTGGGAAACGGTAGGGTGAGAGTTGTGATGTCCTGTTGACCGCTTCAGTTCGGTTTGCACTGTTCGCTGAGCATGATTGCGATTTACGGCTCGGCATACTCCCATGTGCTGTTGTGCACGACTATGTGTGGTTTGTTTTTGCAGTGTAGTGTAGTGAAGTGTATGCGGATTGCTGTCCAGAGATGTGGTTGCGTTTGCTTAGCATTTGAGAGGTGTATGCAGAACTGAAGGTCTTAGCGGTGTGGTTAGTGGGGGGTTTTCTCACTTCATTGCTTCAGGCATCTGTGCTCAGCCTCTCTTCCCATGCTGCATGCTGGCTGTTTTGTGGTGGTTCATAACAAGCAAGTATCTTTCAAATTAAACAGAATTTGGTGATGAAAATTATATAGATACTAGTGTACACTGGCCAAAGTGCAGGTTTTCATTGACACAGTAGGGCCACTAAATATCCTAAGCAAACCGCTCCCTCTAGCCATGACAACAGGGGAAGCTTCTGCATCGGACACACATACAGGGACATAACTAGCCAATGTCCTTAGATGTTGTCAAATTGCACCTGGAATCCTACCAGTGGCTTACTTTATAAAACCTCAAGCCCCAGGAAACTGGGACCATTGTCCTTTCCATGCATACTTTGAAGAGGTATTGCAACATTCTGGTGTATGCTCCAATTACGAACACATCAGGATAGCCAACCTATAAATCTGTCGGAATAATCATTAAGTGAAAAACCTGTGGGAAGCCCTGGTGTTATGCAAATCTACTGTGCGCATAGATGTGATCTTGGCAATGCCAGTGTACCTGTTTATTGCATGCTCATGAAGAGAAAATGCGAGAAAGTTGTTGCTTATTTAACGTGACTGAATGTGTTAGCTCCCTTAGATGAGACCTTCTTGAAATAATCCCTGTGTTTATCTAGCTGCTTAAATAGGCCAAACGAAACTACAAAAGTAAATCGAATGTAAAGAGTCTAACACCCCATGTAACTTCCCAGTTGCCATTATTATATTGGTGCCTAACACAATCTGCACAAACCTGTCTTAGATATATGTGTAAATTCTGACTAAAAGTACTTTTAATTGCTCTGATATATTACATGGGTGGGGGTGAACTCCTCAATTACCATTTTAATTGAAGCACAGAATATTGAATTGTCAGTGCCATTTTGTATTAAACCCTATAGTTCTTTTTTGTTTCTTGGATAAGCTGATGACTTGAATGTATTCTTTCTTTATCGGTTGTGGTCAAAATAAAAATATATATATTACACGGCCACACTAGTGGCCGTGTAGTTATGGTTAAATTGCTAAACCCATAGGAAGAGCACTTTTTGGCCGGCTTATAACTTCGCTCCCCCTGGACGAATCCACACCAAACATTGCAAAAAAAGTATATGGGCCACTCTGAAGCTATTTGCAAAGTTTGGTGATGTTTGGTCCAGGGGGGGAAGTTGTGGGGGTCCCAAAACGTCTTTTTTTTCCCATAGACTGAATGGGGGAAAAACTTGGCGCACGCCTACAGCCGAAACCGCTGGACGGATTTTCACCAAATTTGCGGCTGGAGCTTGGTCCCGAAAGCGTGCTTTGGTGCAAATCCGTCCAGTAGTTTTCTTTAAAACGACCAAAAAGTATGTCTCAAAAAATTAGTGATATCTATGTCCGCTCCATGGAGACACTTCCCGGTTCGCTCCGCTGACAAATTAACGATTGGCTAATGGGCTTACGTCATGACCGTGGACACGCGACGTGTCAGCCGATTGGCTGGAGTGAGGTGTGATGTGCGTCAGATTGTTCGGATGCGCCTGACATCTTGGATCCGCCGACAGCGCGGCGGCGAACAGAGGTGAAATGCAGTTTTGGGGAGTGTTTTGGTGTGTCAGAGTGCTTGGGGAGGTTTAGGGAGTAGGAGATGGGTGAAATAGTGTATTTGTTTAGGCGGCAGGTGCTACTGATGCATTCGCCATGCCCGCGCTGTCCGAGATGTTTGTAATTACTGAAAATGAGGGGTGTCCTAAGGATAGTATTTCCGTCCGTGCACCCAAGACTTAAGTTGTAAGCAGTGAAGTTATAAGCCACCATGGGTTTGAAATGCTGCAGTGGTTGTGGCCAGGGCCTAGAGTGTTGGGTGCATGGCCGCAGGCCTTAGGCTATACATTTAAGACTCTAGGCCCTGGCCACAACCACTGCACCATATTTGAGCCATATATCACACGTATAGATTCAAATATGTATGAAATGTTTGAAATTATACCTACTGTTTCATTTGTTGAAATTCCATATATTTTTTACATGACTTTAGTATTTGGAGGAAATATTCTTTTCCAATTTCTATGATAAAAGAAAAGAGCATGTTAGTGCATGTAGGGGATGTCGACAAGGCATGTCTGTAACACTATCCCTATAGTGACGTGCATTGTACCCACAAACCCTCACGCGTCGAGGTCCCTCAGATTGGTTTTTTCCGCCCAGATATTGGTCGCCTTAACGCAGAGCTCGCTCGAGAGAAATTGCAGAACATTTACTCGACCCTTTGATGGTTATTTATTATACATTACATTAGATCCCTCCTTCGACGGCGAGTAAGCAGTGGTGACTTAGATGGAGGAGATCCTTCGGCACTGCTGAACACGTGGCCCGGCCTTAAACAGTAGGGAGAGTGGGGGTCGTGGGACATTTCTTTCTACTTCTAAGAATGCCTTTCTCTTTCACCCCCCTTTTCCTTCGGGGTCGTTATCACCTTTAATTGTATCCTCAGCTATGGAGAGGACTCCATTTAGATTTTGCCCATGCTGTAAGGTCAAATTCACATGGAAAGATAAGCAGAAGCGGTGTAACCATTGCTTACCCCTCGACCACAACGAGGACGGCTGTGCAGCCTGTAAACTTCTTAACCCGAAAACTTTAAAGGACCGCAGGGTCAAGAGGTGGGCAGCCTACGCTATGTCTAGAGCTGATTCCTCAACCGCCGCCGCCGAGTGTGACGAGGACAGTGATAACCCGACCTCCGTTTCGGAGGTTGTAGACCTCTCTAGGTAGTGTACCCGCTCCTCGGCGTCTGTCCCTGGCCCCGACAAGTTCGGCTCACACCCTACTTATGGGAATGAACACCCTAGGGACACTGATGAACACAGAAAGCATAAACATAAGCACACAACCCACGGCACTTCTTCGTCGAAGTCGAAGAAAGCCCTAGCGCCAACGGAGACGCTGGGCCCACCAGCATCCTACAGGGACCGTAAAGGTTGCAAGCCCTCCCCGCCACTGCAGACGCAACTAGCGATTGGGCTACCTGCAGACCAGGGCGCTACCACCAAAACGCCAGGCGATGCGCCTCGTAAGAGTGCGTCCGTCGCTGAAAGAGACTCTGCACCGCCCAGCACGACGCCAGACGAGCCCTCAACGGAGAAATTAGTCGTCGAGAGTTTGGCTCGTATAGTTTCCACTGACGGCTTAAGACGGACGGCGAGTGATACGCCAAAGACCGCTCACAAGGCCAGGGAGATGCCGAGAGTGCCGGAAGGGAGGCAGGGACCGCTCCCGCCGTCGAAGGAAGGCCCTAGCCTACGAGAAGGTTTCTCTGAAGGTGAGGGGACTTTATCCTCGACATTATGGGACAGATCTAGTCGGCTACAGGCAGAGGAGCCTCCTTTTTCGCCTCCAGACCGTTCTGGGTTACCACATTGGACATTTCAGAGATTCCAATCATGCATGGACAAGCTGGATAAATTTATGTCCACATGTTAGGCAGAATCCTGTGCAGTTCCCTTAGGGAACACTGCAAAAAGATTAAGACTACAGGCGTAAGCAGTAAACCCAATTGGTGGCGGTCTGCACCACCCAGATTTACCTGGTAGCTGTGTCAGACTTCTCTCAAGAAGAGTTGGGTAGTATGTACAGTATACACAATAGGGCCAAAAACACAGTAGAGCAAACAAACACTGACCAGAGCTTTGTATCAAAAGTATAGAGTTATTTATTTAAAACACACTTTAGGCAATACACTAGCACTCTCAATGAAAAGTAAGTTAAAACACAGTCAGGTAAAGCTTACACACCTCCCTTGATAACTATCAGACAAGTCAGGGTTAAAGCACAACTATTTGTTAAAACAGAGTGAGCGCTTAACCTAGATGGCACTCCAATAGTTTAGGTTAAAAAGGGAGAGAAAAGGCAGAGCATGAAATAAAACCGTTCCCAACACTTAAGAGTTCAGGGCAAGGGGAGAAAGGCAGGTTATACTGTAGAGCCAAAGTTCATAGGCCAGGCCCACTTTAAATGGGGCAAAGCGAAATGTGCCCAGGATCACACGGTTTAAAATGCAAGTCTTTGCAGAGTGTTCAAAAGAGGTTGGTTTAGTTCAAGAAACAAAGTTAGAAGGTCTGGAGCCAACCCAGTATAGAAGCCAAGGATTTAAGTGTCACCTTTAGCAATCTGTAGAAAAGGAGGCCAGGCAGGACACAGTACCTTAAATGGAAAGGAAGCTCCAGCGGGGGCAGTTGTTCCTGGCAGTGGTTGCAGTTCGTTGTTCCAGCCAGGGGAAGAGAGGACCTCGTCGAGGAGGAAACTTGGAGTTGTTGCACTGCGAGACAGTAGTCAGTCCCAGGGTATGGAGTCTATGTCGGGGAGTCACTATGACACCCCTGTGTTACTGCACTGAGTGTGCTGTGTAACACGCATACAAAAACAGATGATGCCCTATAGAGTAAAAAGAGGTTACCCCATAGCCCATGAACACATACCAAGTCAGAAAGCAACTCAAATCTTGTCTAAGAGTGGGAGGAAAAGAGTCTCACTCTTAGCAGGAGAAAAAAACAAACCCCAAAAATCCAGCAAAGCTGCTGGGGGACTCACTAGGCTTGGGAAATTAGACTTATAAAAGTATTCTCCCTAACGCCACACCTGAACATAAAACACCCAAGAGGCCAAGGGAGGTACTTCATGAGGACCCCAGGGCTAAATATCTAGACTATATGACCCCCTTCAAATGGAGGCTAATACTTATGACCTCACTGAAGAAGACTCTCACTTCCAAGAGGATGAGGAGTTCTTAAATAGTGAAGACCAACAGAACCTCGAAGAAGGTTTTGAGGAAAACCATGACATAGGTAGGGGGGCTTCGAAGAAGACCCAGATGAAGGTGGCTCACAGCCTTGGCGGTCCCCAACAGTTTCTACAGACCCTGAGATCCTGAACCTTTCCTCTCAAACCACACCGGTGAGGAACCCGTCACCTATAGATGACCAACCAACTTTCAAGGCGCTACTACGGAAAGCAGCAGTGCACTTTGAAATTGAGACTGGGGAAATTACTCCCGATATTGATTTTGTAGAAAAAATCATTAAGGAAAAACCTCCCACTAGCCAAAGCATTCCCCTCCTCGCCTCAGTTAAGAGACGAATCATCCCATCGCTGTCTACACCTGCGTTGATTAGAGGGGTCAACCCTAGAATTGAAAAACTGTTTACTCCCTTTCCTTCTGACCCATTATACATTAAGGGCCACTCTATACCAGACTCCTTGGTGGTAACTACCACAAGGAAAGGGCAGGGGTTCCGCTATCAACTAGCGAAGCACCCCCGGACAAGGAAGGAAAGAAACTCTACGCCTTGGGTAAGAGAATTACAGCCTTGGCAGCTTTTTCCACCAGAATTGCCAATAATAATACCTTACTGGCAAGTTATGCTGATGCCCAATGGGGAAAGTTACGCCAAGACCTCGAGGAAGTCCCTGAGCCCTTAAGAACTCGCTTGTTAACCACTGTAACAGAAGGAACTCTGGTTAACCAGAGCATCATTAAAAACCATACGATGCTGCAGAAACGGCTGGCCGTTCTTTAGTCCAGGGGATACTTCTGAAGCGTCATGTCTGGCTCTGCAACTCCGGTTTTAAGCCAGAAACCCAGGCGTCACTCATTAATAAACCAATAGAGGATTCTAACCTCTTTGGGAAAGCAGTGGACGACACACTGGAGACCGCGAAGAAGGATTTCGACACCCTAAAGACTTTAGAGCAGATCTCAAGGCCTCCCAATAAGCAAGGATTCAGCAACAAACGCTTTTTCCGAGACCAACGTCAACAACTGCAGTACACTGCAGCCAACTGGTCCTCTACTCGGGGATCCAGCGGCCAATACACTCAAAGAGGACAACGCCGTGGCAAGGGTAGAGGTCGGGGCCCCACTCCCAGAGGTTCCCCGGCTGCCAACACCAAATGACCTGAAGGTTCGGGTCCCCTCCCATGCATCGCCGGTCAGGGGCAGGTTAACATCTTTCCTACCAGCATGGGAGGGAATAACATCAGACCGCTGGGTATTGTCAACCATAGCCGGCAGTTACTGCATAGAATTCAGTCGGTCCCCCGCGTAAAGACCCCCAAGGGGACGACACCTATCACCGGAGCACCTAGCCATCTTTCTTCAAGAAGTGGAACTGCTGCTACTAAAAGGAGCAATAGAGGTTGTTCTGGAAGGTATTTATTCAGTGTACTTCCTTGTACCCAAAAAGAACTTAACCATGCGCCCTGTATTAGATCTGCGCCCAGCGAACAAATTTGTCAAACCTCAAAAATTTCACATGGTGACCTTACAGGAAGTAATCCCCCTGCTTTCACAGGGAGATTACATGACAACACTGGACATGAAAGATGCATACTTTCATATTTTAATATTGCCAGCGCACAGAAAATACCTCAGGTTCATGATAGAGGGCAAACACTACCAGTTCAGAGTGCTACCCTTCGGCATAGCGTCAGCGCCGAGGGTATTCACGAAGTACTGGCAGTGGCAGCGGCCCACCTGCACAGGTTGTCCATCCCAGTATACCCTTACCTAGACAATTGGCTCATAACAGGGGATTCCTACGAGACCTGCTTCTCCAGCATTGGATCTTTCATGGATTCACATGCTTAGAATATTCCCCGTCGTCAGACTGGGAACACTCGGTACATTTATAAAGCTGTTTCGAAGTAGAAAAACTTCGACACTTTTGTGTCCTACCCACGTCGTCCCTGAGGCTGTCCACGCATGCCCCAATAGGACGTGGCGTAAAAATGCCCCGCCCCCGTGGCTCCCTTCAGATTTCACCCGTCTTCCAAAGCAGTGGGATCACCTTGCGTCATCTATTGTTTTGTCAAGTTTGTTCGTTGTATTTTTTCCTAATGTCTGGAAAAGCTCTGTTCCGCCCGTGTGCTACGTGCGAGCTAAAGAAAGTGTATGAGGGGGTTGGACATATGGACTGCATATATTGTCTACACCCTCACCACTCAGCAGACCAGTGCGACATATGTAAGGGCTTCTCCCAAAAGACTCTTAAAGATCGGAGTCAGCGATTAGTGGCCTGGTTGAGCGATGGAGCGGGTGCGTACCCGCCTTCGGAAGTAGGCTCCACGCGCAGCGTGGCCTCTGCATCAAAATCCTCAGGGGCACCCCGCCGTTCGGCATCGGCTGAACCCCCGGTGAAGAAACAACGCCCGGTGGAGAAAGGGTGATCGGAAAGCCATTCCGCAAGGGAGTCTTCGCTGAAGAAAACCTCATCATCACCATCGTCTAAGGAGAGAAAGGAGAAGTCGAAATCCTCCTCCTCAGGTGATCACCATAGATCATCCTCGAGTAGAGAGTCTGAGAAACACAGGTCAAGTTAAAAAAAAGGCGGGAACGCCTCAAAGAAATGCGCAGGCACTACCACCGTCGTCGACGGCGGGGAGACCGTCGACTCCCTCACTACCAATGACGCAGTTGGTTTCGTCGATTGTTATGCCACAGGTAGTGGCTACGATGACGGCTGGCCCAACCTTAGCCTCGTTGAGGGAGATCCCGCAGAAAGCCTGGCGACAGGAGGTATTCAACCTGGTTTTACCGGAGTCTTTGCTGCAGCAAGAGGCGGCCTTGTCGGTGTCCTCTGTGGAAGAGGAGTGTGAGAGGATAGCTGGGCCTGCAGAGCTCGGGTTACAAGGGGTTAGCAAGTTAACTCTTTCCAGTGGAACTAATATTCCAGTTACAACCCCTCTTCTTAACCCGCAGTCTGTTATATCACTAGAAGTTCTATCCACATTGCAGACCTTGTTAAAGAAATTGGACTAAAGATTACCTCAGGTGGCAACTCCGACCGTCGACGGACCTGGCCCTTCCCATCAACCAACTCCGATGTCGACGGCTGTACCGACGCGTGAGGACCTCGCAGGTGCACACCAGGAGGAAGGGAAACTGTCAGACTCAGAAGGAGGGTCCTTATCGGATGTTTAGTTGTCCCCCTCTAGGGCTCCAACCTGGGAGCCGGAGGCAGAATTTCGAACCCCCAAGGAGCCCAGCTCAACCATTCCTCTGATGACATTGGGTCGTTTCATGCCATGATGAGCAAAGCTTGTACAGAGTTCGGATTAGCTCAGGAGGAAGAGAAAAAGAGTGTTTTCTATTCGACCACATGGGGAAGAGAAGGTCGGTTTTCTCGGTGCCCATCCTGGATCATGTGTGGCAGGAGGGTTTACAGACGATGCGTCATCCTTTCTCGGAGCCCGCAATTAAAGGTAGGCTGGAGAAGAAATTTAAGGCTCCAGAATCCACCCCCAAGTGTCTATCCTCCCAACCAGCCCCAGACTCGGTAGCGTCAGCGGCGGCGGCGGCGAGAAAAGCTAGGTCCCAGCTCAAATGCTCGACCCCCCCCCCCCCACCCCACCCCAGAGAACGAGGCCAGAAGACGGGATGCCTTTGGCAAGAAGGTGTTGTCAGTGGGGGCGACGACAGTGAAGGCCTCCAACTGTGTGGCTATAATGGCCAGATATGATAGAGAGATGTGGCACCGGTTGGCACCTATACTAGAGCATCTTCCAGAAGAACATAGGAAAGCGGCGATGTTACTTGTCCGAGAAGGCCTCAAATCATTCTATTAACATCGCTATGGACCTCGCAGAATCAGGATGTAAACAACTCAGCAACGGGGTGCTTCTACGGAGGCAAGCGTGGCTAAAATGCACCAACTTTAGACCTGAGGTGCAGTACAAGGTGCTAGATATGCCCTTTGAGGGAGACCTGTTCAGCGAAAAGGTGGATGAGGCCTTAAAGGGCATTAAGGAGGACTCTGACATGGCACGTTCTTTGGGTGCCCTCCGGAGTGGAAGGAATTTTCGTTCTTTTCACCCCTTTAGGGGAGCATCGGGGAACTCCCGATTCTCAGCATCAAGAGACGGGCCTTTCAATAGGCCGACGTCTTCGTCGCAGGGCTACAAGCGGGCCTCGCAAGCGGCGAAGCGACACAGAGACTACCAGACCTCCAGGAAGAAGACTGCCTACTCGTCGTCGTCGAGAGATAAGCCCAAAGACCAACAATGACGGGCGTCAGAACATCCTAGGAGGCAGGGTATCGCATTGTGTCGACGAATGGGAGCAAATAACCACAGATCAGTGGGTGCTGGACACCGTAAGGCTTGGACACTCCCTGCAATTCAAGAGCAACCCTCTGCGTGTTCCACCAGCGTTTTTGGCTCAACCCCACCTGAGCGTGTTGCAACAGGAGGTAGCGCTTATGCTACAAAAAGGGGCTATAGAATTGGTCTCTGCGTCACAGAGGGGTCAGGAGGTTTATTCCCGAAACTTCTTAGTGAAAAAGCCAAATGGAAAATGGCGTCCCATTCTCGACCTTCGCGACCTCAACAAAACGTTGAAAAAGCAAAATTTCAAGATGCTCACACTCCAGGAAGTGATCCGGTCTCTCCAAGGAGGGGACTTTCTGGCGTCTCTGGATCTTCAGGACGCGTACTTCCACATACCAATGCGTCGACGACACAGAGTTCGTAAGGTTTGTGGTAGGACGGACTCACTACCAGTTCACAGTGCTCCCGTTTGGACTAAAATCCTCTCCCAGTACGTTCACAAAATGGTTAGCACCATTTGCAGCTTGGTTGAGAAAACAAGGCCATCACGTGTACCCGTACCTCGACGACTGGTTGGTGAGAGGATCCTCTACTATGACAACTCAAACAAGTTTGCAAGCCCCCATGCAGCTGCTACGACGACTGGGATTTGCAGTAAACTTCGAAAAGTCTTTGTTGACTTCGTCAAGAAACTTAGTGTTCTTGGGTGCACAGTTCGAAACCCATTCGGGGTTAGTAAAGCCATCCGTCGACAGAATCCACAGACTCAATCGGATGGCAGGTCAGTGGAGGTTCAATACCAAAGTGTCGGAGAGGAAATGCATGTTGATTCTGGGCGCTATGGCGTCTTGCATTCCTCTGGTGAAAAACTGCCGCCTGTTCATGAGGCCAATTCAAGAGTTCCTGGCATCGGTGGACCCAGACCCAAGGTCTCTGGTCGGACAAACTGATTGTCGATGACGACAAGCACCTACGAGCTCTTCGATGGGGGCAGAGCTGTCGGAACATATCTAAGGGGGTACCCCTGCAGGAACCGGAATTTCGCGTGACCATAGTGACAGACGCGTCCCTGACGGGCTGGGGAGCACATATGGGTACTCTACAAACACAAGGTTGGTGGTCTCCCAGGGAATCTCTCCTGCACATCAACGTTCTGGAGTTGAGGGCAGTGCGCTGGGCCCTGCAATCTTTCTTGCAACACATAAAAGGCTCAGTAGTGAGAATATTGACAGACAACACGACAGCAATGTTTTACTTGAGAAAACAAGGAGGCACGCGGTCCATAACCCTTTCAACCGAGGCTCAGAAGGTATGGCATTGGGCTCTGAAGCACAATATAACCATCGTAGCTCACCATCTCCCTGGAGTAAGGAACGAACAAGCGGACTCCCTCAGCAGAAAAATGGACCAGGTATACAAATGGGAGATAGACAGCCTTCATTTATCGAAGATCTTCGAGAAGTGGGGGCAACCCCCCCAGATCTCTTTGCAACGAAGGAGAACAAGAAGTGTGAACAGGACGCCAGCAGGTGGCCTCAGAAGGGCTCTGGGGGGAGCCTTATCCTTCCCGTGGACGGACAAGTTTCTCTACGCCTTTCCCCCCGTTTCCTCTCATGCGGAGGACCCTACAATGGATTTGCAGATAGCTGTCGGGTCATCCTGGTGGCTCCGTATTGGCTGAGGCAAGGGTGGTTTTCCGACCTGCTCCAACTGTCAGTAGAGCAGCCGATAACATTTCGGAAAACCCCGGATCTCCTGTCCCGGGACAAAGGGACAGTGTGGCATCACGACCCGGACAGTCTCAATCTCGCAGCTTGGCTCCTGACTTTTCGGAGTTTGGTGCCCTAAGCATTTCGTCGGATTGTCAGAGAATCCTGCAGGCCGCACAAGCTCCTTCCACGAACACATCGTATGCATGCAAGTGGAGAAGATTCTGTGGGTGGTGTCAAAGCCAGCCAGGATTGCACCCCTTAAATTTAACTCCGGAACAACTCTACCATATCTGTTGCATTTGGCAGAGAGCGGATTGTCTTTTTCGTCGATAAAGGTACACCTGGCGGCCATCTCAAGGTTGACGAGGAAAAGGCAGTCGTCTCCCTGGTTTAGTGATAGGCTGATAAAGCACTTCATGAGGGGTCTGTTCCATACATTCCCTCTGATTAAACGCTTTCCACCGACATGGAGTCTCAACTTGGTGTTAGCGGGGCTAATGAAAGCTCCCTTCGAACCGATGGCTTCCTCGTCTATGAAGTTCTTGTCGTGGAAGTTGGCTTTTTTAGTAGCTATCACGTCAGCTCGACGGCTCTCGGAGATACAAGCGTTGGTCATAGATCCACCGTACTTGAAGTTCTTTAAGGACAAAGTGGTGCTGTCGACTAATCCTCGTTTTATTCCGAAAGTGCATACTGTTTATCATAAACATTTGTCAATTGTTCTACCTACCTTCTTCGCAACTCCTTCATCAGCTGCGGAAAAAGCCCTCCATACTTTGGACGTGAAGAGAGCTCTGAAATTCTACCTTCATCGATCCCAGCAATTCAGAACTATGCAGCAACTGTTTGTGGCTTATGTCCCGTCGACGAGAGGAAAGGCCATCTCAAAACAAGGACTAGCTAGATGGGTCTCGTCGACGATTGCTTTTTGTCACTCTGAAAGGGGCCCCTAGGGGTCCCTCGCGGTATGGAAACCAGGCAAGTCACCACACACGATAGATACGCCAGACACGAGGTTGTATTCCCAAAGCTAGGGCTTATTGTAAAGCAAATAGTCTCAGTTGGCCAGCTCGGTCTCACGCCCTGCGACGTGTATCTCTAGACCTCGAGGGACGCAAGAGAGCGAATTACGTACATCAGTTACATCTATACAAAATGCATATCATACAATCACCTGTGACATGTTTAACACTGCCCTTTATTGGGTTTCTTTGAACTCGGTTTGATGATGGACAATTTCGACGAATATGTCACCTTCAAATGGCTATTCTAGTAACAATATGCAACCTTGCAAGTGTAGCGACATCTTTTCTTTGTTTAACAGAACGCAGTGGTTCTGTTCTTGTAAGCGAGCTACATATGGGGGAAGAGTCACATTCCAGACCTTGCTATCTTTGAGGTGCTATTCGTGTCCTGGGTGCCGGCACGCTCCACAGGGCTCGGGAAAGGGGGGGGCGTAAGAGAAGCATAATTCAAGCCTTTAGCTGCTTTATTCTAACATCTTCTACCATATAACGAGACTGGCTGGCAGCTGTGAAATGATTAAATGCCCTGTGGCTCTCCTTCAAGGCTACATTCGGGAGGGAGCCGGGCATTCCTCTCCGGAGCTGCCTACGTTGTGTTTCAACGAACTCCTCATTAGCCTTGTCCTTTCACGTTCAGACAACAATGTTAACAGTCGAGCAGAATAAGCAAAAATGTGCTGTGAAGCAGTTTGAACAGAAAGCAATGAGCAATCGTTGGAGAACAAAATGGCGATCCTTGTTACATCAAAATGGCCGCTCATTGGTCAAACTTGGAAACCTGTATTTCTATCGTTATGTACATGAGACGGTTGGTCTTCGGCCACCAAAATACGTTTGCCGTCAATCGTGAGAGGTGTCCATTTTTCTAGACCGACAAACCCTCCTTTTGGCCGTATGCCAAGCGTCTCATTCATTCATTGTATCCTCCTCTGATGACGATAAGTCTGAGGTACCTATGTCTGAATTTTGCATGTTATTATAAGCATCATCATCGTCATTGATATCTATAGCCATTAATTCTTTCACGGTTTTCATTGCATTCGTGTCTCTGTCATACCGGCCATAAGTTTTTTCTTTTTGTTATCATATGCATACATCCCTCAATTATCTCAGAGCAAACTATTGGTAGGCAGTGTATGCAACAACAGCACGTTATAAATATTCCAAACACTACTACTAATATTGCAATCAACTTCCATCCCCAAGAACGCAGTATTCCCCAAAACCAGGACCCTATTCCCCAGCCCCCATCTCCAGTAGGGAGTTCGGAGCTTAGGACATGCATTTTTTTTATTGCTTCAAAAATCGTAGGGGAGTAGTCATCTACAAATACGCAGATCCCACAATCTTGCAAATTCCCCCACGATCAACCAGGATTACATCGAGAGCCATTCTATTTTGCAGCGTCATTAACCTAATTCCCTTTTCTTCCAACATCATGTTAAATAGTATATCTGTCGTTGTGTTTATCGTATCCTTTAGTATTCTGGACAGCTGCCTTATGTTATAGGAGTTCACTATCTGGGACAAGAATGGTATGAATGATTTGATTTTGCTACGTCCTTCGCTATCAAAACATCTTCGCTACTCCTTCGGTTTCTAAATCTGGATAGCCTGGCTATGTCTGCTGTTTCTAAGAGGAACACTCCCGGGAACAGTAGACATAGGTAACATGTACCTCCGCAGTTTCTGGGCAACCAAGGATATGCTTTTTCTCCACATATTAAATAGACAGGATCTCCCACATATACTGGTTCTATTTCCCATTTTACTACCGCTGTATTCATGCATCCAGTAAATGTTCCTACTGAATAGGAGCCTTTCTTTTTTTAGACAAAAAGAGACAGTTCTCGGGTTGTAATTCACCGTGTAAGAAGGGGGGGATTGCATCTTTGTTCCCGTCTTTCCTTACACGAAATGTCATCACAGATGTTTTAACTGGCGGGGATAATCTATCTCGTCTATTTTGTCGTGTTATTTTTCGCGTACTTTTAGGCGTAGGTTCTGGGATCATCACTTGCGCTTTATGGAATATGAAACAACCCATAGGCTCATAATTATTTCCTCAAACTCATTCATGTTTGTTCTATCTAATTGACCCGTACTACTCTTATTCCACTTCCCATAAAACATTGCACTTAAAGATGCACTGCATGCAGAACTTAATGGTAATGGTTGTACATACCAGCCTATTCCTTTCCCCGCATGCTGCGGTAAATGGGCACACACACAACAATTATTTTTTTTTAGAATTGCATGCGTCATGTTCATGATGAGTAATGGCGTATTGTTCCCATACCCTTCTCTGTGTCTCTCTTCCATTGGGGACAAGGTATAAGTAATCACCTGAACCGGGCTTTCAGTAGTGGACATATTAACTATTGGTGAGAACATTCCCAATGGGTGTAGAGATTCCACATACCATAACACAAAGGCTGTCCTTATTGGTGCTACCACACTCATGAAGCAATTGATTATTGTCAAAGCCGGCATACCATTTTTTTTTTACCATGCGTTTTCCCTAAGTTTACAGTCTTTATAACTAACTCATTGTCAGCAGTGGTGCAGGAGGAGGCTGAAACCGGTCCCGACATTTTTCTCACCGTCCTTCTTCCTGACAAAGTTCGTCTTAGATATCTCTCTTCGTCGCACTTGTCCGGATGTCAATAAGTTCAAAGGAATTGTCAACCAGCCCTTTGCAGCCTGGTTTGCTTATTCGTTCTAGGCAAGATCACTTGTCCTTTCTCACACTGCTCAGAGGACTTCTGAACAGTTCTCTATTGCCTTTGTAGCATATGCACCCAGCTTGTCCGCTCTGGTTCAGGACACATGTACTTTTTATGATCGCACCGAGGAGCCGCGAGTCTTGAATTGTCCGACTTGCACAACTCTGGCGCTTCTCTCCTCCACCTCTAGCTCCTTCTCCATCCCCACCTCTAGCTCCTTCTCCATCCATGAGCGGAACCAGAGGTTAGCATAAACACCAAAGAACTGTGGATCACTCTGTCTTTCGAGGCCGCAAATCATATCGCCTCACTCCTGGTATTGTGTGATCCGTGAACAGTGCCGGTGCACTTCCAGATCCAGGCTCAGAGTCAGCCTGTGGCGCAATGGCAAGTGCTGGTGGGCGCCAAAGGGGTACACGTTTAGTGTCTGCTGTTATTTGCAATGCAGATTTCGTGTCGACCAACAGTGATGTAGATTCTGCTGGGCAACGTTGGGGCACTTTTTGCCCTTCCCTCTTTTTGGCAATCTTGTCAGGCTTTGTTTCGAGTTTCACTTCTCGCTCGGACAGATTTAGCGGCAGTGGACTGGCAGCAGTTTCTTTCGTTTCTGGGACTGCTGTCTCTTTCCGGTCGTCCGGATTGGGCAAGTCTTTCAGTGAAAATGAGATCTTTTTGGGATTGGTGGCATGGATCCACTCCTTCCTTCCATCCACCCGTATCGCCATCTGCATTGCCAGAAGCACTTGATAGGGGCCGCGCCACCTGGGTGCGAACAATAATTTTCTCTCAAAGTTCTTAAGCAGCACCCAGTCTCCTGGCTCCAGCGCATGCCGCGGACCTGTATATCTTACGGGTAGAGCCTCCTGCACCTGCTGATGAATCAAACGTAATTTCTACATTAAAAGGTCACAATAAGTGCTAAGTACAGGATGCTCCACATCACTCAGTCGCTTTGGCTGAGGTGCGCACCAAACATTCGCCGGCCTCCCTATCACAATCTCATACTGGGAGAGCCCAGTTCTAGCCTGTGCAGACGTATGCATGCACAATAGCGCTATAGGTAATGCATCCACTCAACTCAACTTGCTCCTTGCACATATCTTGCTAATTTTTGACTTGAGGATTCCGTTGTGCCTCTCAACAAGACCGGCCGAACTCGGATGCCTCGAACTATGAAATCTCTTATCAATCTGAAGACCTGCACATATCTGTAATACCACTGCGTCCACAAAATGTGGACCGTTATCTGACCATATGACACGGGGCAAGCCAAAAGGGGAAAAGTATTCTTTAAGCATCACTTTTGCCGTATTCATTGTTGCGCAGTCTTTTAAGGGATATGCCTCCACCCACTTGCTGAATGCACAGATCGCCACTAAGACATGTTTCAAGTTTTGGCACCTCCATCTCTATGAAATCAAAATGGATTACTTCAAAAGGCATAGAGGGCGGGCCAAAACTGCCTATTGGAGTCACTGTTCCCTTTCCTACATTGTGTTGTAAACCCGTAATGCAGTTCTGCACCAACCTCTCTGCATTCTTCTTTATGTTTACATTCTTCCATACCGTAGATAGGTGCTGTATTATTTTCTTGGCACAGATGTGGGTAGGGCTGTGAGCCATTGTGACCATTGCAGTTACATAGGAATTTGGCAACATCCAGTTTTTAGTTCCCTTGTCCACCCAACAACCCTCTAAATCTAACTCAGCAGTGCTCTCTGCCCACCCTTGTATCTCATCAGCCGTGGCTTCGGCCTGCATTTCTTTGACAGTGGCAATTCCATCTTCTATCATACAGGGTACTTCCTCAGTCAGGACTGTCATCATTTTATTATTCAAATCAGTGGCAGTTTGTTTCGCAATTCTGTCTGCAAATGCGTTTCCCTCTCCCACTTTGCATGTTACCTTTTTTATGTGCCTCGCATTTCACTATTGCTAGGCGCTTTGGAAACGTGAGTGCAGACAGCAATCGTACAATCAAAGGGCCATGTTGAATTCTGGCCCCATGCGATGTCAAGAAACCCCTCTCAGCCCAGAGTCGACCAAAGTTATGAACCACCCCAAAAGCATACTGACTATCAGTATATATATTCACGTTCAAATTTTCAGAAATCTCACAGGCTCTGGTCAATGCTATTATTTCTGCGGCTTGTGCCGAGTTGTAGATTCTTTTGCTTTCTACAACGCTCTCTTGGGTAGGGATAGCGTAAGCGGCAGTTGACGTGCCAACAGGTAGCTTAAAACAAGAGCCGTCACAAAATAACTCTCCATCTGGCTCCTTTTGTGGGGTGTCGCTTAAATCAACTCTCCCCTTCGTTTCTTCCTCAGTGACCATTAAGCAATCATGGGGTGGTAATTCGTTGTCACCAATTTCTTCTGTGGGTAGTGGAATTAATTCTGCAGAATTCAAAGCGCTACACCTCATAATTTGGATATAGGGCGCGAATAAGATAATTTCATATCTTGTCAGTCTAGCAGAGGTGAGGTGTTGCGTCTGTGTCCTATTTAATAGGACATCTATGGCATGTGGCACCATCAGAATTAAAGTATGTCCCAATACCATCCCTTCCGTTTGTTTCACCGACGCAGCAGCCGCCGTGACAGATTGCAAACATCGTGGTTGTGCGCGCGCGCTACAGGGTCCAGCGCAGAAGAAAAATAGCCGCACAGCCTATTTCTTCCACCTTGTTCCTGTGTCAAAACAGCCAATGCACATCCTTCATTCTCGCATACAAACAATCTAAAAACTTTTTCATAATTTGGTGTGCCCAAAACTGGAGCAGAACATAATGCGGTTTTCAATTGATGAAACGCTCTCTGACATTCTTCATTCCACTGCAAAGGCATCACCGCATCCTTCTTAGTTAATAGCACCATTGGCTTCACAATCCGTGAAAAATGACCGATCCACTGCCGGCAATAAGAAGCCATGCCTATTATGGCTCTGACTCCTTTCTGTGTCTTTGGAATAGGCATACAAGAAATACTTTCTATGCGTTCTGGCATTAGCCTTCTCCCTTCTTTCGAAAGTAGGTAGCCCAAATGAGCCACCTCCTTTCAATTATATTGAAACTTCTTCAAACTAGCTTTATTGCCATCTGCCGCTAGGTGTGACAGTAGTAATACAGTGCTCTTTTTACAAATCTCTTCTGTATCAGCAGCGATCAACAGATCATCTATGTATTGCAATAGTACACACCCCACTGGTAATTCTAGCATGTCTAGCTGCTCTTAACGCTCTACTGTAAATACTCTGACTTTCCGTATATCCTTGTGGAATGCGCGTGAATGTAAATGATCGTCCCCCTAATGTGAACGCGAACAAATATCTACTGTCCTTGTCCACCGGAATGCAAAAGAAAGCT
Organism: Ambystoma mexicanum; assembly: GCF_040938575.1. Taxonomy (NCBI): domain Eukaryota; kingdom Metazoa; phylum Chordata; class Amphibia; order Caudata; family Ambystomatidae; genus Ambystoma; species Ambystoma mexicanum. The sequence goes on from NC_090925.1 coordinate 320,984,821, forward strand.
TTTTTTAAATCAATTACACTAAAGTATTCTGCTGAGGCAGTTATCATTGTCAATATTGTAGTGACGTCTGGGACCAAAGGAAATTGTGGATCTACTACTTTGTTTAGCGCGCGCAAGTCAATTATTAAACGATATGGTACTTCATTGCCTCCTTTCTTATACACTGGAAGAATCGGGCTGTTACATGTACTGCCTGTAATTTCTTCAATTACCCCTAATTTCACCAAATCTGAAACAATACTTTTCAATCCTCTCTCTCCGTTAACCGAAATTTTATAATGGGGAATTCGCTGCAGTGTAACACCTTCTTTCAAAATGATCCTCACTGGCTCTATCTTCAAGCATCCTACATTGTTGTCATGCATCGCACATATACAGGTTGCCACTTTTCTTAACTCTCCTGGCAAAGTTTCAGACATGAATTCTGACACAGGGGCATCTTGTGGCCAAATCGTCAGAAACACCCCGTCTGATGTGCAATGTATAATCGCACCTAGCTTTTTCAACAAGCTCAATCCCAACATGTTCTCCCCACAATTTTCTGTTAGGAGAAAGGGACAGTGTTCAGTGAATGGTCCTATGGTAACTGGGACTGATTGGGACACTGGGTTTATGACTGGTGTACCTGCAAACCCTACGGAAATATTCTTTTGCCCTGACAGTGGTATATCCGGAACCAAGTGATGGTCTATTGAACACTTTTGTGCTCCTGTATCTACAAGGAAGCGGTGCTCCTCATTCCCCACTCTCAAATCTACATAGGGTCCTTCTGATTCACGGGAATAGACACTGGTTCCGACCCCTGCCCTGGGCTGTCCTATTGGGGAAATAACACATCGTCCGATGTGTAGTCACTACTATTACTGTAATACGTATTTGGCTGTGTATTGAAAATGTTCCCATTCTTTCCTCTATTTCCCCCCACTCCGATTCCCATACTGTTGGTTTTGCTGACCCTGACTCTGGTTAGGAGCACTTTGGTTTTGATTACCTTCATTATTGTGGTGCTGCTGCATACTATTCCTATTTGGTCCATTCTCTACTTGGTGCCCTCTGTGCTGTCTTCTCTGGCCAGTTCCATTTCTATTCTGTAAATGTGGACATTGCGCTTGCCAGTGTCCTTCCTCCTTACAGTATGCACACTGATTTGGTCCCAATGGCCCCCCATGCATATTCAAATTACTCCTCCCTTGTGCGTTCCCTCTTCCTCTATTATGTCCTGCTACTTTCTGCAGTAACACCCTTGTTTTCAGTATGCATGCTTTCAAGTCTTCCCCCACCTGTTTTAACAACAATAATTTGTCCACCATCGCCTTTCGCCCCGGCGATGGTAACTGTTGCCGTCGATTATGTGGCCCTAGCACTTCCTTCCTATCTCTCCTGATATCTTTACCCCTGTTCCCAGGTGCAGTAAACATTTCAGAATAATCATTATCCAATTTATTTTTAAGCTCAAAAAGTCCATATACATGTTCCCTTACTTCTTCATCTCTTTCTCTACAGCGTGCTAATGCATTCAAATCTAACAATCGCTGCAGTGGTAATTTCCCAATTAACTGTTTCCATCTCTCCACCAAATATTCCCCCATGCATTCCAACACTACCTGTCTTTCGTTGCTTTTTCGGAAGCCATACATCGGAGCCAATGCTGCCGTCCCATCATTCCCGTCTATATACATCTCTGCCTGTTGCTGCAATTCCACCATCCTTTCTTGGCTGATCGTACTGCGAGTTACCCTTGTGCATCCACTTTGTTCAGTCCCGCCTCTCACCCGTGGTTTCAACTTCAACCCCTGGAGGGACGGACGGTACCGAGTCTGTATCTAAGGCGGGAGGTGCGGATGGGACAATAGGAACGGGGAGTGTCTGCTGTGGGCCTGTTTGGCTAATAGGAAGTGCTACGTGCGCGGTCTGTGGCTGTGGGAGGGCTTGAGCTACGGGAGGGAGAGTTATGTTCAACTGGTCCCGTCTGCCTGACCTCCTTAGACTCTCCGTCCACTCCTCCTCCTCCTTTTCTTCCGCTACTTCACCTTTCGATTTATGCCTGAGCGCATGCTTCGCTCTACTTCTAAATCAGAACATTGCTTCCCTTCTCCAGTCCTTAACGATATCCAGTGCTGCAGGACGTGCTTTCTTTCTTATCAACACCCTTTCCAGGTTATCTATTCTCGCTATCTCAAAACTACCATTTATCGGCCACTGATGGTCTTGTTGCTTTCCGGTTTGCCTATGCCAAGTCTCACAGAATATTATCGCTCCCACACCATACTTCACATACATCTCATACGCCGGCGTTCCCCCAGGTGGTGCAATTTGGCCATCTTCCAAAGATTTTTTACCGCAGCGGAAAAAACCCACTAGGGTGGACAATACCCCAGGCATGTTTCAACCTCCCCTTGGTTAATCAACCTTACCCTGGGCGTTTGATTTTGCAAAGTCAACTCTCAACCAATATCAGGGTTATTTTGAATCGGGGTATGACTCACCTGATAAATCAAATTGTCCTCCAGGACACAATTCGTCTGTATACTGACGCAACCAATGACGTTGTGTCTGCGTTTCTTGGCTTTTGCCTCGTTTCGGGACCCTCGCCTCCTTGTTCTCTGGCCAGATACATCGATCAGGGATCAGATGTGTGCAGATCTGCAAAGGAATCTCATCACTTCTACAGGGCGCCCCGAACACCTCTTGATCCCGGCTCGATCGTCCCGTCCTCGTTCTCCGCCTTTACTCTATTACAACGTACACGATGGAACAATTGGGGGAGGGTCCCTATTTGGGCGCCATCTTGAAAGGGGCCCCTAGGGGTCCCTCGCATCATGGAAACAAGGCAAGTCACCACACATGATAGATACGCCAGACACGAGGTTGTACTCCCAAAGATAGGGTTTATTGGAAAGCAAATAGTCTCAGTTGGCCAACTCGGTCTCACGCCCCGCGACGTGTATCCCTAGACGTCGAGGTACGCAAGAGCGAATTACGTACATCAGTTACATATATACAAAATGCATATCATACAATCAGCTGTGACATGTTTAACACCGCCCTTCATTGGGTTTCTCTGAACTCGGTTTGACGATGGACAATTTCGACGAATATGACACCTTCAAATGGCTATTCTAGTAACAATATGCAACCTTGCAAGTGTAGAGACATCTTTTCTTTGTTGAACAGAACACAGTGCTTCTGTTCTTGTAAGCGAGCTACATACGGGAGAAGAGTCACATTCCAGACCTTGCTATCTTTGAGGTGCTATTCGTGTCCTGGGAGCCGACACGCTCTGCAGGGCTCGGGAAAGGGGGGCCGTAAGAAGAGCATAATCCAAGCCTTTAGCTGCTTATTTTCTACCATATAACGAGACTGGCTGGCAGCTGTGAAATGATTAAATGCCCTGCGGCTCTCCTTCAAGGCTACATTCGGGAGGGAGCCGGGCATTCCTCTCCGGAGCTGCCTACGTTGTGTTTCAACGAACTCCTTATTAGCCTCGCGGCCTTGTCCTTTCACGTTCAGACAACAATGTTAACAGTCGAGCAGAGTAAGAAAAAATGTGCTGCGAAGCAGTTTGAACAGAAAGCAATGAGCAATCGTTAGAGAACAAAATGGGGATCCTTGTTACATCAGACGGTTGGTCTTCGGCCACCAAAATACGTTTGCCGTCAATCGTGAGAGGTGTCCATTTTTCTAGACCGACAAGGTGGGAAAACTGCTGGAAGGACGTCCGAGGGCTCATTCCACGAGATCAACGTAGTCATCGGCGGCACTGTGGGCAGGGATTCCGCTGACAGACATTTGCCAAGCGGCGTCCTGGTCAGTGCCACACACGTTTACCCGCCATTGCTGCCTTGAAGGGCAGCATGCGGACGATGTGCAGATGAGAAGAGCAGTCCTGCGCCATCTGTTTCAGTGAGGTAAGCCCCGTCCAGCGGGAATTACTATATATATGTTTATACACAAATATATATATTTGTGCTTCTTTCCATATGTGTAGATATGGGTAACGATATGTAGATATATGCTTGTACTTAAGCGGAGGTAGTGTTTTTCTGTGTGTGTGTATAAAATATATATATATATATATATATATATATATATATATATATATATATATATATATATAGGCACATGGGTACATAAAGAATATGATAACATTGATGTTAATTGCATTCACACCGCCATATCAGAGTTACTGCTGTGCAATCTATTCTAAGCATGTGAATCCATGAAAGATCCAATGCTGGAGAAGGGAATAGTTTCTTACCTGTAACTCCATTTCTCCAGCATTGGTATTTTTCATGGATTCACATGCGCCTGCCGGCCTCCCCTGAATGCAATGTACACACTGTATTTACCCCCATGCTGCTTTGGAGGGGTTAAAATCTGAAGGGAGCCGCGGGGGAGGGGCATTTATACAGCCACTTCCTATTGGGGCATGCGTGGACAGCCTCAGGAACAACGTGGGTAGGACACAAAAGTGTTCTAAGCATGTGAATACATGAAAGATAATGCTGGAGAAATGGAGTTACAGGTAAGAAACTATTCCCTTCTCAAATACCCAAAAGACTGTAGACCTTTTGTTCCAACTGGGCTTCGCCATCAACGAGAAGAAGTCCAACCTAGACCCCAGCCAGATCAAACAATTCGTAGGGGCTCTAAATTGAACAAAGGACAGCCTCGTCTTCCCCTCCAACGAGTGTGTCCAAAATATGCTGTTTCAGATCCCTCAATATGTGGCCGGTCGAGAGGTGACAGTACGCAACACAATGCGTTTGCTAGGAATGATGGCGTCATGTATATATTTGGTACCTCACGTGTGCCTGCGCATGCGCCCAATGTAAGAGTGACTCAATAGCCAGTGGTGTCAGGCCAGCGGACAATGGAACAATCTAGTGGTGGTCTCGCAGGCCTTGGTTCTCTCACTACGGTGGTGGTCGAAGGAAAACCTTGTAATAGGGAAAACATTCGCCACCCCCGCAGTGGAAGCCACTCTAACCACAGACGCATCCCTCACAGGATGGGGGGCTCACCTATCCCATCAGACTGCACATGGAGTTTGGACTCTGAGTGTAGCGTCCAAACACATAAACTTGCTGGAACTGCTAGCGGTCTTCAAAGCACTGAAGGCTTTCCAGGCACACCTGCAAGGGAAGACCGTGATGGTCCTCACAGACAGCACCACAGCCATGTACTACCTGAACAAGCAAGGGGGCACACACTCTCCAGGACTGTCCAAGCTGTCCCAGAACATCTGGAAGTGGGCTCTCAGAGACAACATGTTCTTGTTGTCACAACATGTACCAGGGGAACTCAATCTGCTAGCAGACAAACTCAGCAGAGACTTCCCCTGCCCGCAGAGTACAAATGGCGGTTACAAGAAGACATTGTCTTCGACGTTTTCACACAATGGGGATTCCCAGAAATAGATCTGTTCACAACTCTGGAGAACTCCCAATGCCAAGATTTCGCCTCCAGGTACTCCCAGAACCGATCCAATGGGAACGGTCTCTTGATAACATGGTCATGGAAATTTGTTTAGGCCCCCCCAACACCCCCCCCCCCCCCGACTCCCCATCTCAACAAAATAGTGCACAGGATGCACCAGGAACCAGTCACCATGATACTAGTGGCCCCTATGTGGGCCCGGCAGCCATGGTTTGCTCACCAGATGGAAATGTCTCTCTCTCCACCGGTGAAACTACCCTGCCCGTACAATATGCTGTCACAGGACAGGAGCAAGACGATACACCCATGCCCACAGACCATGAACTTAGCAGCCTGGCTCCTGAGGTCATAGAATTTGGACATTTACAGCTCCCTCAAAGATGCATGGACATTCTTAGGGGGGGCTAGAAAACCTAACACTCATTACTGCTATTCTAGCAAGTGGAAAAGATTTGTCAAATGGTGTAGAGGTAACAGCATCAACCCTGTTGACTGCTCTCCCACACAAATTGTTCTTTACCTGACTCACTTATTAGACTCAGGATTGGTCTTTAATTCTATTAAAGTTCATCTAGCTGCACTTTCCGCATACACCACTTCTCAACACAAAGTGTTATGGTGGAAAGTCCCACTTATTAAAGCCTTCATGGAGGGAGTAAAGAGGATACACCCTCCTATAGCTAACCCAGCTCCCGCATGGGACCTGAATGCGGTACTTGCCAGGCTTATGGGCTCACCCTTTGAACCCATGAACAAAGCATCCCTTAAGAACCTCACTCTTAAAACTGCTTTCTTAATAGCTATCACCTCCATTAGGAGAGTGAGTGAACTACAAGCGCTCTCTATACTAGACCCCTTTGTAACAGTTCACAAGGATAAGGCTGTTCTACGCACACATCCTAGGTTTGCACTAAAATTTATTTCTAAATTCCATGTCAACCAGTCCATAGAACTACCAACGTTCTTTCAAAACCCTTCAAATTTGAGAGAAAGGAGCCTGCATACACTGGATGTGCGCAGAGCCGTCATGTTTTATTTGGAAAGAACTAGAACTCTGAGAAAAACTAATCAGTTCTTTGTCTCGGTGGCAGCAGGAAGAGAAGGAGATGCAGTTTCAAAATCGACTATATCTAGATGGATTGTCCAATGCATCACTCTGTTACTCTTGCTAAGAGAACTACCCTTCAAGCCGAGAGCACATTCTACTCGAGGCACTGGGGCTTCCATAGCATTCATTGCAAATGTCCCCCTTGAGTCCATTTGCAAAGCAGCAACCTGGAGTTCTGTACACACCTTTACAAAACACTACTGTCTAGATGCCCACTCTCGATCTGATTCCCAGGTGGGACAAGCAGTATTAAGACATCTTTTTTCTACTGTTCCTTCTCACAACCCACCTCCAACTCTGGGTACTGCTCGCTAGTCTCTGCACAGCATGTGATTCTAAGCAGATTAACAAACATCAGAAGACAATGCATTACCGTAAAAGCATTTCTGATGGTTGTATCTGCTTAGATTCACATGCGCCCACTCTTCCTCCCCGCTCGGATGGAAGGAACATAGACATCCTTGATATCTCTTTTCTGTACTCACTCACGTCTAATAGGCTCCCTCAGGGCAGAAAAAATACAAACAGAGGGACCTCGACGCGTGAGGGTTTATGGGTACAATGCACGTCACTATAGGGATCGTGATACAGACATGCCTTGTCGACATCCCCTTTTAGACTACGAAAAACAAAATGCAATACTCTGCAGTGACCACTGGATGTCGGACTATGCACAGCATGTGAATCTAAGCAGATACAACCATCAGAAATGCTTTTACGGTAAGTAATGCATTGTCATTCGAACCATCCACATTTCTTTTTAATATATGCAGTGGAGTGACCTGCATTGGTTGTGGCTCCTGCGTGGTAGATTATACCTATTATTGTGAAGGTTTTCTTACCAAGTGACACTTGACCGTGTGTGAATCCAGTCAGCTTGCAGTTGTTTTTGGTACCATCTGCATTGTAACGTAGAAGCATTGGTATTACGTAGTTACTATGTGTTTGTATTAGTAAGGTGGAGCGATTATCTGAATTGCAGATAGTACATAATCTTCCATGGTTTGCATTTAGTACAATTTGTTGAAATGGAATGGATTCACAATTAGCTATGGATACTAGGGGTGTCACGGTATTGGTTTTATGACGGTACGATAACCTTCTTGCAAAATGACGGTATATCATGGTTATCGCGGTATAGCAGGTGGAGTTAACCAATCTTAACAAATATTTTCTAAAAGGTCATAAATTGTCAGATTTATCATCACAAACAAAACCAGGCACCCAGAGCCAGAATTGGGCTTTTCAACATACTTTTCACTGAAATGCCACCCCTTGCTTCCACCAAACACAAACGCGTGTGGAAAGGAGGAGGGGGAGAGCCCTGCTGCGACTGGCAAAGCAAACTGAATAGCTTTTCTTAAGTGGTCATTTAGGGGGTAATTCATAGAATTCAGCGCACAAGTGGCGCACGCGGCTGGCGCACAGTGTGCGCGTGCGAATCCCTGCGCCAGCCGCGTGCGCTAAAATCCATTTCCGCGCACAGCGTATTCATGGATTCCAGCCACCAAAACCAGCCGTGGCGCAGCGACCCTGCAGCAGCGCCAGTTACGCCCCCAAGAACGCCTCTCGCGCAGGGAAAAGCCATCAATATACCCAATCCAGCGCAAAGGGCTGCGCTAACCCTGTACCAGCACGGCAAGCGGGCTACGTGTATCACTGGGGTGCGCGGGAAGTACCTCACGCGATTGGCCCCGTGCGAGCAGGGTACGCGTATTTCAGGGGTGCGCGGGAAGTTCCACATGAGATTTCCGCAGGGTACGCGTATCTCAGGGGTGCGCGGGAATTTCCACACGCGATTGGGCCCGTGCGAGCAGGGTACGCGTATCTCAGGGGTGCGCAGGAAGTGCCACACGCGATTTCAGCAGGGTACGTGTATTTCAGGGGTGCGCGGGAATTTCCACACGCGATTGGGGGTACGCGTATCTCAGGGGTGCGCGGGAAGTGCCACACGCGATTTCAGCAGGGTATGTGTATTTCAGGGGTGCGCGGGAAATTCCACACGCGATTTCATCATGGTACTTTTTTTTAGGGTGCGGGGGAAGTTTCACACGCGACATCAGCAGGGCACGTGTATTTCAGGGGTGCGCGGGAAGTTCCACACGCGATTCCATCAGGGTACGTGTATTACAGGGGTGCGCGGGGAGCACCACACGTGAATTGCACGTGTGGGTCCTCCCAGGTGTTCCCTCTACACCCTCCACGGCCCCTGCAGGTGGCTCACACCACAGGGGCCTACCCTGCACATGTCCTGCAGGCACACCATCCACCATGGCCATGACCCCCAGCCAACCCACATGTCAACTTGCACTACTGACCACCAACACATGTCCCCCTGCACCCCCAGTCACCAGGGGCACCCTCCACCAGGCCCCCACCCATGTCTCCCAGCACCCCCACCCCCCAGCAGTGCAGGGGCACCCACCACCAGGCCCCCACCCATGTCTACCACCACCCCCACCCCCCAGCCACCAGGGGCAGCCTCCACCAGGCCCCCACCCATGTCTCCCAGCACCCCCACCCCCCACCCCCCAGGGGCAGCCTCCAACAGGCCCCCACCCATGTCTCCCACCACCCCCACCCCCCCAGTCACCAGGGGCAGCCTCCACCAGGCCCCCACCCATGTCTCCCAGCACCCCCACCCCCCAGCCACCAGGGGCAGCCTCCACCAGGCCCCCACCCATGTCTCCCAGCACCCCCACCCCCCCAGTCACCAGGGGCAGCCTCCACCAGGCCCCCACCCATGTCTCCCAGCACCCCACCCCCCAGCCACCAGGGGCAGCCTCCACCAGGCCCCCACCCATGTCTCCCAGCACCCCCACCCCCCCAGTCACCAGGGGCAGCCTCCACCAGGCCCCCATCCATGTCTCCCAGCACCCCCACCCCCCCGTCACCAGGGGCAGCCTCCACCAGGCCCCCACCCATGTCTCCCACCACCCCCACCCCCCAGCACTGTGGGCAGCCTCCACCAGGCCCCCACCCATGTCTCCCACCCCCCAGCACTGTGGGGCACCTGCCAGCAGGCCCCCACCCAGGTCCAACTCATGTTCCCCACCACCCCCACCCCCCAGCACTGTGGGACACCTGTCAGCAGGCCCCCACCCATGTCCAACTCATGTTCCCCACCACCCCCACCCCCCAGCACTGTGGGGCACCCTCCACCAGGCCCCCACCCATGTCACCCACCACCCCCACCCCCCAGCAGTGCAGGGGCACCCGCCACCAGGCCCCCACCCATGTCTCCCACCACCCCCACCCCCCAGCACTGTGGGGCACCCTCCACCAGGCCCCCACCCATGTCTCCCACCACCCCCACCCCCCAGCAGTGCAGGGGCACCCACCACCAGGCCCCCACCCATGTCTCCCACCACCCCCACCCCCCAGCAGTGCAGGGGCACCCACCACCAGGCCCCCACCCATGTCTCCCACCATCCCCACCCCAGCAGTGCAGGGGCACCCACCACCAGGCCCCCACCCATGTCTCCCAGCACCCCCACCCCCCAGCACTGTGGGGCACCTGCCAGCAGGCCCCCACCCATGTCTCCCAGCACCCCCACCCCCCAGCAGGGCAGGGGCACCCACCACCAGGCCCCCACCCATGTCTCCCACCACCCCCACCCCCCAGCAGTGCAGGGGCAGCCTCCACCAGGCCCCCACCCATGTCTCCCAGCACCCCCACCCCCCATCACTGTGGGGCACCTGCCAGCAGGCCCCCACCCATGTCCAACTCATGTTCCCCACCACCCCCACCCCCCAGCACTGTGGGGCACCTGCCAGCAGGCCCCCACCCATGTCCAACTCATGTTCCCCACCACCCCCACCCCCCAGCACTGTGGGGCACCTGCCAGCAGGCCCCCACCCATGTCCAACTCATGTTCCCCACCACCCCCACCCCCCAGCACTGTGGGGCACCTGACAGCAGGCCCCCACCCATGTGCAACTCATGTTCCCCAGCCAACATGTCATCACAATCTAGATCCCTGGTCCCTATGGTCAGCCTCCAAATGCAAAACACCCACCCGAGTATTGCATCCACCCACTCATAATTTGCAATTACATCACAGAACACCAATTGCAAGTTCCGAAACAAACACATTTCCCTCACATACACCCAATGGGTGTCAGTGAATCTCAAAACACATATCATGAAATGCATGAAACCAATGAGATACCACACATTGAAGTTCACCAAAAAAAATATGTATTAAAGGAAACATAAATAGAATAAAAAATGAAGAAACAGAAATGTGAATGTACAAAAATGAAAAGAAGCATGTCCGTGAAAAAAAGCAAAACCAAAAATAAAATTCCAAAATAATGTTGTCCAAAGTCAATGTCCACAAAACAAAATTGAATGGGAAATAAAAAAGAAAGCCATTGCTCCATGGTTAAAAAGTGAAAAAAAAATACAATCCAACTGTGAACTATATACATGGGAACAAGCCAGGGTCCATTATCCCAACAAAATAAAGGAAACCTATCTAACTACACTAACTAATAAAATAAACTATATACAAAAATGTGGCCAATGTCCGAAAGGTCCAAATAAAAGAAAAACCAAAATGAAACCGAACACTACCTACATAACTATGTACAAGGGCAGCGGTCTAGTTTCACGGCTCACTTCTGGATGTCCCGGGCCAGGTCATCATCGAACTCCTCCTCAATGTCCCGGAGGCGGTCCTCCTCGATGGCCCCGAGCGTCCGCAGGGCCGTCGACGTCTCGACCTCCAAACCCCTGCGGATTCCCTCGAGGCACTCGGCTCGCCTCAGGGCCCTCCGCATGGAGTTCGCCGCCCTGACCATTGTGAGCCGTGCCTCTTCCACCCGCTGCCGCTCCGCATCTATGGCGTGGCCCAACCGCTGCTACACGGAAGACACTCTCTGTCCTGGGTCCTCCTGCCCTCCGGCCGATGCCTGCCCCTCCGATGTTGAAGGCCCCGAGCCTTCATGGCTCCCACCACGTTGCTGCTGCTGCTGTGCCTCTGCCCGTGCACTGCCTCCTGCTGCCTGCACATCCTCCGCCGGCTGGGGTGCAGTCGTAGATGTGGCCACCCTGCTGGACGTCCGACTCCCGACTGTGGCAGGGATGCCTCCTCCACCAGCCTGGCCGCACCGTCAGAGGCAGCTCCACAGGGCACCCAGGTGACTGATGGGTGGGAAGATGGCACAGACGACGACTGGCGCGTAGGGGGTCCAGTTGAGGAGGGGGTCGTAGCAAGCCCCATCAGACGGAGGAATCCGGCCTGGGTGACCTGTCCCAGCAGGCTGACGTGGTCAACGAGCCATTCGAGATGACGTGCAGTCTCTTCATGAAAAGACTGCAGGTCACCTCGCATGGCGCGTTGATGCAACGCCACACCAGCCAGGACAGGCTCAACCCGGACCTGGATAGCCACGTCCGCAGGCAGAGGAAGGCCAGTTGACATGAGCTCATTCCCCTGCCTGAAAACGGGTCTGGACGTAGGCATCCCTGCTGGTGCAAGATGATGCAGGGACAGGATCAGGGACAGGATTGTACACAGGCACCTCCCCGGCGGCCTGTGCTGCCTCCTGTCCCTGGTCCTGCACTGCACCACTAGCACCAGTGGGATCCCCACCTCCAGACCCTGTCTCTGGTGCTTGCACGGCCTCCTCCTCCACCAAACCCCCCACCAACCTGGATGACTCTGTGCCATCTTCCCCTGTTGGGCCCTGTGGGGTCCCAGCTGCCCCTTCTGCTGCCGAGGAGTCAAACTCCAACCTCCGCCTCTTGGACCTCCCCCCGGCAGCTGCGGCCTGGGACGCGGCACCGGACTCCTCACTCCCCGACGAGATGACAACATGGGAGGGGAGCCGGGCCTTGCGTCTCCGGCTGGCGGTGGGGTCCCCGCCGCTGTGCTCCACAGCACCTTCTCTGCCCTCTTCATCAGTTGACGCTGCAGACAGGGAGAAACAAAACACAGGCATCAGGGCACTGTACAATGGACACATACACACATGACAGTTGTACATGAGTGGCATTGGCAAACCTCAGACATGTCATCACAATCCCCAACACACATGTCATTACAACTCGCACACATGAGCCATACCACAGCCATATCGCAACTGCCACCACCATCCATACACATACAACAGCATGAGCAGCCAAAGGTGAGCCAGACATCACATGCAACACAAGAAGTGCACCACACATGTACACACACCACCACACTTGCATGCATGTGTACACCTCTGCCAAGTGTCGCAGTGTTCAGACGGGCATCCATGTCACATCTGCCAATCAGGCTTCCACATACCGCTGTCACATGCATCCATGTTGCATCACTGTTGCACCCTTGTCAAATACACACACATGCACATGTACACAGTGCTGATACATGCAGCCAAAAACAACATACATGCGTGACATCACGGACATGTCTACTTACATACACATTCATCCAAACATGTGTGCCCACACAACTGCATTTGGCATGCAAGCCTACACACACAAGCACCATCCATGTCTCACACATTACAGCCCTCGCATGTGTCAGCCCCACGGCCCTGTACACCCCCACCCATACTCGACCCCATACAAACAGATGTGCAACCTGCACACTACTGAATAATCGCCACACGCACTGCTCACAATCAGGATGCATGTACACTCACCGCTCGACTCCAGACGGGTCTGCTTCTCAAGGACCTGGACGTGGAGCGCTGGGGATATGCGTTCCAGGACCCTCATCTGTTCTTCCGACAAGTGGCCCCGGCGCCCCTTGGCATTCGCTGCCTTCAAGAGGCACCGGGCCTTGTTCAAGGTCCTGGACCTGAAGTCCTCCCAGCGCTTCTTGACATATTGTAAGTCGCGGACTGCCACCCCCTCCGCGTTGATGGCCGTCACAATGTCAGTCCAGATCCGAATCCGTCCTTCCTTGTCGGCGCGGGAACTTCCGAAGAGGGCATCATACGCCCCAGGACTTGCTCCACCAGGACACCAACTTCGGTGGCACTGAAGCTGGTGCCCCTCTGCCTCTCTGGCCGTGGGTTGTCAGTGGTCCCAGATGGTGTTTGCCCCGACATGACAACCCCAGAGGCAGGAGTGGGTGGGCAACTGGGTCCTGGGGCTGGGCTGTGGAGCGATGGAATCCCAGTCGGGAGTCTTCGGTTCCAGCAGGGGTGGTCACAGCAACAGCACCCCTGGCTGATGTGCAGGCAGCAAATGGCAGGGCACGTGGGTAGCAGTCAGGCAGCAGCAGATGGCAGGTGGGAGCGTGCTCGGGGCTCTGGGGGGCAGTAGTTCGGCCTTCTGGGCATGAGCGTGGTCTTCCGTGTGCTTACGCGTGGCCAGCTTGATACGGAGTGATTTGGCACGTGAAAAATCTGCACGTCAGCGTGTAATTCGAGGAAAGGCCCTTAGCGCGTAAGCGCGTCTGCACGCATACGCATTTTCATTGGACAGAAGGCCCCTCAAGCGCAAGCGCCCCTGTGACGTGACGCGTACAGACGTGCATGGGCATTTCAGCGCGCGTCGAAAACTGCACGTCCGCGTGTAATACGAGGAAAGGGCCCATGCGCGTAAGTGACGTGACGCGCGCGTGCGTTTCCCTCAGCACGGGTTAAAGGTGAGCGGGCCCAGCAGTTCGCTGTACGTGCCTTTCGTGGAGACCGACGTGTGTTGCTGCTTCCTGTTGTTTCGCGCGCCATCACAACTTCACAGCTATCAAGGACGTATCTCTTCTTTTGGCGGGGGTATTGGCTACGCGTGTTTTTCTGCATCGCGCTAGTCAGACGGTGAGTCGCACACGCTCTTTTTCCCACTGCGGGTGCCCCTGTGTGTCACACCCATTTTCGATGTCATAGCCTGCGTGTCCTGCGTGTCCCACGCGTACACGTTATTCGTGTTACTGGGTGCCACCGCGTACTGCGGGAGGTTGAATCCACGCACGTAGGCTGCAGGTTTGCGTGCACGGTTTTACTGCAGTTTTGGGGTGCCTGAGCGTTGCGTGACCCCTCACCACATCACCGGGGTCACATACAGCCTTGCAGGTGCAGGGGGGCTGTTAACATCTTGCTTCCCACCCCCTTCACCCCAATTGCCCAAGTCAATTGTGGTGTACACCTCCCATTGGCACCACTCCATCTGTGCCAGCACTACTACATCTGTGCCATGGTTGGGAGGCCACCAAAGGTGAGGGGCGCCTCAGCTGGGCGTACTCCTCGTGGCGGGCGTGGTTGGGGACGTGGCCGTGGTGACCAGGGAGTAGGGGGACTCCAGGGTGTCCAGTGCAGCCACAGAGGGGGAAGAGGCAGGGGTGCGCCACTTAAGCACAATGTTGTGCCATGTGTCGGTGCAGCCATGCCACCACCCCCTGTGGTTCCGGGGGATGCAGCTCCTGCATCTGGCACTGGCACCCATATGACCCGTCGTTCCATCGACTGCCACGGCCCAAGGTTAGTGGTAGCTGCAGGTGCAGCTGTGGACACCGCCACCCAGGCTCAGGGTCTGCCAGCGCAGCTGCGTTGGCACTTGAAGAGCCCTTGGTAGATCTCCAACAGGCCAGGGGGGAAACCATAGGGGCAGGCCGGGCTGCTCAGGCCAAGACACGTGTCCCTGGGGCAGTCATGTCATCTGCTGCCCCGAACAGCTGGGTGTTGGCAAGTGCAGGGCAGATGCACCCAACAGCACCCCGGTTGTGAGTCTGCCAACCAGGACTGTTGCGGTCAATGACCCTGCCACAGCTGATGTTGCTGCGCAGGGTCCATTAGTGGGAACCCAGCTGCCACTGACACAAGTCAGGCCTTTGGTCATCCCTCCACCTGCCACTCCCTTGGCTCAATCCACCGAACCCACTGGCCATACTGGTCAGGGCGGCATTAGCCAGCCAGGGTCTGCGCCACAGGCCAAGAGGAGGAAGGTTGCACCTGCAGCCAGGCTGGGACCCCACACACAGCCACGACCTCCTGCACGTCGAGGAAGAAGCCTTTCTGTAAGCAGGAACTGGATTTCCTCGTGGACTACGTGCGGGGCCACAGCCGTGACATGCTAGTGGGTGCCAATAGTCAGACTACGGCTGCCCAACGTGACACCCACTGGAAGCATGTTGCGGAACATGTCAGTTCATTCGGCCATGAGGTGCGCACGGCGCAGGAGTGCAAAAAGCGTTGGTATGACATCAAGCGCAGCACTAAGGCCAAGCGTGCCTCAAATTACAACTTGACTCTGGTGACTGGCGGTGGGCCTGCACCAGAGGAGGAAGAACTCACTCCGCATGAGGCTCTCGTTGCGGAGTTCATACCACCTGAATTGGTCGAAGGAGTGGGAGAGATGCTGGACTTTGATGCCCAGTCCAGTGAGTGTTGATGTGCGTTTGTTGAGGACGTGTGTGTTTCACTTGTGGGATGTGTTTTGCATGATTGCTGCTACATGTGACGTGTACATGTGTAAGTAATGCAATGCTACCGTCATGCATGTCTCCTCTGCCTGCATGCGGGACTCCATGTGGGCATGCTCCCTTGCCCCTCCTCCGCCACTCTGCACTCCAGTTCCACCTTTGCACTGGTCTGCTCCAATCTTGCCAATGTGTAGTTTCTTGTTCATGTGTCCTGTGTAGATGCTAACTTCCAGCGTAGAAACTGCCTGACATATGCCGTGTGGTACTGCCTTAGTACTCGATGCAGGGTATCTCACTTGTACTGTGCATGGGTCAGATGTCCCGCAGGGACATGAGTGCCCATTCATGCTCCATGTGTATTGCACGCATGCCCCTATGTGTCCTTGACTGGATGATCACTGTAATATGAGTCCTTGGTTACATACATTGCCTGCCATCTCATCGGCCTCCCCATGTCAACTGTGGCTCAGTCCTGCGTTGCACACATGTTTAGGCCCTGACAATCTGTGTGGCTCACAGGCCTCAGCCTGTTCAATGGCCAATGACTCTGTCCAACTCTTGTGTCTTCTTCACACGTGGGCGGCCTCCGGAGTTTCCATCATGTGTCCTGCCACTGTCCCAGCATCATTTGCAGTGTTGTAATTTGAATCACATTAAGCTGTTGATGCCAGTCAACACTGCCTGTCAATACACAGGTGTATGGTCAGCCTTTTGATACCATGCTATGCATCCCTGCTTTGGTACTGGGGTGGAGGGGTGCTTGGCTTTTAGACATGGTACACATTGAATGCACAATGCACGTGATGTCTGAATTTGCCATTGCACTGCCTTCACATTTCCTGGCACACACCATGTAGTGCTTGTACATGTAGGTAGTGAGTGGCGTACACATTTTCTGCACTGCATAGACCCACTTCCATGGAAACTGCCACCTTTCAACAGGTCTGATCACAGAAGCTATTCAAAGTAGACCCAGCATGCATGTCAGGTCATATGTTGTGTGTCACATGTCTGCCGGATGCCTTTGCTGTCGGTGTGTGTGTGTGTCGTGTGCTTCTGACATGTGTATTGACCTTTTTCTCTCTATTTTTCAGGTGATGACGCAATGGAGGCGGAGGATGGTGTTGTCATGCCAGACACAGGGTTGGTAACACCACATCAACCCGGCACTAGTGGGGGTCGTGGGGTGGTAGGCCACGAAAACCCCCAAGTGCTGCAGTCCATCTTGTCTCTGGCTGCCTATGAGTCCAGCCTTGATGACGACTCTGACGTCCATGTTGAGTTGGATGAGCATCAAGTCCATGTGTCAGGGGTGAGTGATTCTGATGTGGACACTCCTCTGTCTGCGACACCTGCACTGAGGGATCAGACAGTCTTGGTTCCTCCGCCCGTGGTGGATCGGGACGCAGGGTCACCCTCCACACCAGTCACTGATGTGCCTGGGACATCACGTCGACGGGGGCATGTAGTCGTGCAGCCGCAGGCGGTGCCAACACAGCGAGGAACCCCGGTCCTTTTTTCCCCGCAGGGGTCAAGCCCGGCAACGCGGTCGCCGCGCGCAACCGCTGTATACTGAGTGGGAGCAAGACATGACTGCCAATTCCGAACGGAAGGGGGCAGCAATGGAGAACATAGCTGAGAGCATGGAGCGTGTGGCCCGATCTGTGCTCCCCCCTGCTAGGCAGGTGCTTCTCCAGCAGCAGGCGGCACGGTCCATGGCCCGCTCGCTCAGGCTGGGCATGGCGGCCTCAGACAGGGCACGCCAGGCTGAAATGTCGTCTCTGCGTCAAGCAATTGGTGCTCACGCAGAGGCGCACATGGATGCCCTGAGGGAGGAGTATGCTTCCCTCAGATCCACTCTTGGTGTCCTTATGATGTCCCAGAGGCAGCAGGCAGAGGAGAGGTTTGCACAGCTTGAGCATACCATCTCGGCTGAGCTACAGGCTTGCCGGGAGGTGCAGCGGTTGTCCAGCCAGGCCTTGCAGGAGGAACTCCGTGTTACACGTGCTACCTTGCAAGAGGAAGCACGTGTATCACGTGAGGTTCTGCATGCAGACCTACGTCACATCGCCACACAGAACCAGGCTCACCCGTCCGGCAGACTTGCTGCCGACGAGGGGCAAGCTGCGGCTAGGCGTGGCCAGGCTACTGTGCCACGTCCTCCTTTCCAGGATGAGCCAGACTCGGACGACCATCTATCTCCCACATAGGTCGTGCTGTGCAGGCGTTGAGGCCATGGAGGATTTTTTTTTTGGCTCAGCATCATCGCATGTGGATGTTGAGCAGCACCCTGTACCTCCCCCCTCCTGGGTGCCTCCCCTCCCCCCCGGGTCGTATGTGGCCATTTTTGATTTTTCTTTTAGTTTAGTTAGTTAAGTTTCGAGGGGATTGGGTCCTCCGACGTATTCCATATCTATGACATGTAATCACCACAGCGGTGCTGATTCGGAAACTTTTTCTGCGTCCTGCGTCGATGACGTCGATGCGCCGTCGTCTAGGACCTCCTCCGACGTCCGACGTCATCCGATGTGATAAGTAGGACGTACGACGCCCGTAGCCTCAGTTCCGTTTTTTCTGCGAACGTGTTGCTTCGTGTTTCTCGGTTTAAACGCCTCGACTCTTTGGAGTTCTGTTCTTCTCGGTTCTTCGAACCTGTTCGTTTGTGAAATTCCTTCTGGAGATGTCTACTTCGTCTTCGACCCCGCGTCCGGGTTTCAAGAAGTGCGGGGAGTGTGGGTCCAAGATGTCGGTGACGGACTCGCACGACGCCTGCCTCTGGTGCCTCGGGGAGGCCCACGAGACGGATGACTGTATCGACTGCCAGTTGCTCACGTCCAAAGCCTTATGCGAACGTAAGAAGAAGTTGTCGGTAGGTCGGGTGTCCAAGCCCCGGAAGTCGAAGTCTGCGGGGCTTTCGACGGATGATTCGAGGGGTGACTCTCCGTGTCACCGTCGGAAGTCTCGTGGGTCTCCTTCTAGGAGTCGGTCTCGCCACTCCTCTGCCTCTTCGAGGCATTCTCGGAAGCGCCGACATCGGTCGTCTTCCAGGTCCTCTTCGGAGGGCTCTGCCCGGCACGTCGCTTACCCCTCCGGCCGTGCGACGCCGGAGGAATGGGCTTCCTTCGGGAAGAAGATGTTGGCGATTCTTGAGTCGCAGGGTACTCAGCCGTCCGCGCCCCCGAGTGGGGTCGGTCGTGTGAGGTCGAGAGACACCGCTCGCAAGAGTGGTCAGCACGAGTCACGGGAGAGGTCCCGTTCGGACAAGGGGACTCGTTCTCGACGTACCCGTTCCAGGTCCCGGTCCTCGACGCGTTCGAGACCGTGTGCACCTGTGAGGTCTTCGAAGAAGGCATCGACGTCTGTGGCGTCGACAGGCTTTCTCGAGGCTCTGGCGTGAAGTCGTCGATGCCGTCGACGCTCAGGTCGTCGAGGGACACGCTCGGGGCTCCGGCCTCGAGGGCTGTGTCGACGCCGCCGATTCTGGAGGCGCTGCATCTGACGTCGATGCCGATTTCCTCGACGTCAACGCCGATCCTCTCGGCGCCGATGCCGGTTCTCTCGGCGCTGGCGCCGATTCGCTCGACGCCATCGGCGCCTTTCGTGTCGGAGGTACCCGGGGCACGGGTGGACCCCCTAGGAAGGCTCTGGTTAAGAGCAAGCACTCTCGAGTGCCTTCTTTTCGCCACCTGGACTATATTTCAGAGGCGGATGAGGATTCGGATGGCCTGGTTCCTAGTCAGGTTCCGGATGACATTGTCTCGGGCCATAGTCAGTTTGACGAGTTGAGACAGTCACTGCATGATGCCAGTGGACTGGACACCTCTCCGGAGGTGGAGTTTTGTAGGCCTGAGCCTGGCTCTCATGCTGATTCCTCGTACCGGCGCCTTATGGCTAGGGTTTCTGAGTACTTGGGATGGTCTGCTCCCCCAGGGGAGTTTGTGCAGGATGATCTGACGGACATCCTTGATGTTGGTCCCCCGACTGACCCGGTTCTGCCGTTCCATATGGCTTTACAGAGAAGGGTGGCGGCGGCTTGGACTGCTCCGGAGAGTCTCCCGGCGGTGGGCAGATCCTTGTCGCGGAAATACCGTCCAGCCAGTGGCGACCCCTGCTACTTGACCAGGCACCTCACTCCGGAGAGTTTGGTGGTGCAGGCGGCCACGACCACGGCGAAGCAGGCGTCGTACCCTACCATCCCTCCTGATAGGGACGACAAACGTTTTGATGGCTGGGCGAAGAAAGTGTTTTCTTCTGGTGGTATGGCGCTTCAGGCGGCCAACTCCATTTGTGCCTTGTCACGTTTCACGCACACTCTGTGGAACTGTGTTGCGTTAGCGGCTGAACATGTTCCCGAAGGGGATGAACGGGATGGTTTCCTTGCTCTGGTCCAGGATGGTAAGGATGCCATGTGTGAGTCCGTTCAGTCGGGTTTGGACTTAGCTAAATGTGTCAGTAGGTCCATGGCGGCGAGCACCGTGATACGCAGGTTTGCGTGGTTGCGGAAGTCGGGGTTTGCGCCTGATGTGCAGTCCCGGCTCCTCAACATGCCCTTTGACGGTGAACACCTTTTTGGCAGCAAGGCTGACGAGAGCCTTGAGAGGTTGCAGACCTCAAAAGCTGCAGCGAAGTCGTTGGGCGCTGCAGTTCGCCAATCTCCGCCTTTTCGTCCTAGGGGACAGCAGTGGAGGGGTGGTTCCTTTCGCTATTACTCATCCTTCAGTAAAGCGAGAGGAGCTGGCAGTCAAAGAGGCCAACGCAGGGGTACCAGAGGTGGACGACAGGGTACCCGTGGTGCCAGGGCCGCTCGGGCAGTTGCCTCTTTGCCCTCAGGTAACGCCGCAGCCGCTCCCACTCTGTCATGAGGCCATGTCCCATGGTTCGCCGGTTGGGGGAAGGCTGGCGCAGCATCTTGTAGAGTGGCAAGCCATTACTTCAGATGTGTGGGTTCTGGAGATCATAACCCACGGCTACTGTCTTCCTTTTCGGCACAGGCCTTGCGACAATCCACCGGGGATCCTCTCTTTGCAGAGTCCGGATCCGCTCCTTGCGCAGGAAATTCAAGCCCTGCTGGAGAAAGGCGCCATAGAACTGGTGCCTGTAGCGGAGAGGAACAAGGGATGGTATTCCCCTTATTTTTTGATTTTGAAGAAAGACGGGGGATTGAGACCCATCATGGACTTGCGCGGTTTGAACAAACTCCTCAGGAAGGACAAGTTCAAGATGGTTACTCTCTCTCAAGTCCTCCAGGCCCTTCAGCTTCAGGACTGGTTGGTGTCACTCGACCTCAAGGATGCTTACTTCCATGTGCCGATCCATCCCAAGCACAAGAAGTACCTGAGGTTCGCGGTTGGCGACTCGCACTTTCAGTTTCGGGTCCTGCCGTTCGGATTGACCTCCGCCCCGAGGGTTTTCACCAAGCTCATGGTGGTGGTGGCAGCGCATCTCAGGCAAGGGGGGATTCACGTCTACCCCTACCTGGACGATTGGTTGATCAGGGGGAGCTCTCCCGAGCAAGTCCTGGATCATCTATCGGTCACCTGTCGCTCCCTTCACAGGCTGGGCTTCTCCCTCAATTTAAAGAAGTCCCATTTGACGCCAACACAGCGGCTCCAGTACATCGGAGCAGTGCTCGACACTTCCCTGGGGCAGTGTTTTCCTCCCCAGGTGAGGGCTCTTCACATTCAGCAGATGGTGCACAAGTTTCAGCATGCCCAGACGCTCCCAGCGTTCGAGTTCTTGAGGTTGCTCGGCCTCATGGCATCCTGCATTCTTCTGGTGCCAGAGGCTCGCCTGCGGATGAGATCTTTGCAGTGGGCACTCAAGACGCAATGGTCGCAGTCCTCCGGCAGGATGTCGGACTCGATTCAGGTGCCGTCCTCGGTCGCCCGGGACCTTCTGTGGTGGGCCGTCGAAGGCAACTTGATGAAGGGGGCTCCGTTTTGGCTTCCCTGGCCGGAGGTGACGATCGTGACGGATGCATCCCTCACGGGATGGGGAGCTCATGCCAACGGGCTGACAGTCAGCGGTCGTTGGTCTCCGTCGGAGTCCAGACTCCATATCAATCTGTTGGAGCTGAGGGCCGTCAGGCTAGCCCTGAAGGCTTTTCTGCCGTCTGTGCGAGGGAAGAATGTCCTGATCCTGACGGACAACACAGTGGCCATGCACTACCTCAACAAAAAGGGGGGGGCAGGGTCACTTCCTCTGTGCAGGGAGGCGATGCAGCTCGAGTTCTGGGCCATCCAGCAGGAGGTTTCGATCTCGGCAGTTCATCGGGCCGGAGCCGAAAACGTGACGGCGGACGCTCTGAGCAGGCAGAGCGCGATCTCTCACGAGTGGGAGTTGGCTCAGGAGATTCTCCTGGAGATCTTCGCCCTTTGGGGGACCCCTCAAGTGGATCTCTTCGCCTCCAGTGTCAACCGGAAGTGCGAAAGGTTTTGCTCGCGGGAATTTCCACCAAAAGGAGCCTTAGGAGACGCGTTCGTGGTTGGAGTGGTCATTCCCGCTGCTGTACGCGTTTCCTCCAGTCCCCGTCATCCCGCAAGTGCTGCGGAGGTTACGGAAGTTCGGTTCCCGGATGATCCTCATTGCCCCGGCGTGGGCTCGCAGGACGTGGTACCCGGACCTTCTCGACTTATCCATCTGCCCTCCACGTCGTCTTCCCTACCGAGACGATCTGCTCTCACGGGAGGGGGGTCAGGTTCTCCATCCAGAGGTCAGATCCCTCAACCTTCACGCTTGGCTTCTGAAAGGTTGAGGTATAAGGATTGGGACCTCCCTGAGGACGTGATGGAGGTGTTGCTTTCGGCCCGAAGGCCAGCAACAAAGTCTCTGTACCGTTGCCGTTGGCGTAAGTTCTGCGACTGGTGCAGAGTTCAGAATGTGGATCCTTTTGCATGTGACATCCCCATGGTTCTGTCCTTTTTGCTTTCTTTGGCCCACAGGGGCTTGCAAGTGGGTACCGTTAAGGGTTACCTGGCGGCGCTGTCCATCTTTAAGCGCTCGTCTGAAGAATGTTCTTACTTTAAAATCCCTTTGATTTCACAGTTCCTGAAAGGGCTCACTAATGTGTTCCCTCCGTCACCTTTCCTGGTGCCCGGTTGGGATTTAAACCTTGTTCTTAAGTTTCTTATGGGTGCTCCGTTTGAGCCTTTACATTCTTGCCCTTTGAGGCTGTTAACTCTGAAAACTGTGTTTTTAGTTGCGGTTACTTCCGCTCGCAGAGTGAGTGAGTTGCAGGCACTTTCAGTTAAGCCTCCCTTCACTGTATTTCACAAGGACAGGGTTGTCCTTAGTGTTCGTCCTTCTTTTCTTCCGAAGGTAGTGACGGAATTTCATTTGGCCCAGAAGGTTGTTCTTCCGGCATTCTTTCCTCCTCCGCATCCTGGTAAGGAAGAGGAGAGGCTCCATAGGCTTGATCCTAGGAGAGCTTTGAGCTTTTATGTTTCACGCATGTCCCGGGTCAGAGTGGATGATCAACTCTTTATTGGTTACGCTGGGAAGCGTTTGGGTCAAGCTGTGACGAAACAGTCTTTGTCTCGCTGGATTATTTTGGCCATCTCGGAGTGCTACCGCTTGGCGGGTAAGGACCCACCGGCTGGCTTGCGGGCCCATTCTACCAGGGGTATGGCTGGGTCTACTGCCCTGCAGAGGGGTGTTCCTATTCGCAACATCTGTGATGCAGCCACCTGGGCTTCAGTACATACATTTGTACGTCACTATTCCCTCGATTCCATCCGAGCACAGGATCTGGCCTTCGGCAAGGCGGTCCTTTGCTCTGCTATTTGATTGGCTATTCTAAATTTTGATTATAAATTCTTTCCCTCCTCCTTGCTTTTGGTACTGCTTTGGGAGTCTGTCATAGATATGGAATACGTCGGAGGACCCAATCCCCTCGAAGAACAAGTTACTTTCTTACCTGGTAACGTTCTTTCGATGGGATGGTCCGACGACGTATTCCATATCGCTCCCGCCCTGCCTTCCCCGCTGCAGAATTTCTTTTGCGATTGCAGCTTACGTTCCGCAAGGCTTTGTGTCTGACTGGCAGTTGACTTATGTCACTCGTTCTGGGGGAAAAAACTACAACTGAGGCTACGGGCGTCGTGCGTCCTACTTATCACATCGGATGACGTCGGACGTCGGAGGAGGTCCTCGACGACGGCGCATCGACGTCATCGACGCAGGACGCAGACGCCGAAAAAGTTTCCGAAGCAGCACAGCTGTGGTGATTACATGTCATAGATATGGAATACGTCGTCGGACCATCCCATCGAAAGAACGTTACCAGGTAAGAAAGTAACTTGTTCTTCTGTTTGATAGTTAGTTTAAATAGGTAATGTAGGTTTTCCATAGTTAGTGTAATTAGTTAATAGTTGAGTTAGTTTAAAATTGCTAGTCTATTGTGTTTTCATGTGACGGTGCGGTGCTTTGTGGCTTTTGAAGGCATCCACTGTCTGTTCTAGCTGGGCCCTTCATGGGTGTCTTGTGTATGTGTTTGCTGCTTGGGGTCCTTGTCTCACATATGCCACTCCTGCCTCCCTTATCCATGGGCTCGCAAGGATGGTTCGGTGTTACAGCATTTTACACAAGGGCTTTGGACTGTCATATCTGTGGCATGTCTGGTGCTGTGTGACTTGTGTTGACACCCCTAGTGGGGATGATTTAGGTGTCATTGTCCACTGTTCAGCTTTTGCTAGATGGGGTGTGTCATGATTAATGTGGACATTGATTGCTATGCATTGTGTAGTATGTTTCATATCTTTCCTGTACATGTGCTTGTTGCAATTCATGCTGTAGATAGTGTTCCACACTTTGCAGGTGAAAGACGGACTGATGGTGTGATTTGTGATGTGACTCTCTGACATGGTCAAGTAATGAGATGCCTGATGAGACACACACAGATGACTTTGAAGCATTAATCATGTGTTTCATGCCCTTTCTGCAGGGGGATGAGCCTCCAGAGCACCTTTGCCAGCAGACATGGCCCATTGGACGACGGAATTCTGGACCCGTTTGTTGGTGCCCACATGCACATGTGTGCACAAGCAGAGGCACAGTGATTGCAGACCCACATCC
This sequence comes from Ambystoma mexicanum, assembly GCF_040938575.1. Classification (NCBI taxonomy): domain Eukaryota; kingdom Metazoa; phylum Chordata; class Amphibia; order Caudata; family Ambystomatidae; genus Ambystoma; species Ambystoma mexicanum. Next base: position 321,009,802 of record NC_090925.1, read on the forward strand.
TAGAACTGCTGACATGTTCCAAGGAACTCCAGGCAAGGTGAGCATCACAGGGGGGCCACGACACAGCAAAGCTTGCACCAGGCGAGTTGCACACGCAGGCTTAGTCACAGCACTGCGGGTGAGCTTAGACGAATATTGGTGTTGAAGCACACAATGCAGCTCAGATGTGTTTGTGGACTGATGGCTGTTGATAGTAGGGTTGTCTGGGACACATGCAGGGGCAGTGGCACATACCCTCCGGTACACCAAGGTCCATTGAGGCACTTGTATCAACCATGTAGCCTTCCGAGACATGGAAAGGGGCAGCTCACAGGGACATACAGCAAGGGACATACTCGGGTGCAGTGCATGTCTTTTCCACGTACTTCATCATAAATGCACTGCCAACTTTGTTTCGGTCATGGTGGTACGCAACTTGCTCTGTAGTCATGGCTTGCTATATGGGTCTGTCTGCTTACCCAGGGAACATTGCATGTTGTATGAATTGTGACACATTGGTGTTCCATTTGCCACGCACCCACCAGCGGCTGACTTACTGCATTGACTGTGTATGACCCGTCACAGGGGTGATGTTATATATGGGTACGAAGCATCGACCACAGATTGTCTGTTTGTAGAGTAGTTTGTTGCTATGGGGCATGTTTGGTGTTGTGTTTTTGTGTAATTGGCACGTACAGCTTGTTGACTGTGGCTCTCTTTGCAGCATTGCAGTGCTCCTGTAACCGGACCTGAGAGTGCGCAGGCAGGAGGCCAGCACTCAAAACCAGAGCTAAGTGTCTTGTTGTTTTTCTTACGAACTGCTCTGCATAGGCTTGCTGGGGAGTGTACTGATGCATGGATGTATGTGTGGTTCAATTTGGTATGTTTTTTTCTCCCCAATCACCCGTGATCCTATGCAATTTTGAAACCTGTACCCTCTACCCGGTGTTCCTGCTTCCCGTGCCTATCCAAGCAACGTTCCCTGACCCTCTTTCCCCACTGGGGTTGCGGATGCCTGTGTAAGCCCCGAACTTGCAGGCGCCAAAACCCTAGAGGGGGTGGTTGGTTGGTACCACTCCTGAGCCTGGACTACAGAAGGCCATGACAATGATGTCCAAGTTTGTTTGGATTGTGTATGTGTTCATGCAGGTTGTACTTTTTTGTGCATTCCCTAGTTTCATGTGTCATTCCTCCTCCCCTCTCCTGCCACTCATTCCAGTCATCCAGTGTGTCAACACCTGTCCCGACTGCATATCCCTGAACCTCATTCCCCAGCAGGGTCTCAGGGGCCTGTGTGAGTTTGACCTTGCAGGCACCCGGGACATGGTGGGGGTGGTTGTTTCGTGACACTCCCGCGCCTGTACAGGGGACCTGTGACAGTACACATCCATTCATGGTGCATCATCCTATGTCATGTACCACACATGTCTCACATCCTGTCGTGACATTGTTTTGCTGTGCTACCTTGGTTGTTGCATCATTGTGGTAGTACTTGGCCTTCAAGTCATCTACTGGAGGGTGTTCGGGTTCGTTTTTATGCCTTGGATTTTGTGATTTTGGAAATGAGCGTGGATTCTGAGGGTTCAGGCATCTTTTTACACACAAGGTGGGAGATGGTGACGAAGGGTAAAGGTGATCCTGTGGCCAGGTGGAATTGAGGTTTGGAGGCTCCATGACCCAGGTGCAGTTGTTCAGTGGGTCATGGTCATTTGTGAGGGGGGGGGTTGTTGTTGATAGTTGCCTTGCCCTGCAGTGTGATGGGAACTCTGACATAGTAATGGTGTTATCCTATGTACATGTTGTGTTCTGCTGATCAATGTCTGTTCATGTGTTGTGTTTTCCTTTCAGGTGCGAGGGGATAGTTGTGGTTTGACATGCTGGGGTGTACACATGGTGGATGTTCACATGTGATGTGTAGGGAACACTGATGGTCACTTGAGTGCACATGCATATGTGGAGTGCATGTCCTTGCAGAACCACACACTTGCACTCTGATGCACTACATGTACTCCCACCCTTGCATATCCACGTGTACACTGTTTGCCTTCTGGTGCCCACTGTGTCCCGGCAGCACATGTTCTGTGACCGATCATGGATCCAGTACATGCCTAATTTGATGTTTGACGTGGTCTGTCACTTAGATGTGATGCTCAGGGTGTGCATCACACACAATGGCTGTTCACTGTGCTGTGCGCTGAGCAGTGTGATGCAGGATTAGGACACTGCACACATGAGCTGCAGTGTTGATTTTGCAATGCATAATGTGCATGTAGACAGGCATTCATTGTGATGTTACGTCTACGACTGTTGTAATGCATTTGGAAATTACTTATTTTGGGTGGGAGATTTTGTTGGTCTGTCATTTCATCTGATTCCGGGTCAGGCAGCAGTGTCCGATGCCACTGTACATTTAGGACATGGCAATGTGTACCTTATCGTTACTGCGTTGGTGTATGGGTATTGCTTGCCATGTCATGTTGATGTTTGGGAGGGTTTGAGTGACATGACAGTGATGGCCATGGCCTGTTTTGCAGGTGTGTGTGATGCACACCTTGCATGTCTGGGTCATCCACTTCTCAGAGCAACTAGCTGGGGGTAGATTTCTCTCCGCAGCAGGGCCCTCCCCCTGGAACAGACTTCTGGCCTGACTTGAACTTGAGGGGAACCATCTCCAGTTCTGGAAGCACCTCAAGACCTTCCTCTTTGCTTCTGCTTACTCTCTGCCTCTCCCTTGCAGAATTCTCCACTGGAACTGCACAGGAGCTGCAACTGGGCCACTCTCAACGACCTCGGTCCCTGGCCCAGCCACTCTCCACTTGCACTGCCTCCCTGGCAACCCCTGCACTGCAGTACTGTCTCTCTATCCCTACAGCCCTCCCTTCCCAGCACTTGTCTGCACTTACCTTTGTAATTGCCACCAGGCGACCTATGTATTATTTTTTTGGGCTACTTCCCCTGTACTGGACCCCCCCCCACCCTTCCCCTTCCCCTTCCCCTTGCACTTTTCCCATTCCCCCTACCCCTGCACTTGCACGATCTCAATGACACCTGGCCTAGTAGTACCGTTCTCTGTGTTCCCTTGTTCCCCCCTCCCTGCCTCATTGCGCCTTGGAATATTTGTGTATGGCCCATATCATGTCATATGTGTGCCTTTTGGTCACACAGGATAGCTTGTGTTTAAGTAGCTAGGGATGCAGACGATGTGGCACTTCCATGGCAACTATCTCAGGGTGGTAGGGTTGTGACAGTTGACTGTCTCTTTGTCATCATCGATTGTCACCTGGTATGGGCCAGGCCTGTGTGCACTCCGCAGGGGTGGGAGTTTAGGTGAAAAATGTGGCCACAAGCTGGGTCCGGGCTTCCTCGCCACGTGCCCTGTCCCCTCCCATGGGCAGCGCCTGTGCCTGTGGTTGGGGATGTGGGGGCACCACCATGTCCACCGGGACGCCATGCCGTGTTGAAACATTGTGCAGGACACATGCTGCCACAATGATCCTGCACACTACTGGTGGTGCATAGAGTAGTTGCCCACCAGAGCGGTCAAGGGAGCGGAAACGTGACTTGAGCACTCCGAATGTGCACTCCACTATGCCCCTGGTTGCAATATGGGCGGCGTTGTATCTTACCTGGGGTGGTGTGGTGGGGTTCCGGATTGGCGTCATCATGTGGTTGCTCAGAGGGTAGGCACTGTCCCCTGGGGAGGTGATAATAGTTGAGATTATTAGGGTTTGGATATTTGTCTGTGTGTGACTTGCATGCATGTGCAAGGGCATTTGTACTGACCTAGGAGACATGTGTCGCCATGCTGCCCAGCTTCCAGGGGCCCGGCTCAGGGCGGACATTCTGTATATGAAACTGTCATGGGTGGAGCCAGGGTAGTTTGCATAGACAGAGGTGATGATTCCCTTTGCATCACATACCACCTGTACATTGATGGAATGCCAGTGCTTGCGGTTTCGGTAAATGTGCTCAATGGCCCTAGGTGGACGTAGGGCCACATTGGTGCAATCTATGGCACCGAGCACTTTGGGGAAGTGTGCCACCCTGGAAAAATCCAGGACAACGGCCTGCCTTTCTGCGGGTGTTCGGGGCATGTATATGTGCCTGCGGACTGAGGGGCGCGCTGTCATGATTGCCAGTACCTGGTGTAGGCAGCGTGACTGCGTGGCCTGTGAGACCCCCCCCACTATGGCAGTGGTCCGCTGAAATGACCCAGTGGCCAAAAAATGCAGGACATTGAGCAGCTTCTCCAAGGGGCTCAATGCTTGGGAGCAAAGGGTGGGGGATGTGAGGTCATCTTCCCACTCCCTGACCAGGTCTAGGATGATATGGGGTGGAAACCTAGACCTGCCGTAGACCTGGTCGTCAGGCATCCCAAAAAGGCTTGTCCGTGGTGCGAAAATGCGTGCCCTCGCTATTCTCCTCCTCCTGCGGTGTCCCACGATCAGTGCAGCGACAAATGGGGCATTCATCGTAGCTGTATATATGCGTTTGTTGTTTGCGCGCACTTTTATGCTGTGCGCGGGTACGCCTTCGGCTGCCTTCGTGTGGGCGGACGCGTTGATGCCTGTGCACGTCTTTTGCTGTGCGCGGGTTTCCTGTATTCGGGTGTCATCGCGTGTGATCGGCGGGGAGTGAGCGTACACGCGATTGGCCTGGGTACGTGTGTTTCGGGGTGCGCGGGAAGTTCCACACGCGATTAGCCTGGGTACGTGTGTTCCGGGGTGCCGGGAACTTTCACACGCGATTGGTGGAAATCCACGTGTGTTCTGTCATCACATGCAATGAGGGAAACACCCGCGCGTGTCACGTCACAGACGCGCTCACGCGCTGAGGGCCTTTGGTCCAATGAAATCGCATATGAGTGCTGCCGTGCATACGCGCTAAGGGCCTTTCCTCGTATTACACGCGGACGTGCATTTTTTCACGCGCGCTTCCGCGCATGGGCCCTTTCCTCGTATTACACGCGGACGTGCATTTTTTCACTCGCGCTGAAATGCCCATGCACGTCTGTACGCGTCACGTCACAGGGGCGCTTGCGCTTGAGGGGCCTTCTGTCCAATGAAAATGCGTATGCGTGCAGACGCGATTACGCGCTAAGGGCCTTTCCTCGAATTACACGATGACGTGCAGATTTTTCACGTGCCAAATCACTCCGTATCAAGCTGGCCACGCGTAAGCACACGGAAGGCCACGCTCCTGCCCAGAAGGCCGAACTACTGCCCCCCAGAGCCCCGAGCACGCTCCCACCTGCCATCTGCTGCTGCCTGACTGCCTGCTGCCCACGAGCCCTGCCATTTGCTGCCTGCACATCAGCCAGGGGTGCTGTTGCTGTGACCACCCCTGCTGGAACCGAAGACTCCCGACTGGGATTCCATCGCTCCACAGCCCAGGACCCAGTTGCCCACCCACTCCTGCCTCTGGGGTCGTCATGTCGGGGCAAACACCATCTGGGACCACTGACAACCCCTGGCCAGAGAGGCAGAGGGGCACCAGCTTCAGTGCCACCGAAGTTGGTGTCCTGGTGGAGCAAGTCCTGGGGCAGTATGATGCCCTCTTCGGAAGTTCCCGCGCCGACAAGGAAGGACGGACTCGGATCGGGACTGACATCGTGACTGCCATCAACGAGGAGGGGGTGGCAGTCCGCGACTTACAACATGTCAAGAAGCGCTGGGAGGACTTCAGGTCCAGGACCCTGAACAAGGCCCGGCGCCTCTTGAAGGCAACGGATGCCAAGGGGCGCCGGGGCCACTTGTCGGAAGAACAGATGAGGGTCCTGGAACGCATCTCCCCAGCGCTCCACGTCCAGGTCCTTGAGAAGCAGACCCGTCTGGAGTCGAGCGGTGAGTGTACATGCATCCTGATTGTGAGCAGTGCGTGTGGTGATTATTCAGTAGTGTGCAGGTTGCACATCTGTTTATATGGGGTCGAGTATGGGTGGGGGTGTACAGGGCCGTGGGGCTGACCCATGCGAGGGCTGTAATGTGTGAGACATGGATGGTGCTTGTGTGTGTAGGCTTGCATGCCAAATGCAGTTGTGTGGGCACACATGTTTGGATGAATGTGTATGTAAGTAGACATGTCCGTGATGTCACGCATGTATGTTGTTTTTGGCTGCATGTATCAGCACTGTGTACATGTGCATGTGTGTGTATTTGACAAGGGTGCAACAGTGATGCAACATGGATGCATGTGACAGCGGTATGTGGAAGCCTGATTGGCAGATGTGACATGGATGCCCGTCTGAACACTGCGACACTTGGCAGAGGTGTACACATGCATGCAAGTGTGGTGGTGTGTGTACATGTGTGATGCACTTCCTGTGTTGCATGTGATGTCTGGCTCACCTTTGGCTGCTCATGCTGTTGTATGTGTATGGATGGTGGTGGCAGTTGCGATATGGCTGTGGTATGGCTCATGTGTGCGAGTTGTAATGACATGTGTGTTGGGGATTGTGATGACATGTCTGAGGTTTGCCAATGCCACTCATGTACAACTGTCATGTGTGTATGTGTCCATTGTACAGTGCCCTGATGCCTGTGTTTTGTTTCTCCCTGTCTGCAGCGTCAACTGATGAAGAGGGCGGAGAAGGTGCTGTGGAGCACAGCGGCGGGGATCCCACCGCCAGCCGGAGACGCAAGTCCCGGCTCCCCTCCCATGTTGTCATCCCGTCGGGGAGTGAGGAGTCCGGTGCCGCGTCCCAGGCCGCAGCTGCCAGGGGGAGGTCCAAGAGGCGGAGGTTGGAGTTGGACTCCTCGGCAGCAGAAGGGGCAGCTGGGACCCAACAGGGGAAGATGGCACGGAGTCATCCAGGTTGGTGGGGGGTTTGGTGGAGGAGGAGGCCGTGCAAGCACCAGAGACGGGGTCTGGAGGTGGGGATCCCACTGGTGCTAGTGGTGCAGTGCAGGACCAGGGACAGGAGGCAGCACAGGCCGCCGCGGAGGTGCCTGTGTGCAATCCTGTCCCTGATCCTGTCCCTGCATCATCTTGCACCAGCAGGGATGCCTACGTCCAGACCCGTTTTCAGGCAGGGGATGAGCTCACGCCAACTGGCCTTCCTCTGCCTGCGGACGTGGCTATCCAGGTCCGGGTTGAGCCTGTCCTGGCTGGTGTGGCGTTGCGTCAACGGGCCATGCGAGGTGACCTGCAGTCTTTTCATGAAGAGACTGCACGTCATCTCGAATGGCTCGTTGACCACGTCAGCCTGCTGGGACAGGTCACCCAGGCCGGATTCCTCCGTCTGATGGGGCTTGCTACGACCCCCTCCTCAACTGGACCCCCTACGCGCCTGTCGTCGTCTGTGCCATCTTCCCACCCATCAGTCACCTGGGTGCCCTGTGGAGCTGCCTCTGACGGTGCGGCCAGGCTGGGGGAGGAGGCATCCCTGCCACAGTCGGGAGTCGGACATCCAGCAGGGGTGGCCACATCTATGACTGCACCCCAGCCGGCGGAGGGTGTGCAGGCAGCAGGAGGCAGTGCTCGGGCAGAGGCACAGCAGCAGCAGCAACGTGGTGGGAGCCATGAAGGCTCGGGGCCTTCAACATCGGAGGGGCAGGCATCGGCCGGAGGGCAGGAGGGCCCAGGACAGAGAGTGTCTTCCGTGTGGCAGCGGTTGGGCCACGCCATAGATGCGGAGCGGCAGCGGGCGGAAGAGGCACGGCTCTCAATGGTCAGGGCGGCGAACTCCATGCGGAGGGCCCTGAGGCGGGCCGAGTGCCTCGAGGCAATCCGCAGGGGTTTGGAGGTGGAGACGTCGACGGCCCTGCGGACCCTCGGGGCCATGGAGGAGGACCGCCTCTGGGACATTGAGGAGGAGTTCGATGATGCCCTGGCCAGGGACATCCACAAGTGAGCCGTGAAACTAGCCCGCTGCCCTTGTACATAGTTATGTAGGTAGTGTTAGGTTTCATTTTGGTTTTTATTTTATTTGGACCTTTCGGACATTGGCCACATTTTTGTATATAGTTTATTTTATTAGTTAGTGTAGTTAGATAGGTTTCCTTTATTTTGTTGGGATAATGGACCCTGGCTTGTTCCCATGTACATAGTTCACAGTTGGATTGTATTTTTTTTTTCACTTTTTAACCATGGAGCAATGGCTTTCTTTTTTATTTCCCATTGGATTTTGTTTTGTGGACATTGACTTTGGACAACATTACTTTGGAATTTTATTTTTGGTTTTGCATTTTTTTACGGACATGCTTCTTTTCATTTTTGTACATTCACATTTCTGTTTCTTCATTTTTTATTCTATTTATGTTTCCTTTAATACATATTTTTTTTGGTGAACTTCAATGTGTGGTATCTCATTGGTTTCATGCATTTCATGATATGTGTTTTGAGATTCACTGACACCCATTGGGTGTATGTGAGGGAAATGTGTTTGTTTCGGAACTTGCAATTGGTGTTCTGTGATGTAATTGCAAATTATGAGTGGGTGGATGCAATACTCGGGTGGGTGTTTTGCATTTGGAGGCTGACCATAGAGACCAGGGATCTAGATTGTGATGACATGTTGGCTGGGGAACATGAGTTGCACATGGGTTGGGGCCTGCTGGCAGGTGCCCCACAGTGCTGGGGGGTGGGGGTGGTGGGAGACATGAGTTGGACATGGGTGGGGGCCTGCTGGCAGGTGCCCCACAGTGCTGGGTGGTGGGGAACATGAGTTGGACATGGGTGGGGGCCTGCTGGCAGGTGCCCCACAGTGCTGGGGGATGGGGGTGGTGGGGAACATGAGTTGGACATGGGTGGGGGCCTGCTGGCAGGTGCCCCACAGTGCTGGGGGGTGGGGGTGCTGGGAGACATGGGTGGGGGCCTGGTGGAGGCTGCCCCTGCACTGCTGGGGGGTAGGGGTGGTGGGAGACATGGGTGGGGGCCTGGTGGAGGCTGCCCCTGGTGGCTGGGGGGTGGGGGTGCTGGGAGACATGGGTGGGGGCCTGGTGGTGGCTGCCCCTGCACTGCTGGTGGGTGGGGGTGGTGGGGAACATGAGTTGGACATGGGTGGGGGCCTGCTGGCAGGTGCCCCACAGTGCTGGGGGGTGGGGGTGGTGGGGAACATGAGTTGGACATGGGTGGGGGCCTGCTGGCAGGTGCCCCACAGTGCTGGGGGGTGGGGGTGGTGGGAGACATGAGTTGGACATGGGTGGGTGCCTGCTGGCAGCTGCCCCACAGTGCTGGGGGGTGGGGGTGGTGGGAGACATGAGTTGGACATGGGTGGGGGCCTGCTGGCAGGTGCCCCACAGTGCTGGGGGTGGGGGTGCTGGGAGACATGGGTGGGGGCCTGGTGGAGGCTGCCCCTGCACTGCTGGGGGGTGGGGGTGCTGGTAGACATGGGTGGGGGCCTCTTGGTGGGTGCCCCTGGTGGCTGGGGGTGCAGGGGGACATGCGTTGGTGGGCAGTAGTGCAAGTTGACATGTGGGTTGGCTGGTGGGCATGGCCATGGTGGATGGGGTGCCTGCAGGACATGTGCTGGGTAGGCCCCTGTGGTGTGAGCCACCTGCAGGGGCCGTGGAGGGTGTAGAGGGAACACCTGGGAGGACCCACACGTGCAATTCACGTGTGCTGCTCCCAGCGCACCCCTGTAATACACGTACCCTGATGAGATCGCGTGTGGAACTTCCCTCGCAACCCTGGAATACACGTACCCCGCTCAATCGCGTGTGTAACTTCCCGCGCACCCCCGAAATACACGTACCCCGCTCAATCGTGTGTGTAACTTCCCGCGTGCCCCAAAATACACGTATCCCGCTCAATTGCGTGTGTGACTTCCCGCGCACCCCCGAAATACACGTACCCCGCTCAATCGCGTGTGTAACTTCCCGCGTGCCCCCGAAATACACGTACCCCGCTTAATCGCGTGTAACTTCCCGCGCGCCCCCGAAATACACGTACCCGGCTCAATCGCGTGTAACTTCCCGCGCAACCCCGAAATACACGTACCCCGCTCAATCGCGTGTGTAACTTCCCGCGCAACCCTGGAATACACGTACCCCGCTCAATCATGTGTGACTTCCCGCGCGCCCCCGAAATACACGTACCCCGTTCAATCGCGTGTGTAACTTCCCGCGCGCCCCCGAAATACACGTACCCCGCTCAATCGCGTGTGTATCTTCCCGCGCACCCCCGAAATACACGTACCCCGCTCAATGCGTGTGTAACTTCCCGCGCGCCCCCGAAATACACGTACCCCGCTCAATCGCATGTGTAACTTCCCGCGCGCCCCCGAAATACATGTACCCCGCTCGCACAGGCCCAATTGCTGTATGTTGCCACTTTTGTGATGCACTGGGACTCTACCGCCTGCCTTCGTGTGGCGGACGTGTTTCAGCTTGTGCGTGTCTTTGGCTGTGCGTGGCTTTGCCCTATTCGATTCCATGAATACGTGTGGTTCGAGTGCGTGTGGGCGTTCCCTCTGCTTCCCTGCAGTACATCCTCAGTTACGCCCTTATTTTCGCACGTTGTTCCCCATTCCGCGCGTTACGCCCCGTGTCCCGCCCACTTTCTGGTGTATGCGCCGAGGTTGTGCGCCTTCACTGTGCGCGTCGCGCACGCCTTTCGGGATGTTGCAGTGACTTGTGCGCCATGCACGGGTTTGGCGTACATCCCGAGGTGTACACGCGCAGGGACTTTCATGAATCACACGCGTGCGCCTGTTTTTTTCCGCTTGCGCCTGCTTGCGCCTGCTTGCGCGAAGATTTTCGGCGCACGTTTGTTCCATGAATCGGCCCCTTAGGCTTTTAGCTCCTCCACTGGCTACTGGTGAAGATGAACTTGTTGCCATATTTAGAACATGCATGCCCCAGATCAATGGAGGCTGATGGTAGTATAAGCTTGTGCGCATACTCGCACACGCACACATGCTCTCTTTACATTACAGCCTTTAGTTTACTTGTGGGCCAAAAGGTGTTCAGTAATCAAGGACATGTCACCCTTTGGTATGGCAGCAGAGAATACCCACAGAGATGAGTGAATTTCGCAGTGTGACTTATTATATATTAATTCAATGATAGAACCAGGGACATCCCCCATTGTCATATGGTTAGCAAACATTATACATTATACATTATAAATATATAAACCCCAAAGCCGCCAACCCAAAGTAAACCCTTTTCCTTCTTGGCACTGTATTTATTCTTCCTATTGCTAACTTATTGATTTTGTGTCAGGCACGTGTAGTTTATGGAATGGCATTAAAAACTGCTCCAACTGAAACTACTTGGCAGATGGCACATCCAACAGTGCAAGACCAAGACTGCGCAGCACTTGCTTACTGCAGCTTTCCAAATCAGATTGAAAAGCACTCTTAACGGTATACCGGTATAAACAATGTGACGGTTATTATTGTTCAATTGAGTGGTTCACGGTATCTTTAACGGTATACCGTTATACCGTTACATCCCTAATGGATACATACACAAAGAGCTCATGAGGGATTTGTTCCTGTGTGACATTGTTGCAGAGAGTGCATATATGTTTCCACATGTATGAAATCTGCAAGATTTCATTTATAGGTATGTTTTTGTTTTCCAGTACTTGTAGTTAGTACATTAGAAATTCTTGTGGATCTTCTTGTGAGTTTATAGTGAACTTCACCATTCCAGCACAGTAGTCCAATTCTTGTCTTATTCCGTGAACACTATACGTGTTGTCAGGATTGTTTGTTGCGTTTCTATGAAGGACTAACATTTGCAAAACACAATTGGTCTGTACTGTGTAAGTAAATGTTGTTAACAATTGGTGGCAATTGAAATAGAATATTCATTGCTACATTTGTGTAGCAACTTGCACCCGTTACATTTGAAAATTTGAATGGACCAGATAGTTCTGTGTCCGAGTCATTCTTTCGGAGTTTGTGTTGGTTCTTTGAAGAAGTAACTGAGTTACTTTCAATAATAGGTTCTTCTTTGGTTGTGGTAATTGATGAAGTATTGGCTTCTTTTACTCTCTTTGAAGGGTTTGCAGTCCGATCCTGTTGCATTTCTGTTTGAATTAGTTTTCTTTTACAATGTTTTTCTTTTTGTGGAACAGGATATGATTTCAGATGGGGGGGTTGTATAGTGAACGTAGTCTATTGTATTCTAAAATGCAAGGAATATCAGCGTTTACTTTACTTGCATCAAAGTTGATTAGAAATAGACCGTCAAGTGTACGTAAGCGTGACAGTGCTACGTAGCTCATGCCTTCTTTAAAGACTGTTCCTAATATCTATCAATGCTTTGTCTAGGGTAAGACCTTGGGATTTATGAATGGTGACTGCATATGCAAGAGTTAGAGAAAATTGTTCTCTACGTACATACATGTCTTTGAAGAGAAGGAATCGAGCCGTTGAGCGCCCTATCCTTTTTACTTCTGAAAGTTTGTCAAAGAGAATCTTGACAAACTGAATGTTGTTGTCATGTGGGTATGTTTGAAAGCCAACAACTGTAGCCAGTGCTCCGTTAACTAGTCCTTGCTCCACGTCAAGGTTAAGCATTACTCTACAATTTAAGGATAATTTTAATATTTTTTCCAACCCAGCTGTGTTGGAGATTGAATTTTCTAAGGTATTTAGTCTTGTTGTGTGTTGTTGACACATGGGTAGTGTCATACCATGTACGTCCAGTTTGTCTGTGGAGCAAATTTCAATTATTGGTTGCATTTCTTTTTTTAACATTGGTTCATTGAATTTGTAACAGCTTGCAAGAGTTGGCATTAAGGCCATACAATTGACATTTTTGTGCGCTAATTGTTCCATAACATCAGTAGCACATGCGTTATCGCCATAAAGTGAATGGATGTGCCGGGTTTTTAATATTGCTTGTTCTTCTTGAGATAGTACACCAACTCCAATACCTTTTTAAAATGTTGGCGTAAGTGAGGTCTGCAGATTGACGCATGTTTTCTGTTAATTCTCTGTATTGGAAATGTTGCCAAAGGTTTACATTTCCTATGCTGCCAATAGTTTTACGGCAGAGTTTGTGTCCTAAGGTTTTAAAAATAGGTTCACCTTTCACTGGTGTCAATTGCAGAAGATCTCCGAAAACAATAATGTGTTTTCCTCCATAGAGTTCTTCGTAGTTTGTTTTAAGTACTTCTTGTAATCTGAGGTGAATCAAAACCAACATTAGGTTGGAGACCATGCTCACTTCATCTATTAGTAGCATTTTCATTTGTTTTAATACTCTGCGTAGTTCCATTTCAGCTTCTGTAGAAAGTTTGTAATAGTCTAATTTGTTTTGGTGTTATACTGGAAGGAGTAGTAATCGGTGCGAAGTGACACCGCCTATGTGGTAGGCAGCTAAACCTGTAGGGGCAGTCACAACAGCTGACAGTTTGATGTTTGTCAATTGCTGAAGGAACTTGCTGATTTTGATTAAGAATGTTTTGCCTGAACCAGCTTCACCACTGACGTACAGCAGTATAGGTTTGTAATTTTGGCAGGTACATTCTTTATTTTCGTATTGTACACCATGTGCAATTTCTTTTGTTAGTTCTTCAAAAATGGTGCGCTGGTCTATAAGTTTTGATTGTAGTACAGTTAAGTCTTCTGTATCTTGTTCATAGTTACACATGGTGTTTTCTACTTCTGTCGTAGCTAATTCTGCCTCATTTGCTATTAGTGGCTGTCCTAGTGGTTCTTGGCTTCCTGTTACAGAAGGTTGACTACTGTCGGAAGTGTCCTTATCTAGTTGGGCCTGGAGTTCTTCTTCGTGTTGCTGTTCATTGTGCAACATTGTTTTGTACTGCGTAAAGTTCACATCAGTGATAGTGCTTTCATTTGCTTTGAAAGCGTCTTCTTAGCAGTCATAGTTATCAAGTATCTCTTCTTCTTGTGGGGCGTGGCTTAGCGGCCGATGTAGTGAGACGTGCTGCTGAGGAGCTCCGGAGCGATCGTGACGGAATCCGAAGAAAACTAGCATGAATTGGTTCCAGAAGACCGCCATAGTCTCTCCACAGAGACCGGAACACCTGCTGCCCACCCGACGAAGCCCCCGGAGTAAAACCGGGCGGTGGAAAAGAAGATATTCCGCCAGAGGGGAATCATCCTGCGAAATCAAAATGGCGGACGCACGAGCTGTGGGAGGACCCCAACCACGTAATACAGAATGAGCCGGTGAATCTACATGATCTATACGATCGGCGAGAGGGACACATCCCGCGCATAACACAGAAACCAGTGCGGGGCAGACTCGAGCCTGAGTCAACCCCACGACTTGGAGATCAGCGCGACCGGTGGAAGTGGGATGCGGAAGCGGGGAGGCCCCTGACACGGTGAGGCGACATACGCAGCAGGCACGGAAAAGGCCTGAGCCCGAAGCGACGCCGGACAGGAGACATCCGACGGCAAAAAGCACCGGGAGCAACGAGGGCCTAACGTATATACCTGCCGGAAGAGTGTAATAATCCTATTACAAGGAGAGACCCGTAAACATCGGGGAGCAGGGTGGCGGAAGAAGCAGGGGCTACGGCACGTGGAGCACAGCCAAGACTGGTACCAGCGACCCAGGCAGAGGACAGATCCCCCGCGATGCCGAACAAGAAAGCAGAAGGGAAAACCAAGCAAGTGAGCATGGAGACTTTTATGAAGGCGTCCGGACACAAACTGTCGCTGTCAGCGGACAAGGCAGCAGCCGCGGATGACACCTCACGCCCAGCGGAAGCCGCTAACGAAGGCACGATACTAGAGGCAATCGCCTACATGAAAGCATCGTTCGAAAACAAAATGGACACAGCAATTGGGGCCCTGAAAGCATCTCTAGAAAATAAACTGCATACAGTAATGGTAGATGTGGGCCTTCTCCGCCAGGACGCGAGGAACCAAACAGAGAGAGTGACAGCGACGGAACAGCAGGTGCAGCAAAATACAGCAGGGGTATCTGTAACGCAGACACAGATGTCGGAGGTACTACAGAGAATTAAGGTTCTGGAAAGGAGAGCGGAAGACGCAGAGGGGAGAGCGCGGAGGAACAACATCCGCATAATTGGAATTCCGGAAGGTGAGGAGGGCAAAGACCCCACGGAGTACGTCGAAAACGTGCTCCTCCAGGAGGTCGGAGTAGGTGTACTGTCCCAGGGCTTTGTGGCTTTGTGGTAGAAAGGGCACACAGAGCCCTGACCGGAAGACCCCAGCCGGAGACCCCCCCCCCCCGAGAGCGATGATTGCTAGGATCATGAACTACAAAGACAGGGAGAAAATACTTGCGTTCTCAAGGGGGGGGGGAAATCATCAAGCACTCTTCCAAGATCACAATGTATCCGGACTATACGGCCATGGTACAGAGGCAACGGGCACAGTTCGGCCCAACAAAAGAACCCCTCAGGACCGCTGGGGTGAGATACATGCTCCTGTTCCCCGCCAAACTCAAGGTGATACACCAAGGCAAAATATGTTTTTTTGACTCGAAGAGGCCCACAGTTGGATGGACTCGCAAGGCATCCCTCAGCTGAGGCAGAGAAACGCTAGCAATCCTGGAAATAGACCCCGATGAGGTGTAACAAAGGCAAACTGGAACAAAGAAAATAAGCATTACATAAGTT
Source organism: Ambystoma mexicanum (assembly GCF_040938575.1). Classification (NCBI taxonomy): domain Eukaryota; kingdom Metazoa; phylum Chordata; class Amphibia; order Caudata; family Ambystomatidae; genus Ambystoma; species Ambystoma mexicanum. The sequence goes on from NC_090925.1 coordinate 321,025,297, forward strand.
AAAAGAAGCTAGTAGTAAGCATGGAGGGGCAATCGGCCCCACTTTAGCTGTATTGGCTGAGAGAAGCGGCGCCCCCGGGAAGAATTAACTACTAGTTTGGATGTCAGTTTTAAGGCATCACGCTGTGGCGAGTCTGCCCCCTCACAGGAGCATGACGAGAGAAGCGGCGGAGCCCGAGCAGGGGGAGGGTGGCTGGGCGTTAGTTTTCCAGTTTTTGATGAAGTAAAGGACGTTGAATGGAGTGCATGAACAGTACAAGGCACAAACTACAGAAGGTCTATTTTAAAGGACACTGAAATAATACAGACAATAAGCGACCGGAGTAACATGGGACAGGAACCATGTGACAGCAGCAGTGGCTGCATCAAGAGGCATAGATCCAGGACCAGGACAGCGATTGAGATGGACACGAGGATACTAAAGGGCAGGGTGTAAGGACATGGCAGTGGGATAATGAAGCCAGGCAAACAAAGATGATCATGGGACCAGATGAACTGACGATAGCCACCTGGAATGTGAGAGGACTCGATGCGTATGCCAAGAGACTTGGGGTTTATGTCTGGCTAAACGGGATGAAAATAAAGATCCCGATGTTACAGGAAACGCACCTCACAAGAGACAGGCAGGCCAAGGTGGACAAGAAATGGGGAGGACCGATATACAGCGCCACATATTCAAATTACACACAAGGTGTACTAATATGGATTGCCCCGGGGGTCCCGTTCCAGCTACTCAAGCAGGAGATCGACACAGAGGGACGGCTGGTATTGGTGCATGGCATGCTAGAAAACGAGGAGGTATGCCTGGTCAACACCTACGCACCGAATACTGATGCAACGGATTTCTTCAAAAAGCTAGCGCCCAAGTTAGCACAATATAGGGAGGCTACGTTCATCTGGGCCGGCGACTTCAACTGCACCTTGAATCCCCTCCTCGACAGATCTGATAATAAATACAAGAAGCCGGCGCCCCCAGCCAAAGAACTGCATAGGATCCTGGAGCAGCTACAGCTAGCAGACGTATGGAGGCAGGTACATGGCGAGGGGAGGCGTTATACACACCACAGCGCACCACATGGAACATTCACACGTATAGACTATATATTCACGGGCAGGGAATCGCTACAAGATATCACAGGAATCTCCATTAAAGCATGCACACTCTCTGATCATGCCCAAATAGTGGCGACATGGGCACACACCAATGGGAAAGCCCCCCATCCCAACGTGGCGACTTTGAGCAGAGGCCCTGAGAGAGGGTGAGTTTGAGGAACACCTCCAGGAGGTGATCGATGATTATTTTGAGCGAAACGAGGGCAGTGTTGAGAGTGGCGCTGTATTATGGGACGCATTCAAGGTGGTAATAAGGGGAGCGGCAATAGGCAAAACATGAGGATTGACGGGAGCGGCCATGAGGGAGTTGAATGAACTCGACAGGGTGATGGAATAGAAAGAACAATGAGCGGGGCTAGAGGGGGAGGAACCTGGAGAGCTGATAGAGCTGCAGACTAAATGTCTGTTGCTCTGGGAAAAACTAGGGAGGCTAAACTATGGGAGGTACCTACAGCGGTTACACGCGGAAGGGGATAAACCTAGCAGGCTCCTGGCCTGGCTTACCAGACGGGAGAATAAAAATGATCCCATAACGGTGCTAGAAGACCACACCGGGACAGAGATCAGGGACCAAGGGCACATTAACGCAATGTTTGCACGTTCCTATGAGCAACTGTACGCCCCGAATCCGGAAATAGACCCGGAGGACATAACAGATGCACTGGTAGAAATAGGGTTGCCGAGGCTAGAGGAAGAACCGGCTCGGCTACTGGATGCACCCCTCACGGTGGAAGAAATAGAGATGGTGATCGCAGAACTTCCCACCGACAAAACCCGGGCCCGGATGGGCTTCCAGGGGGAGTTCTACAAGACGTACAAGAGCGCCATTGCCCCGAAACTGCTAGAGACATTCCAAGACGCATATGAGACCATGCGTCTCCCGACAAGCCTGTCAGAATCAATAATTGTCCCGATTCTCAAACCAGGTAAGCCCCCTGGGATATGCGCCTCCTACAGGCCAATATCCCTTATTAATCAGGATGCTAAAATACTAACGGCAGTCCTAGCCAACCGCTTAAAACAGGTAATACCCACGCTGATCCACCCGGACCAAACAGGCTACGTTCCGGGAAGGAACACGTCCTGGAACCTCCGCAGACTTCACCACGTGATAGATGAGACAAATCAACTGCAAGACGAGAGCGTAATAGTGTCTTTGGACGCTGTCAAAGCTTTCGACTCTGTGCTTTGGGAATGGCTGATGGGTGTACTCGCCCACTTTGGTATCGGGGATGGGTACGTCCGATGGCTCAGGTTACTATACAAGGAACCCAGAGCAAGGGTGAAAACTGGGCGATTCATTTCCAAGGAGTGGAAGATACATAGGGGAACCAAGCAGGGGTGCCCGCTATCGCCAATGTTATAGATTCTGGCTCTAGAGCCATTTGCGGTATTCCTTAGAGCAGAATATAGAGACACCGGACTGGACATAGATGGGGTACTCCACCAAATCTCGCTATACGCGGATGATATGCTCCTATTCGTAAGCGAGCCAACCACTAACCTACCCTGCCTCCTAGGAGCGATCGGGGCATACACTAGGCTTTCTGGCATAGCGATTAATAAAGAGAAGTCCCTCCTCTTCCCCTTGGCAGGTCTGAAACACGTCCCCCCACATTGTCTGCCGGACCTGGGTCTGACGTGGGCGCCCCGCACCTTCAAATATTTGGGTATAGGGATACATCATGATACCGCTGATACCCATGCATCCAACACGCTTGTCGCTCTAGAAAGAACACAGCGGTCAATGACTTTCTGGGGGACACTCCCACTGGGAATGATGGGAAGAGCAGCCCTCCTGAAAATGGTGGTGCTGCCCCGCCTATTATACTTCCTCACGAACATCCCATACAGCATACCCAGGGCCTTTTTCACTAAACTAAATACAATAACGCGTTCATTCCTATGGGGGGGAGGTAGAAATAGGATCGCAATAAGGACCCTGCAGAAGGACTACGAAGAAGGGGTATCAAACTACCGGACTTCGAGAAGTACTATTTAGCGGGGCAGCTGCAATTTGCAGTAAAATGGCTGGGGGAATACGAAACAATACACGCACATTTTCCAACCTGCACTGAAACAGTATTACCTAAGGGAAATACTATGGCTCGACAGACCCCGGCTCAGAACCCTGCCGAACATGCTCAACATTGCAGTGGACTTATGGAAAAGAGTGTGGAAACTCCAAGGGGTAAAGGATCCGCAGTCAACGCAAATCCCTGTAGCGAGTCTCCTGGGAGGGAACACAAATACACTAGCAACATATCGAGCACACTGGGAGGCTAAAGGGGTAGCACAAATCGGAGACCTGAGAAGGGAGGGAAGGTGGGCGGAATTCCACGAAATGGTATATGAAATACGTATGGGTCAATTCATCCTATATACCGGCATGCTGAGAACCATCACAAGAAGATGGCCAGATTGGGAAGACCAGGATGAGGAAACGGCATTAGACGTATGGTATGACATTGCAGAGGGAACGCACACAACCTCCAGGTTGTATGAACAGCTACTGAAGGCCAAAAACCCACAGGAACAACACACAAGGCGGCGTTGGGAGGAGGAGTTGGGGAGGCCCCTCAGCGATCAAGAATGGACTAGGGCCCTACGATACCCAAAATTGGTCTCCAGAAGTGCAAGATTTAGGCAGGCACAGCTATATGTAACGCACAGAGTGTATCTCACACCCAAGAAGATGAATAAAGTCCAGACAGGAGCCCAGAGTGGGTGCCCCCGCTGCTAGTCGGAAGAAGCAGACATGGTACACATGTTCTGGTCCTGCCCAGTGATACAAGAGTTCTGGGACGGGATCAGACTCAAGATAGCGGGAAACGGACTTCAAATCCAGGCGGAACATCCCGAAAAAGTACCTACTGGGCCTCTTCTCGGGGTAAGCATGAATCGCATCTGGCGAAGATGAAAGATTTGATAGGTATATTGGCCAAGAGAAGGATAGCAATGACATGGAAGTCAAAGGAGGGCCCGCGTGTGGAGGCATGGTGGTCAGACCTTCAGAAGTGGACGCAGGCAGAGGCAGTGGTGTGGACAAGAGCAGTGATAAGAGGGGAAGGTGACACCGTGCACAAGTTCACTGCATGGAACACACTAATACAAGTCCTCTTTGGCCACCCGGAGAAAGGAAACTCCGAAGATCCCTCGGAAACCGAGGATCCATAGGTGAAATAGTAACGCCAAGCACGAAGCCCAAGAATAGAACATATGCGTACCAGACCTGGTGCTCGACCCCACGGGAGGTCTGGACTGAACTGATAAGGTCGCTGGGGAAACTATGAAACGACAATGAAAGGGCAAGATCAGTACGAAGTGCCAATAAGCCATTTATGTTAAAGTTGTTTGTATGTTATGTGTTTTGTTGTTAAAAGAAAACAGGCAGGCCACCAGGGGGCGCAGGTGTGATGGCTGCATGATCGTTCCGCTCCCCTGAAGCCCCGAGAGATTTGTGGAATAAACTGCGATAAAAGGAACGTTATCCTCCTATAAAGGCTGAATCCAAGTGGGGGAACTCCTGGGGACTCCGGAGCTTTGGGGGTGCCCGGGTCCCTGAGATATTTGACTTGGAGCTTCCGCGCTCCCCATACCCCATCCAGGCCCGTGCCGCGCACAAGGTGAAGCTCCGTGGCCGGGCCCCTCCTCTCCACGGATGAGCGCCGCGCCGGGATCAATCTGAGGAATCGACACCCTCCGCCTCTGCCGGCATCACTGAAAGCCCGTGGGAGCCCCTCGGAAACCGGGGCCCTCATCTGCGGGGGCCTCCCCAGACGAGCCCACCTTCGGCTCCCGCTGCGGCGGTTTTGGACGTCAGTACGCCCTGGGCCTCCACGGCCGGACCCCGGCCTGCCGCACACACGTCTGTGTATCTCGACCCGGGCCGTCGCAGGAGCGCGCCCGGGCCCCTTCCTCTCCTCTTCATCTTCGCAACAACTAAAATAAGTCTCCCCCTTCACCCCCCACGGCTGCTGCTGCGACACAACCCTTAGAGGCCTACACCTAACAGGCCCAGTCAGACGCAGGAGCGTGCCTTGGCCCTTTTTGCGATGCGCCAGGCCCATCGTGGGGTTCGCCACCCTATTGATGGGCCTACTACTCGCCATGCACAGCGACTACAACCCCGGCGACCTTTGAACGCACCCACTGGCCCCACGTCGGAGCAACCGTGAGTAGTGGCTGTCGGGGGAGGGGGGGAGGGGAGGGGTTGGGGCACGACCCGCCCGTCCTAACCACCACACCTCATCGGAGTTGGTACGGAACCAGGGGACCGTCTCCCCGAGCCCCGGGGGGAGACCTCGAGGAACCACGAAGATCTAGAGGGGGAGACACCCCATGAGTTGGAAAGAAACCCTGGCAAGATACCAATTCACTCCCCGAAAACAAGAGATGGAGTTCAACCCCCCACCTACGCCAACCCCCGACATGAACACCATGCAGAACAATATCCAGACAATCCTAGACGAAATCAGGGGGATGAGAAGGGACATGGGAGCCAAGCTGGCCGACCTCGCCGCCAAGGTCTCCACGTTGAAGGACAGAATGGAGGGGGTAGAGAATAACCAGACGTCCACTGTCTTCCTGGAGGCTCAGATGGAGGCAAGGTTTAAAGAGATGCAGCGGCGCAAGGGGGAGCTCTGCTTCAAAGTGGACGACATGGAAAATCGTGAACGGAGATGTAACCTGCGATTCTTCGGCCTGACGGAGGTGGAGGGGGAGACCCAGACCGGCCTGGAAGGCAAAGTGCAGGAGATCATTAGGATTGTCTTGGGAACTGACTCTGGAGAAACCATCCTGATTGATAGGGTTCATCGAGCTGGCGGAGGCGGTAGGGGCCCATGCTCCGTACTTGCGAAGTTCCACTATTACAGAGACAAAGCAAAAATACTTGAAAGAGCTAGAACCCTAAGAGATACAATTCGACAACTCCAGGGTGGCAATCTACCAGGACCTATCCGCCCTCACACTACAAATGAGGAAAAAATGCGATCCGATCACTAGTTGGCTGCAGGAGAAGGGGGTCCGGTACCGCTAGGGACACCCATTCTACCTATCCTTTGAGTGGCAAGGGGAAAACTTTCAGCTTGTTACAGAAGAAGACATCCAAAGAGGCATTGACGAACTGATCGGGGTCCCCCGGGGGCCCTCGGGGGAGAACGGCGGATCTGACAGAGGCTCGAGCCAAGCTTCACGGGGCCCTGACCTCAGCCAGGGGAAACGCAAAGTGAAGGGCACCCGGAAATTCAGAAAAACCAGGCACCCCTCGGAGGGACGTGGAGGATCCGCATGATTATGGGACACAGGAGAAAAGAAAAGGAATGCAGTGCCTATCTGTTGTGGTTCATTCGCTCACTCGCCCCCGTGGCCGCCGGCGAATTGAGGAGAAACATTTGTTCCACTTTTGCTGATGCCAAGACACGCGCGATGGATCCGAGTGATTCAGAGGGAAGGGGAGAAAGTTAAGAAATGTGATGTTGTTGTGTTGTATTGCATTTGACAGCAGGGCCCTCATGGGCCCCTTCATGTTTGGGGGGCGTGTTATATTGTATTGTGATGTTGCCACGGTTGGCGAGGCTTATGCCGAAATTGAGGGTGGAAGGTTTCGGGTCCCACCTGTCTGAAACACAGAGTGGTGTTGTTCTCGGTTGTCGGAGGGTGGCCAGGTGCATCCCCCGGGACCTTCGAAGACCCCCCCAACTCACACTGGAAGCTAGTTCACGGTTGGACCCAGCCCCTATGAGACATGCAGCGGGAGTAGAGAGGACTGGGGTGGGGAAGGTCTTGTAGAGGGATTGGACTCTGACTAAACCTGTAAAATGTTCCTATAGGTATAAACTGGAGGGTACGATCCACACTATTCATCTCTCGGGGCCCAGGCAGCGGCCCTAGTGGTTCGTTGACTAAACCCGATGTATGTCGGGTGATGGAGACAGACGCCTACCAAAATGGGTAAGGGAAACGGGGAACCGGGGAGGGGGAGAGGGGAGGAGGGAGGGGAAAGAAATGGGGAACGCCATGCCATGGTTCTGGGGTTCAAGTCAACAGATGATAACGGGGGCACTCACTGAGGCTTCACAGAGCAAGGATAGCGACGACCATGATTGAAGGTCGGATCGGTACGCTCAACGTTAAGGGTCTCAACTCGCAAAACAAGCGGTCTCTCACAAGTAACATATTCCGCAAACAGAAATTTCGAGGGAATTGGGTCCTCCGACGTATTCCATATCTATGACAGGTAATCACCACAGCTGTGCTCCTTTGGAAACTTTTTTCTTCGTCCTGCGTCGATGAGGTCGATGCGCCGTCGTCGAGGACCTCCTCCGACGTCCAACGTCATCCTATGTGATAAGTAGGACGCACGACGCCCGTAGCCTCAGTTCTGTTTTTTCCGCGAACACGTTGCTTCGTGAATCTCGGTTACGCCTCGACTCTTTGGAGTTCTGTTCTTCTCGGTTCTTCGAACCTGTTCGTTTTTGTGAGAAAATCCTTTGTGTGGAGATGTCTTCTACTTCGTCTTCGACCCCGCGTCCGGGCTTCGAGAAGTGCAGGGAGTGTGGGTCCAAGATGTCGGTGAAAACGGACTCGCACGACGCCTGCCTCTGGTGCCTCGGGGAGGCCCATGACACAGATGACTGTATCGACTGCCAGTCGCTCACGTCCAAAGCCTTACGGGAACGTAAGAAGAAGTTGTCGGTAGGTCGGGTGTCTAAGCCCCGGGAGTCGAAGTCTGTGGGGCTTTCGACGGATGATTCGAGAGGTGACTCTCTGCGTCGTCGTCAGAAGTCTCGTGGGTCTCCTTCTAGGAGTCGGTCTCGTCACTCCACGGCCTCTTTGAGGCATTCTCGGAAGCGCTGACAGCGGTCGTCTTCCATGTCCTCTTCTGAGGACTCTGCCCGGCACGTCGCTTGCCCCACCAGCCGTGCGACGCTGGAGGAATGGGCTTCCTTCGGGAAGAAAATGCTGGCGATTCTCGAGTCGCAGGGTACTAAGCCGTCCGCGCCCCCGAGTGGCGTCGGCCGTGAGAGGTCGAGAGACACCGCTCGCAAGAGTGGTCGGCACGAGTCACGGGAGAGGTCCCGTTCGGACAAGGGGACTCGTTCTCGACGTACCCGTTCCAGGTCCCGGTCCTCGACGCGTTCGAGACCGTGTGCACCTGTGATGTCTTTGAGGAAGACATCGACGCCTGAGGCGTCGAGGGCGTCGACAGGCTTTCTCAAGGCTCTGAGGAAGTCATCGAAGCCGTCGACGCTCAGGTCGTCGAAGGACACGCTCGGAGCTCCGGCTTCGAGGACTGTGTCGACGCCGTCGATGCTGGCGGCGCTGCATCTGACGTCGACGCCGATTTACTCGACGCCAATCCTCTCGGCGCCGATGCCTGTTCTCTCGACGCCGGCGCCGATTCACTCGACGCCTTTTGAGGCCGGGGTGTCGGAGGTACCCCGTGGCACGGGGGAAGCCCCTAGAAAGGCTCTGGTTAAGAGCAAGCACTCTCGGGTGCCTTCTGTTCACCACCTGGAATATATTTCGGAGGTGGATGAGGATTCTGATGACCTGGTTCCTAGTCAGGTTCCAGAGGAGATGGTCTCAGGCCATAGCCAATTTGACGATTTGAGGCAGTCACTGCATGATGCCAGTGGACTGGACACCTCTCCGGAGGTGGAGTTTTGTAGGCCTGAGCTTGGCTCTCATGCCGATTCCTCGTACCGGCGCCTTATGGCTAGGGTCTCCGAGTACTTGGGCTGGTCTGCTCCCCCAGTGGAGTTTGTGCAGGATGATCTCACGGACATCCTTGATGTTGGTCCCCCAACTGACCCGTTACTGCCATTTCATATGGCTCTACAGAGAAGGATGGCGGTGGCTTGGACTGCTCCGGAGAGTCTCCCGGCGGTGGGCAGGTCCTTGTCGCGAAAATACCATCCAGCCAGTAGCGACCTCTGTTACTTGACCAGGCACCCCACTCCGGAGAGTTTGGTGGTGCAGGCGGCCACGGCCCCGGCAAAGCAGGCGTCATACCCTACCATCCCTCCTGATAGGGACGACAAACGTTTTGATGGCTGGGCGAAGAAAGTGTTTTCTTCAGGTGGTATGGCGCTTCAGGCGGCCAACTCCATTTGTGCCTTGTCTCGTTTCACACACACTCTGTGGAACTGTGTTGCGTTAGCGGCTGAACATGTTCCCGAAGGGGACGAACGGGATGGTTTCCTTGCTATGGTCCAGGATGGTAAGGATGCCATGTGTGAGTCCGCTCAGTCGGGTTTGGACATGGCTGAATGCGTCAGCAGGTCCATGGCGGCGAGCACCGTGATACGCAGGTTTGCGTGGTTGCGGAAGTCGGGGTTTGCTCCTGATGTGCAGTCCCGGCTCCTCAACATGCCCTTTGACGGTGAAAACCTTTTTGGCAGCAAGGCTGACGAGAGCCTTGAGAGGTTGCAGACCTCCAAAGCTGCAGCGAAGTCTTTGGGCGCTGCAGTTCGCCAACCTCCGCCTTTTCGTCCTAGGGGACAGCAATGGAGGGGTGGTTCCTTTCGCTATTACTCATCCTTCAGTAAAGCGAGAGGAGCTGGCAGTCAAAGAGGCCAACGCAGGGGTACCAGAGGTGGACGACAGGGGTACCCGTGGTGCCAAGGACGCTCGGGGGGTTGCCTCTTTGCCCTCAGGTAACACCGCAGCCGCTACCACTCAGTCATGAGGCTATGTCCCATGGTTCGCCGGTTGGGGGAAGGCTGGCACAGCATCTTGTAGAGTGGCGTGCCATTACTTCAGATGTGTGAGTTCTGGAGATCATAACCCACGGCTACTGTCTTCCCTTTCGGCAGAGGCCTCACGACAATCCACCGTGGAACCTCTCTTTGCAGAGTCCAGATCCGCTCCTTGCGCAGGAAATTCAAGCCCTGCTGGAGAAAGGCGCCATAGAACTGGTGCCTGTAGCGGAGAGGAACAAGGGATGGTATTCCCCTTATTTTTTTATTTCAAAGAAAGACGTGGGATTGAGACCCATCATGGACTTGCGCGGTTTGAACAAACTCCTCAGGAAGGACAAGTTCAAGATGGTTACTCTCTCTCAAGTCCTCCAGGCCCTTCAGCTTCAGGACTGGTTGGTGTCTCTCGACCTCAAGGATGCTTACTTCCATGTGCCGATCCATCCCAAGCACAAGAAGTACCTGAGGTTCGCAGTTGGCGACTCGCACTTTCAGTTTCGGGTCCTGCCGTTCGGATTGACCTCTGCCCGAGGGTTTTCACCAAGCTCATGGTGGTGGTGGCAGCGCATCTCGGGCAAGGGGGGGATTCACGTCTACCCCTACCTGGACGATTGGTTGATCAGGGGGAGCTCTCCCGAGCAAGTCCTAGATCATCTGTCCGTCACCTGCCACTCCCTTCACAGGCTGGACTTCTCCCTCAATTTAAAGAAGTCCCATTTGACGCCAACACAGCGGCTCCAGTACATCAGAGCAGTGCTCGACACTTCCCTGGGGCAGTGTTTTCCTCCCCAGGTGAGGGCTCTTCACATTCAGCAGATGGTACACAAGTTTCAGCATGCCCAGACGCTCCCAGCGTTCGAGTTCTTGAGGTTGCTCGGCCTCATGGCATCCTGCATTCTTCTGGTGCCAGAGGCTCGCCTGCGGATGAGATCTTTGCAGTGGGCACTCAAGACGCAATGGTCGCAGTCCTCCGGCAGGATGTCGGACCCGGTTCAGGTGCCGCCCTCGGTCGTCCAGGACCTTCTGTGGTGGGCCGTCGAAGGCAACTTGATGAAGGGGGCTCCGTTTTGGCTTCCCTGGCCGGAGGCGACGATCGTGACGGATGCATCCCTCACGGGATGGGGAGCTCATGCCAACGAGCTGACAGTCAGCGGTCGTTGGTCTCCGTCAGAGTCCAGACTCTGTTTGGTGGTACAGGCGGCTACGGCCCCGGCAAAGCAGGCATCGTATCCTACCATCCCTCCGGATAGGGATGACAAACATTTTGATGGCTGGGCAAAGAAAGTGTTTTCTTCAGGGGGTATGGCGCTTCAGGCGGCCAACTCCATATGTGCCTTGTCTCGTTTCTCACACACTCTGTGGAACTGTGTTGCTCTAGCGGCTGAACATATTCCCGAAGGGGACGAACGGGATGGTTTCCTTGCTATGGTTCAGGATGGCAAGGATGCCATGTGTGAGGCCGTTCAGCCGGGTTTGGACTTGGCAGATTGTGTCAGCCGGTCCATGGCGGCGAGCACCGTAATGCGCAGGTTTGCGTGGTTGCGGAAGTCTGGATTTGCTCCTGATGGGCAGTCCCGGTTCCTTAACATGTCCTTTGAAAGTGAACACCTTTTTGGCAGCAAGGCTGACGAGAGCCTTGAGAGGTTGCAGACCTCCAAAGCTGCAGGGAAGTCGTTGGGCGCTGCAGTTTGCCAACCTCTACCTTTTCGTCCTAGGGGACAGCAATGGAGGGGAGGTTCCTTTCGCTATTACTCGTCCTTCAGTAAAGCGAGGGGAGCTAGCAGTCAAAGAGGCCGTCGTAAGAGTGCCAGAGGTGGAAACAAAGCTACTCGAGGTGCCTAGGCCGCTCGGGCAGTTGCCTCTTTGCCCTCAGGCAACGCCGCAGCCACTCGGGTCCTGCCCTTCGGCTTGACCTCCGCCCCGAGGGTTTTCAACAAGCTCATGGTGGTGGTGGCAGCGCATCTCAGGAAAAGGGGGATTCACGTCTACCCCTACCTGGACGATTGGTTGATCAGGTGGAGCTCTCCCGAGCAAGTCCTGGATCATCTGTCCGTCACCTGCCACTCCCTTCACAGGCTGGGCTTCTCCCTCAATTTAAAGAAGTCCCATTTGACACCAACGCAGCGGCTCCAGTACATCGGAGCAGTGCTCGACACGTCCCTGGGGCAGTGTGTTCCTCCTCAGGTGAGGGCTCTTCACATTCAGCAGATGGTGAACAAGTTTCAATTTGCCAAGGATCTCCCAGCGTCCGAGTTCTTGAGACTGCTTGGCCTCATGGCATCCTGCATTCTTCTGGTGCCAGAGGCTCGTCTGCGGATGAGATCTTTGCAGTGGGCACTCAAGCTCCAGTGGTCTCAGTCCTCCGGCAGGCTGTCGGACCCTGTTCAGGTGCCGCCCTCGGTAGCCCGGGACCTTCTGTGGTGGGCTGTCGAAGGCAATCTGATGAATGGGGCCCCATTTTGGCTGCCCTGGCCCGAGGTGACGATCGTGATGGACGCATCCCTCACGGGATGGGGAGCTCATGCCAACAAGTTGACAGTCAGCGGTTGTTGGTCTCCGTCGGAGTCCAGACTCCATATCAATCTGTTGGAGCTGAGGGCTGTCAGGCTAGCCCTGAAGGCTTTTCTGCCGACTGTGCGTGGAAAGAGTGTTCTGATTCTAATGGACAACACGGTGGTCATGCACTACCTCAACTAAAAGGGGGGGGGGAGGGTCACTTCCGCTGTGCAGGGAGGCGATGTAGCTCGAGTTCTGGGCAATCCAGCAGGAAGTTTCGATCTCGGCTGTACATCTGGCCGGAGACGACAACAAGACGGCGGACGCTCTGAGCAGGCAGAGCACGATCTCTTACGAGTGGGAGCTGGCTCAGGAGATTCTCCTGGAGATCTTCGCCCTTTGGGGGACCCCTCAAGTAGGTTTGTGGTGGAGTGGTCATTCCCACTGCTGTACGCGTTTCCTCCAGTCCCCGTCATCCCGCAAGTACTGCAGAGGTTACGGAGGTTCGGTTCCCGGATGATCCTCATTGCTATGGCGTGGGCCCGGAGGACGTGGTACTCGGACCTTCTCGACTTGTCCATCTGCCCTCCACGTCGTCTTCCCTACCGAGAGGATCTGCTCTAACTGGAGGGTGCTCAGGTTCTCCATCCAGAGGTCAGATCCCTCAATCTTCACGCTTGGCTTCTGAAAGGTTGAGGTATAAGGATTGGGACCTCCCTGAAGACGTGATGGAGGTATTGCTCTCGGCCAGGCGGCTGACAACAAAGTCTCTGTACTGTTGCCGTTGGAGAAAGTTCTGCGACTGGTGCAGAGTTCAGAATGTGGATCCTTTTGAATGTGACATTCCCATGGTTCTGTCTTTTTTGCTTTCTTTGGCCCACAGGGGCTTGCAAGTGGGGACCATTAAAGGTTACCTGGCGGCGCTGTCCATATTTAAGCGCTCGTCTGAAGAGTGTTCCTATTGTAGGATTCCTTTTAATTTCACAGTTTTTGAAAGGGCTCACTAATGTGTTCCCTCTGTGACCTTTTCTGGTGCCAGGTTGGGATTTGAACCTTGTTCTAAAGTTTCTTATGGGTGCTCCGTTTGAGCCTTTACATTCTTGCCCTTTGAGGCTGTTGACTCTGAAAACTGTGTTTTTGGTTGCGGTTACTTCCGCTCGCAGAGTGAGTGAGTTACAGGCACTTTCAGTTAAGCCACCCTTCACTGTGTTTCATAAGGACAGGGTTGTCCTTAGGGTTTGGCCTTCTTTTCTTCCGAAGGTGGTTTCGGAATTTCATTTGAGCCAGAAGGTTGTTCTTCCGGATTTCTATCCTCCTCCACATCCTGGTAATGAAGAGGAGAGGATTCATAGGCTTGATCCTAGGAGAGCGTTGAGCTTTTATATTTCGCGCATTTCCCGGGTCAGAGTGGACGATCAACTTTTCATTGGTTACGCTGGAAAGCGTTTGGGACAAGCTGTAACGAAACAGACTTTGTCTCGTGGATTATTTTAGCTATCTCCGAATGTTACCGCTTGGCGGGTAAGGATCCTCCGGCTGGCTTGCGGGCCCATTCTACCAGGGGAGTGGCTGCGTCTACTGCCCTGCAGAGGGGAGTTCCTATTCGTCACATCTGTGATGCAGCCACCTGAGCTTCCATACATACTTTTGTACGTCACTACTCCCTCGATTCCAACAGAGGGCAAGATCTGGCCTTTGGCAAGGCAGTTCTCTATTCCGCAATTTGATTGGGCATGCTAAATTCTTATTCTAAATTCTTTCCCACCTCCTTGCTTGGTACTGCTTTGGGAGTCTGTCATAGATATGGAATACGTCGGAGGACCCAATCCCCTCGAAGAACAATTTACTTTCTTACCTGGTAACGTTCTTTCGATGGGATGGTCCGACGACGTATTCCATATCGCTCCCTCCCTGCCTTCCCTGCTGCAGAATTTCTTTTGCGATTGCAGCTTGCGTTCCGCAAGGCCTTGTGTGTCTGACTGCCAGAAAACTGGTGGCACACGTTCTGGGAAAAAACTATAACTGGGGCTATGGACGTCGTGCGTCCTACTTATCACATCGGGTGACGTCGGCCGTCGGAGGAGGTCCTCGGGGACGGCGCATCGACGTCATCGACGCAGACGCCAAAGATTTTCTGAAGCAGCACAGCTGTGGACATTACCTGTCATAGATATGGAATACGTCGTCGGACCATCCCATCGAAAGAACGTTACCAGGTAAGAAAGTAACTTGTTCTTCTTGTTCCATGATGGTATTATTGATTTTTTTCATATCCTCATCCACTGCTATGGATGGCAATTGTGTTTGTTTGGTTTTGTTTGTATGCATCTTCATTAAAATATGGTTCTGTGGTCGTGGTGTGACTCCATTCACCTCCACAGATATTTAAGAAGTTATTTCTGTTGACATTCCGTTTATTGAGAAGTTTCTTTTGTAGTTTAGTACTTAGTTTAGTTAGTGGTTTCATTCTGTTTAAAACTGAAATAAATAACTTCCTTTTGAGAATGATTGCACTGTCTACGAGAGCTTCTAGGGTTAATTTTCTTCGGTAGGTTTTAAGGGTTGTGGATGATTTAGCTCCTGTTCTTATTAGATTCTGAAAGACTCTGTGGCGGAACATTTTTGCTAAAATACTTTTTTATACTATGGTTTCTGGCTAGTATATGAGGATTTATGGGAGCAGTGTTAGCAGTAGTGGTAGCCGAATTCTTGTTAAGCATTTTCTGTTTCGTGTCACATTTTGATAGAGGAGGCAAAGTTTCTGAAGTTGAAGCTTCTTTTGTTTTGCTAAATGACTGCATTAGCTGTTTTGTTTGAACATGCTTTTTGGTAGGCATTCTTGGAGTCTGTTGGAAAAAAAAAAGGTATGGGTTGGTCTGTTTTACAATGTATGTGTGCTGTGTGCATGCGTGTATGAGTTTGATGGGGAAGATGTTTGTGGTGGTGTGTGAATGTGCATTGGGCAGTTACAATGAGTTGCGAAGGCTATTTTTCTGTTTGTATGTTACTACACTCTGGTTCAGATGAGAGTAGAAAGCGAGCTAGTGGTGAGGAGAAGCATTAATAGTAAACATAATGGCATAAAATTAAAAGTTATTTTTTTTTGTAGTGCTAACATTCTAAGGCTTGAGTATGTTATTTGTGTTCCAAAAAAACAGGGATTTGTGTGCCATTCTGCCTGTTAATCTCCGTTTACTAAATGGGGGATTTGTGGGCAGAATGGTTCAGAAATTAATGTTTTTTTGGTGCGCAAATTACATGAAAGAACCACAGTGTCTTTGAGGAACAGTAAGAATATTAAGGTAGTATTCGTACTTTCTTTGTGTGGAATTAGCAGGTTTCTTCGGATATGTTTGTAGTTTAGATGCTGTTGATTTTCAGGAGATTGGTCTTCACTGCAATTGTAAATGGAAGAAGTTAGTAATTTTGTGTGTTTATAGCACTAATGTTAATGTACACAAGTGTTATGTTTTCGTGGTAGTATTCTCGTTTGATATCTGAACATAGTGTATGCACGCATTTCATTTGACTATGTGCAGCCTTTGTTATTTGCAGTATGTTAGTTCAACCTGTTTCGCAAATTAGTAGAATTTTAAGTTCATGAAATTCTCTTTTTTTGCAGCTGTGTTGTAGATAGCAGAGAGGTTTGGAAGTGGTAGTTCATTATAGTAGATGGGAGGGGGGAAAAGTTGAATAATTTCATATTATAACTAGACATGCGAACAATCGGGAGCACCTGAGAGGGAGATTTCCCTACAGCAATCGGGAACGTTTACTTTTCTTCTCGTACGATCGCATTGGGATTAGCATTAATTAATTTAGGCGGCAGACAGTAAAAACATTGTGACATTTTTTAATGAAAAATCGGGAGTCTCGCGCTTAAAGCGGGAGCGTTGGCATGTATGTATTGGCTATGCAGATTTAGTGGCATTACTTTGTTTATATGGAATCATAAGAGTTGTACATGTACTCTGAATAACATATGCATACCAGTACTTTGTAATTATGCATGGAGGTAAGTAGAAATCTTGGAGACTTGCCCAGTAGTTTTTGTAGTAGGTGCTTTGCAATGATATCAGACTCGTATTCAGAGTGATCAACAGTACATTTGAAGTGTGGAACTCTGGTGATGGAGTTAGATGTAGAGGTCTTGGATGTGATTGGTGGATGGTTGTGTGACTGCTTAGCTGTGTCCAATGAGGGAATAGATTTGCGAGTGATGTGGAAAGGGTGGAAAGGCTGGCTAAGAGTTACGAGCCACCCGGACTCCGCGCCTGTCCACGGGTAGGGCGTGCCACATACAGGGTTTTACAGCAAATCCAGTATGGAAAGGGGACTGTAGGGGATCAGCCAATCAGATGTTGACGTTGTTGATTTGTGTAGAAAGAGAGTGTGTGTAGTGAAGATGGCAGAGGTGGAGACAGTCAGGGTGTTGGTGCTCGAAGATATGTTTGTCCGTGGTTTACAGCAGTATTCTCAATGGAGGCATGCGGCAAACAATTTCGATGTTAGAGGAGTGGAGGTGGTGTGGAGCGCTGCGACTGACTGCAATGTAGAGGCAATTCTCCAAATTTGCAGAGATATGCGTAGGTTGAACAGTCCCAATGTGGTAATTTTGCACTATGGTGCTTTCCATTTGGGCTATGTGAGTACCCCTACTTTGTTTGGAGATTTGGAAACAGTTGGTTCAAGCAGTAATCAACATCCTTCGAAATGCGAAAGTAATTTTTTCTGGATTACTTCTTAGAGCAAAATGGGACAATAGTTCTGTTTTTTGTCCTGATCAAAGTATTGCTAGGTGTGCAATCAATCGCGGCATGCGTGCTTTCATGCTAAGAGCTGGTTTATTTTTCTGTAGCCACGAGAACATTGTTTCGAGTAATGATATGATATGGCATTTGTAATGCGCCTATACACAAGTGCTGCAAGGCGCGACGAGGCAGGGGGGGGTCAAAGGGAGACAGACAACGATCCTACTAGGCCAGGTGTCATTCAGATCACGCAAGTGCAAGGGTAGGAGGACTGGGAAAAAGTGCAGGGGAAAGGGAGAGGGGAAAGTGCAGTACATGGTTAGTAGAATACAAGATAAATAATAGGGCCAGCTGGTGGCAAGTGCAAAGGTAAGTGCCGGGAGAAGGGGCTGTAGGATACAGAGACAGTCCCGTAGTGCATGTAGGCAGTGCAAGGAAGAGTGGCTGGGCCAGGACATGAGATCGGTGAGTGGCCCAGTTGCAGATTTAGTGCAGGTTCAGTGATTTTAGCAGGGGAGAGAGGGAGAGAAAGCGGAGACCAAGAGGAAGGTTTTGAGGTGCTTCCAGAACCGGAGATGGTTCTCCTCAAGTTTCAGGGAGGCAGGAAGGCTGTTCCAGAGGGAGGCCCCTGCTGCAGCGAGAGATCTACCACCAGCTTGTTGCTTGGAGAAGCGGCTGACCCTGAGGTAGTTGGGGGTGGATGAGCGAAGGGCTCAAGAAGGAAGATATTTAGGAAGAGAGAGTTGCAGGTATTTTGGCCCAAGGCCCCAGAAGGCCTTGTGGACAATGCAGAGGGTTTTGAACTTAATCCTTGCAGCCACTGGGAGCCAGTGTAGTGATTTCAGTCCTGGAGAGGTCCCTGGGCTTGAGGCCAAGGACAAGTCTCGCAGCCCTGTTCTGGATGAGTTGCAAAGGGCGGAGAGTAGAGGCAGGAAGATTTAGATAGAGGCTGTTACAGTAGTCCAGCCTAGAGAGAACCAGAGCTCTAGAGACAGTGAGCTTCTGGGGGAAGGAGAGAAAAGGAAGCATACCTCTGAGGAGGTGTAGCTGGTAGTGTGACTTCTTAGAGACATCAGAGATGTGAGGAGAGAAGGAGAGTGTGGAGTCGAAGATGACCCCGAGGTTTTTTGCCGTGCAGGTAGGAGCAGGAAGAGGGCCAAGGGAGGCCGGCCAGAGAGCTGCAGGGAAGGAGGGAGTGGGTGTGCCGATAAGTAGAATCTCAGTCTTACTGGCATTAAGGCAGAGGTTGTTGGCTGCACACCATTCTTGGATAGCAGAAAGACAGTCAGAGATGAGAGAAGTGGAAGAGAAGGCCGAGGGTAGCCTGAAAATGAGCTGGGTATCATCCGCATAGCACTGAAGGTTGGGACAGAGAGCGGCTATGCGGTGAGCAAGAAGTGCCAGATACTGGTTGAACAGCCAGGGGGAGAGGTTAGATCCCTGGGGGACACCACAGGTAGAGAATAAAATGTCAGAGAGGAAGGAACCCAGTTGGACCTGGGAGGGTCGATTGGAGAGGAAGGAGGACAGCCACGCCAGAGCTTGACCAGTGATACCCAGGTTATCACGGAGACGGTTGAGCAGGATGGTGTGGTTAACAGTGTCAAAGGCAGAAGAGAGGTCGAGCAAGATGAGAACACAAGGGGTGTTTAGAGTCAAGGTTTGAGAGCAGGTCCTCACGGATGTTCAGGAGAGCAGTTTCGGTGCTTCTGGCAGCTCTGAAGCCAGACTGATGGTCATGAAGACTACCAACAGATTCTGCATGGAGATTAAGCTGGGAGATGGCCAGTTTCTCCAGGAGCTTGCCCAGGAAGGGAGTGATAGAGATTTTACGATAGTTAGCTGGGCAGGAGGGGTCGGAGGAGGATTTCTTAAGAAGGGGGTGCACAAGGAAGTGCTTGGGGGGCTGGGGATGGGAAGACTCCAGAGGCGAAGGAGTGATTGCAGAAGTCAGCCAAGGCAGGCGCCAGAGAGTCGATGTGGTCCTTGATAGTTTTGGAGGAACAGGGGTGGTCCTGTTTTGATGAGACTTTCATAGATCGGACTTGTCTCGAAACCTCGTCAGCTGAAAAAAGGGGAAGGCAGAGAAGGAGGGAGGAGGGGTGGCTGTCGAAAGGCCAGAGGGGAGAGCAGGGAAAAGGGGAGGGGAGGTGATGGGAGGAGAGTGAGGACAGGATGTCCTGAGTTTTTGAAATGAAGTGAGAGGCCAGTGCCGTGCAGAGGGCCTGGGAGGGGACAGGAGAGGTGGAGACTGCAGCAGGGTTGGCCAGCTCCTTGCAGAGTTCGGCCGAATTGTTAGATGCCGCAGAGATGCGGGCTTGGATAAGGGCTCTCTTCTTAGTGAGAACGGAGAGCCGGTATTGCCTTTGGAGCAGGCGGCAGGCCAGTTTGCCAGAGGAAGGCGAAGCAGATGGGGTTTCTTTATCTTTTTTAGGAAATGCCATGTTCTTTTGGAATGTAAGGCTTGCTTTGGAACATGTTATGTGATGATTTTAGGAGTAAACTAAGAAGGAAAAAAAAAGAAAAAAACATAAAATAACAGGTGTCTGTTAGGCATCTGCAAAAAAAACGCTCTTTTCAGAGCCCACCTTAAAGGGGAAATGGGGAACACTATTTAAATGTACATTCGCCATGCTCAGATCCTCTACATGTCCGCGGACATGGCAGTCGTCTCCGGACAGCGTGTATTACATACAGGGATTCTGGGGTGGAGAGGCATGCAAATGAGCAGAGCTAGGGATTGGTCAGTAAAGTTTGGTTGGTGTGTTTTGTACGGAGAGATTTAGTACGGACGTCTTTTTTCCTGAGAGAAGATGATAGCTATGGCTGTGTGCTCGAAAACAGATTATCTGGATTTTGGGAGACTCATGGATACATTGGTTAAAGGTGCATGCAGAACGTTGTGGTATATCTGCAGATCTTGGATTCCCTCATGTGGAAGTGCACTGGCATGGAGTGCGTGGAATGAAGTGGCTCGTCTTGGTACCTCTCTGTGCTACTTTACAGAGAGAGCGTCATCCAGACATAATTATAATTAATTGTGGAGGGAACAGTTTTGGACATGTGTCTGGAATTTCTTTGCAATTTGCAATGAAGGAAGGACTTGAGAAGGTCATGGATATGTTTCCAAACTGCCAAGTAATTATTTCTCGTATTGCGCAAAGACAAATGTGGCTGCGTTCTTCTTCATTTGGTCCACAAGTGGAGAAAGCGAGGCACAATGTCAATAAGGCTGTTTGTGCGCATGTCCTCTTTCCACAATGAAAATATTATGTTTCGCAGCACATTCATTTTTCGCACAGTCGGAGTCCATCTTACATATGCTGGCAATCAGATTTTTGTTTGAAATGTGCAAAATGCATTGCAACCTTTTTTGGGAGTATAGTCATCTATTGTGCATTACCCCGTTGACGAATCCAAGTTTTTGAAAAACACAAAACACCACCAAAAGGCTCTTTTCAGAGCCACCACTTACTCCCAGAGAAAAGTGCATTGGTTTTGCTAGGGTTGCACCACAAAATTTTATCTGTCCTAGGACTGTCCGTGGACTTTTAAAAACATGCCTGTGGGGCCTGCACCGTTTACTTGATGGTTTTATTTTTAAACTTAGAAAGGCGGCTCTGAAAAGAGCCCTTTTTATTTAAACTTTTTGCTATATATTTTTTTTTGGACTTTTTCTACACCCAACACACTAGGAGAGGAGGGGAAAGGAGGGTAAGGAAGGGACACCAACCACGGGGATAAGAAAGGGCAGGTGGAGAGAGGAAGATGTAGGGTGGTCCTTATTTAGGTAGGTAGCAGCTCTTCTGGTGCTCCGTGACCGTAGACCCCTCCCCCCTGCATCCTGCACAGTACTGCGTCACAGTACATACACAATATTGTGACCCTCGAAAGATAAGGGTCAACAGCATCGCGAATGGCCTGTGAAACAGCTGGAGGGATGCGCTCTCCTACAGGAAGTTCTCTTGTGGAGAGAGGATCAGAAACAGAGGTTGCTGCAGAGGAACTCAACCTACTACGTTCTTTAAATGGTACAACCTTGCGAATATCTAGACTGGAACAAACTTAGGTGTCACTTCATGGATGTCGTACCAAAGCTGGACGCACCACGACTCGGCACCAATTTGCACTGGTTACAAGTGACCTTGTTCGCACGTGCTTTTGGTACCTTACCGTGAATGGTAAACAACCGCCACACCCACGACTCCCGGCGAGTTCCTCGACCTCATTCTCTTCATCCTCTTCATCCTCTCTCTCTACATCCTCACGCGTATTCCCTCTGCAGGCCCTTGGGGAGGTGATGGTGGTGGAGGGTTTGGGGTGGTGCTGAGGCTGATGTAGCAACAGCAGCCATGTATGCCATTAGGGTTGGTGAGGTAATCTCCACTAGAGCACTAAAGGCAGCAAAAGTAAATCTCCAATAGCCAGAAGTACAATGAAGATGAACTCTGGGGTGTGGCCTTTTTTAGGGGCGGAGGGGCGTGCCTAGTGACCATATCGATCACTCAAAAGCGTTGAAAAATTTCCAAAAAATATGTGGAAAGCTAGGGCCATTGTCTGGGACATGTGAAATGGTGATTTTTTTTTTTTCTGTAAAATAATTTGGATTGTCAGAATAAGTTCTTTTAAAATGTTGGGGAAGCGAACAAAGTGCGCAAATTAGGACACACGCTCAGCGTGGGTGCGGTCACATGATGACGTTGTGAACATGTCCGCGAAGGAAATGGTTGTCCCAGGACACCAAATGCACAGGAACGGTTGTGCGTATGCGCGCGGGTGTTCTACGGACAATGTTCGGGTCCTGAAACTAATTAAAAGTGCTACACAAATGAGACAGACAGGTACGGACAGGCGCGATGCTCGCAGGACTTATGGGTGTGGGGCGCATGTGCGTAGATGTTCTGCAGACAGAAGGTGTCTTGCATTGTGTATTTTGGTGGAATTTCTTCAATTTTTGCATGGTCTATTAAAAAGAAATATATATATATATGTTAAGTTCACATAAAGTACTGACTATTAATTTGCTTATGCAGAGAAGTGTGTACCATTATTATCGCTATCTTCCGACATTTCGGCACGCGGATAATTCTCCTCGAGCCACTCCAAAGTACTGCACATTTCTACACAAATACATTAATTGTTGTGTACCTCATACAAAAAGTATACAAATATATAAGAAAAATGAAGTTTACTTACTGGTAATTTGTATTTGTTGTGTTGTGTTGTGTTTGTGTACTGTCGCTCCTAGCTCTGCAGTTTCTGTGAGGTAATTATGTTGGAGGCATATCTTTTTTGTTATGGTATAATCCATTTAATTATATATGGTATTTAAATGTATGGTTGATGTGTTAGACGTGTAGGTTCCACTGCTTATTTATTATTACTTATAATGTGTTTATGTGCTGCTTTTTAAACTTGTGCAGTTTTTATATGGTATGATAGAACAATTTCAGATACTCCCTGTGTGTTTAAGTAGTGTTGATGTCGTCCGCGCCCGTCCGCGGACATACGCACAGTCCGTTGCCTTCAAAAATCATTAGGGGGGGGTTCAGTATGTTCTATGTTCTATGTTACATGTATATATAGTAAGAGAATCCTAGTAAACATCTCCCAAATTCACACGATGAAAGTGTATATTCAGTAAAAAAAATGTTGATAAAAGGGACGTTATGGTTAAGTTTCGCCACTAAAAACCTGTGAAATTTTTCCAAAGTTTTTTTTACTGAATGTATATATTTAGTTTACCTTTGAAATGGTTGAACAGCAACATGGATGCATTTTGTTTCAAGGGTGCCAGCGACCCTCCCGGGTGAACGGCAGAGTTGGGGAGGTGAGGCTAAGCCTGTGGTACTAACCTTGACTCGTAAATCGGAAAACTGTAAAGACAAGAAAGAAACGCACACAGCCTGTGAGAGACCACTGTGTGCTAAGAAAGATTGAAGTAGCAACATAATATTGCAGAATTTAAGGCTGCACACATGTGGATGAGACGTGAAGAAAGGCAGACCTGCATATGAACCTTGAAGTAATGATAGCTGTAAAGTGAGCGGTACTGAGTAATAGAGTGGTCTGGCGAAAGGAAGAAGCCCACTCAAAAGTCTCTGTGGAAGGTGACAAGTTTGTAGCAATAAAGTGAATGAACTGTAAAAGTGAGGTGATTGAAATTGACCCTGAGAAAGGGGAGAGTAAAAAGGTGAACGTTGAACTTTGCATAATACAGTGTACTACCCAGACCAGGAAGCACTGGGGCAAATAACATAGCAGTGTGAGTTGAAAGTCGAAGTGGTCCTGCAGAGGTCTGTAGAAAAAAGCCACGCACATTTAAAAGTCTTTGACATCAGGAAAACAGCCCGATTCAGGGAGGAGGTGAATTAAGCTTGGGAAAGGGAACCCCTGCAAGTGTTGTTTTGCTGTGAAAGGTCTGAGCACGACAGGGGGTCACCGACATGGACTTTTTTGTGGACTGTTTTTTGGAAATTGGAAAGTAAGACTTGAACATGGAAGGCTGGCGGGCCTCGATCCATGTCTTGAACTGCCTTCATGTTAAGAGCCTGGCGCAGAGTGTGTCATCTTGCCTGCATGGACTGCCTTACTCTCTGCTGTTGTTAGGCAAGATTGTATGCAGTACCCTTTGGGTGCACTACAACAACCCTGACCTCCTGGCAATAGGAACCCAACCTTTGGTATAAGTCTGTACTACACAGGTTGGTAGTGTGTTGAGTAGCCAGGCTCATCTCAAGAGGGGACAATGTGAACTGTATGGGAGTTGCATAGAGATTCACACTGACAAGTATTCAAATAAACTCTTACACACAAGGTTTCTTGATTAAACAATTAATAATATATTCATCAGTCAGTTAGAATAAGCCTTCTTCAGAAGGGAACAATATAAAACATCACACAAATACACTAAAAAATACACACTCTTAGTTCTCCAAATCAGCAAATACCCATTTGGGATAACACACAGGCACTACCTACACCCTCGGGTTACTTCAATAGCTATGGTGCTGCTGGCATTTATTGCATTTAGAATGTTCTTAGGAGTACTGGTAAAGAGAAGAGAGTTCAGAATAAAACAAGTTCACACAGTTATTCTTAAGTAGGTAAGTACTTTCAATACAACCCCAAATGCAAAGTCAGTTAGCCTTTTCCTGGAAGGAAGGCAAAACACATAAACAGAAGAGGGAAGAGACATTCAGGGAGCCTAGGCCAGCCAATGTTAAGTTAGCAAAAGTCAAGGTGAACTGAAGCACTTCTTGCAGGCAAGTAGAAAGTCTTTTCCAATGTTTAAAACGTCTTTGTAGAATAGAAGAAAATCAAAGTAGGGCCACAAGCTGATTAGGCTTGTGAAGTAGAGAAGCTGCAAGCAACTCTAAACATGCAATCAAGCAAGTCTCCAATGAGGACAAGTGGCTACACAACAAGAGGTAAGTTCTCTTACACTGTACAGTACCTTTAGGTTGAAGAAAAAGTGCAGCAGATGAGATGAGTCTGAGCGATTAACACGCTCTGGAGCAAAGAAATAATCCACATGGATATGAATAAATCGGACATGTCTATTGTTAATTTGTCCACCCATCCTCTCACCGCTGAAGAAACCAATGTACTGCAAATGGGCCTCAATTTCTGCCCTCCGTCAAGATACGACTATGCTGAAACCAGGATTGACTTGGATAAATACATGCGCAAAGTTAGATTGAAGAAATGATTTGCCATGTATCCTCCCAAACCTAAATCCAATCTCCAGGGAGTTACTGATGTCTCTATACAAGATACGTTCACCTTGAGGGACTTGGAACATTTAGAAACTGAATGTGATGTAGTCACTGATGTCTGGGACCAAGAATCTGCCTCTATGTATTTCGATACTGCTTGGCCTGGGAAGACTCTACTTAAAGCCAAATCACGCTTTAACCCAGTATTCAATCCTGGGGGACACGTTGAGGCCTTCCAGGACTTGGTTGTACACGATTTAAAAAAAATCAGGAAGCAACGAGTGCCTTATAAATCTAACCTCACTGTATCACAACAAGGCACTATTGAATGTTTGAGTACGATGACCGATTGCATTATCAAACCATCAGATAAAGGCATGAACATCGTCCTCATGAATCGTGGGGACTACATCAAAGAGGCTCATAGACAATTGCTGAACAAGGACTGTTATGCTAAATTGACTGAAGATCCATCAGAAATCATGAGCGGCAAACTTGGCCATCTTTTGCAGACTTGGAAGGAGAAAGACCTGTTGGATGAGGACATTTGTTCTTATTTACATCCTAAGTTCCCTGTGACACCGACTATTTATTTTCTGCCTAAAGTACACAAGAGTCTTACTAGACCTCTGGGCAGACCAATTGTCACACTATGTGGGGCCTTGTTAGAAAACACCTCAAGATTTATAGATGAGACTTTGGTGTCATTTGTTACCACTCCGCCTTCTTATTTAAGGGACACCAAAGATTTCCTCAGCCGCATAGATGGTATACCATGGGAATCTAGTTTTTTACTAACACTTGATGTGGTTTCTCTCTACACGTCAATAAGACATACTGATGGCCTTAAAGCTTGTGAACATTTCTTGCATACATTATCCTTGAATTATCTCCAACACTCTCAGATGATTCTTGAGATGATTTCGCTTTGTCTAACAAACAATTGTTTTCTCTTTGATAAGCAGTTCTACATGCAGCTACAGGGGACTGCTATGGGCTCTACATTTGCCCCCTCCTATGCGATGGGTTGGTGGGAGAAATTTGTGGTATGGCATCCTCGAAACAGTCAACATACGTCTAAAATTGCCCTTTGGCTAAAATACATTGATGACTTGTTTATCATTTGGGAAGGAACTAGTGCAGAATGGTTGGACTTTGTTACTATTCTTAACATTAATGACCTTAATCTACAATTCACTGAGAGCCACAGCAAGACTGCTATCACATACTTGGATATTCTTGTTACTGTGGCTCAAGGTGAATTGATCACTAGTCTATACAGAAAGCCCACTAGCTCTAATATCTCACTCCATGCCAAGAGTAACCACCCCACCGCCCTCAAATGGAGTATCCCCTATGGCGAGTTCATTCGCATACAAAGAAATTGTTCTAAGATTGAAACCTTCGATTGTGAATGCGCCCTCATGGCTAACAAATTTAAACAGGGTTACCCTAAGCAAGTTTTGGAGAGAGCTTTTTTGAAAGCCAGAAACATGGACCGCTCTCAGCTACTGTTAGCGGACACCTCGGAACATATTACCACTAATACCAGTGAAACACAGCTTATTCTGACATATGGAGCTAAAGCCCATAACATTCGACAAGTCATGCAGCGACATTGGCACATCCTTAAATCTGATGAACATTTAAATACCATTTTGGGTGATCGTATTAACATTACTTTTCGACGGTCTACCTCGTTTAAGGATACATAGTTCCTAGTTTTATGAGGCCTATTAATAATGCATTGACTAATGGTTGGTTAAACACCAAACCATGTGGCTTCCATAAATGTTCCAAATGCAAAGCATGCACGTACGCTGTTAATAAGACTTGCTACACACATCCTATTTTGAGTAGCAATATTAAGATCGCATCCAGAATCACTTGTGATACGGATCATGTGGTTTATGTTCTGAACTGTCCATGCAACATGTGATATGTGGGTTTTACCAAGGGCAAATTGAAGTTAAGAATACTTCAACACATTTGAGCCATTAGAAACATTGATTCTAACTATCCGATGGCTCTGCACTTCCAGTCCCAACATGATGGCAGATTGGAGGGCTTCTCCTTCTTTGGTATTCGGACTGTGCCTAAATCACCCAGAGGAGGCAATCGGGAGTTACTGTTGAGACAATTGGAGACTAAGTCCATTTTGGACCTCGAGACCAAGAAACCTAGGGATCCTAATCTTGATGAAGAATTATATACGTTTTTAGGAACCTAATAATATATATATGCCTTTTATCTTTGATGAATTACTTTTATATTTTAGGTACCTTGAATGTTTTTGTATGACCCTTTTATTGTCTGTTAATGCCCAAGAGTGTTTTCTTCTGACTTTAGCCACCATGCATTTTCCCTTGTGTTCTGACGATTCTTTCAGGTTGTTTTTTCATATTGTGTAGCCTTACTTGTATAATTTTGTTTTCAACATTAGTAGTAGGGTGAGCTTTTAATATTAATCACTGTGTTGAATATTTCTACACTGAATGTTTGTTGGATTCCTTATACTTTCTTACTCTGCCCTTTTTCTTGTTTAGCGCTTTCCCTCCCCTTTTGGTTTATTGGAAGCTATTACACATCCTTTTGGATGTAGATTTCATATTGTTAGTTACTCAGGTATGATATATTTTTTAGTGTGTCTATTATGACTAAATATTTTTATTGGGACAATCCAGCTCATGTGTACCACCTCAATGCAGTAGAAGGTTTACCAGGAAGTTAGTTAGCCTTTAAAATTGGGTATTTTATGGTTAATGCACTTTGCACTTTATGGTGGATGTATTTGTTGATCACTCGCTAGCTGTCCATGTATGCACGGTTTTTGTGCAATGTTTCCTTTCAAAGAGAGTAGGGTATTTTTTAAACATTTGATATACTATGTTATTTTAAACATTTAGAGATCTTTTAACTCATCTCTGCTAATTGTGTATGGTTTTACGCGTTACATTACCAGTACACTTAGGAACACATCAATGCATCCATGGACGCAGAGCACTGTGCACATTACTACTGCTGTAGAGTTTTCAACTTTCATCCCCTGTACTATTTCTCCCTTCCCTTTTCTTGGCTGCTAAGCACTTTGCACCTTTTTGGCTGCTAATGCACTATGCACTTTATATTGCTCATATACTGCAACATTTGCTTGGTATGTCCCATTTCTACCTTTGTATACGTATGATGCCAATTATGTGTTTAGTAATTTTGAGACTGGATTATTATGGGGCATGTGCACACGTCATACAGTTAATGACACGTATGAAACTCAGACTGTGGGACTGTTTTGAGGCGATGGCTGTACAACGGCGTGCGTGCTGATTTCTAGTGCGGATTCTATATTTATCTGCATGGCAGGCATTTTCAGACTAGGCTTATTTTTTCATTTAGATTTGATAGTCGATACTGTTTAGAGGCATGTTATAGTCCGTTTTGCCCCCGTACATTGTATCTACAGAGGGAGAAATTTATTATATATATTTTCTTAACAGACATAGTTGCTATTATCATTATGTTTCACTCTGTTATAGTATCGGAGTGTTGAGACATCTGGCATATTCTGTTTTTCTCATTTAGTGGTGATTTTCCATATAGTTTCCTCCCTTTGTCATTTCTCTCGCGTTGTACGCCGTCTCCTCGACAGTTCCTACATTTCATGATTTTCCTGGTACTGGCGGCAGCATTTTCAATTGAAGCATTTATTTAATGCTTAGATGATCAGGGTGTGTACTTTATTTTATTGTACAGAAAAGAATGTGTTGCCTTTTTTATGCTATAACATGGCCGCCAAGTGTCTATTATATTGTATAGGGATGCTCTATGCACTGTTACCATAAAGTTTGTATAGCGTTTTAAGGGGTCTTTGTCTGTGTTTTCCCCTACTTATGTGAACAAGCGGTCGGAGTACCGCGAAACGCGTCGTTCTGTTACTTCAGGTTTTCCTTTTCTATATGGCCTTTGGATTAATAAAGAACATTTTGTGCTGCCTGGATTTGCTGTCAAGCCTTTCTTTCTGCTGTGATTGTACTCCCTTCACTCAGCTGCTCTCGGGAGTGCAACCTGCTGGTTTTGCCCCCTTTGGGGCACAATTTTCGTTTGAGAATATGTATATATATTTCTGAGGCTTGTGGAATCTGCTTAGATCACATGCTGTGCATAGGCTGACATCTAGTGGAAGCTGCGGAGTATTAGTTTGTTTTTCGAAACTCAAAAATGGGCGTCGACACAGGGCGTGCCAGTAATACTATCCCTAGTGTGACGTCCACTGTACCCATGATCCCTCACACGTGTAGGCCCCTCAGATTGTTTTTTTCCGCCATACTGGTCGGAAGCATTTCGCAGAGTTCCCTGGCCTTAGCCATACTTTTGCAAAATATCGCTATGTTATTTTCCCCATTCTCCACCCCAACGTCGACTCACCGAACTTCCACACTCGACGCCGGCCCAGCGAAGAAATCGACCGTCGAGAGCTGCACTATGGAATTGGGCCTCGGAAGGACTCTGGCCTTGGCCCTGCAAGTAGGGAGAGTGGGGGGTGGACATTCTCTACGCTCTTTTTGTTATATAGGTACATTCTTACATATTCCTACACTTATCAGCCCGCTGCCACAAGGTGCGTATGGAGGGTACCCCTTTCCAATTCTGCCCCAAGTGCAACCGCAAGTACTCTTGGGTTGACAGACATGCCACATGCAATCTCTTCTTGCCAAGGGACCACCCCGAGGCGAACTACAGAGCTTGTAGTAGGTTTAAACCGAAAACACCTAAGGACTGTTCGATCAAGCGTTGGGCCCACCACGCCAGGCATCAGGAGGCCATGGCAGCGGAGGGCGCCTTCAGCGATGGCAGCGACGTGGTGCTTTCGGATGGCGAGGGCAACGTGGCGTCACGAGACAGCCGAGCGCAAGTCCCCGACTTCGGAAGGTCGTCCGGCAAGGCGACTATGTGGAAGACCCCCGGCGACACAAGCGCTACCCACAGCACTTTCACAAAGCACATGAAGTCCAACCGAGACGTGACGCGCACGTCGGGTTCTCGGAAAGAGGCACATAGAGAACGGTCCGAATCGGTGTCCTCTGGGCGTTCTCGATCTAGATCGCCGCATGACTCCAGGCAATCATCCACCGTTGCCAAGAGTGCCTCGCTCCCCAAGGTAACGGAAGTTCGATCGTCGGAAGACGAAGCCGACTTCCATCCCCAGACCGCACTCCGGGAGTCGGCGCCCGCAGACCGCGTAACGGCAGCTCCCGAGTCCCTACCTCCACGTTCGAAAGATAGGGACACTACCCCCGAACCTAGACGCCAGGCGTCGGAAGGCTCCGTAGGGGTGAAAAAGCAGGGAAAACACTCTTCCACCCACGGTGGGGGGGAAAAACAACAAAGGAAGCAGTCTCAGCCTCCTTCCACACCTCTAAAACTTTCCACTCCACATAGACAGACAAGTCCCAGTCTTCTGTTATCCCAAGGACCCCTGCTAAAACCAGTAAGTCTAGTCCGGATAAGACAGATAAAGTTCCAGAAAGGGTCATTCCCAGTTCTAGAGAATGGTCTAGTGATGATATAGACAGGGTTATGTCAACGATGTCATCATTGGAAGATTTTTACGCAAAAAACTTAGAACACTTTTTCTCTTATACTCCCGACGGGTCAGCACCCTCGGGCTCTAAGGATCGAATACCTCCAAGTAAGAAGTCCTGGTTTGAAGCCCCAACACGGTCTTCGGACCCCTTCTATATACAGCCCTACTCTCAATATCAAGGGGATACATCCTTTTGTGAGGATCCAGATTTGGGCATGTTGGAAGAGCAAACTGGTACAGGCTACTATGGGGATGATGAGGACCAAGAAGAGGAAGAGGAAGACCCTGAAACCTACAGAGTAGATTCCCCGGTAGAGCAAGAACCCCCGGTTACCGACTCCCCTGTCGACAATCAACCTCTCCCGAATGAAGTTCTGTCCCGAGCGGCAGAACACTTCACATTGACACCCAGGGTGCTCAAGAAGAGAGGGACTTCGCCGAGGAGTTAGTAGGACAAAGGAGACCTGTTGTGCAGGCCATCCCTATCCTTAAGTCTATTCAGAGAAGAATATACACAAGGGGGCATCTGAAGCCAGACTCCCTGGTAGTTACAAACAGCCGTAAGAGGGCGGGAACACCCTTGTCATCGTCCGAAGCTCCTCCCGACAAGGAGAGCAAGAAACTATATGGTTTGGGCAGGAAGATCGCCTACCAGGCAAGGATTGCCAACTCCACCACCCTGTTGGCCAGTTACAACTGCCACCAGTGGGAAGAAGTCGCGGCACTCATAGACTCCGCCCCAGAACCCTTAAAGAGCCAATTGGCACGAGTTTCCACGGAGGGAAGAGCTGTGTCCGGTTGCATTTTAAAAGCAACCTTTGATGCCGCGGATAACGCCGGCAGATTGATAGCAGAAGGGACTGTTATCAAGAGACACGCTTGGTTACGGCAGTCTGGATTCAAAGCTGAAACCCAGGCATCATTGTTAGATAAACCGGTGGAGCCGGATCTGTTGTTTGGTAAGGCGGTCGAGGACGCGCTGAAAAATGCCAAGGACGAGTATGAGACACACAAATCCCTAGGCCAACTAACCAATAAATCCCCTAAACAGAGAGGGAATGTCATTTTTCGTCGCCCACGCGGAAAGTCCAATTCCAAGAGAGGATCTAACTATTCCCAAGGGCAGGGTATACCATGGAACAATAACAACCAGCAGTCTACCCAGGGTTATGGCAGGGGTAATAATAGAGGACGTGGTAAAGGTAGAGGCAGCCCCAGTGGAGGCGGCGGCAAACTTCCACGAAAACAGTGACGCTCCGTTCAGGGTCCCTTCTCACGCAACCCCAGTAGGGGGACGCATTTCCAACTTCACCCAAGCTTGGGAAGGGATCACATCAGACAGATGGGTGCTGTCCATAGTATCCGCAGGGTACTGCATAGAATTGTTAGAGCGTCCCCGAAACCATCCTGCACGACAAAAAGTACATTCTTTGGACCACCAGACGATCCTCCTCGAGGAGATCGTCAATCTGCTAGCAAAGGACGCGATAGAACTCGTCCCGGGACACCAGGTAAACAAGGGTATTTATTCAACTTACTTCCTTGTGCCAAAAAAAGATTTGACAATGTGCCGAATATTGGATTTATGGCCTGCAAACAAGTATGTCAAGCCACAAAAATTTCGCATGACTACTCTCCAGGAGGTAATCCCCCTCCTAAAAAAGGCCGACATCTAGTGGTACCTGCAGAGAATTACATTCTTTGTTTTCGAAAGTCAAAAAGGGACGTCGACAGGGTGTGGCAGTAATACTATCCCTAGTGTGACGTCCACTGTACGCATGGTCCTTCACACGTCACGGTCCCTCAGATTATTATTTCTGCCATCATAGTTGGAAGAATATCGTGGAGTTCCTTCTTGGCTTACTTAGAAAAAGTTTAAAGTTAGACTTTCTATCTGTCCTTTCGACAACCGTACACCGCAAGATCTCTGGCAACTGCTTTCGAGGACAAGACCATCTGTCGTCGACAACGATTGCCGTCTCGATTAACTTTGTCTGCGGCCTATCTAGGCCCCAACGGGCCTCGGCCCTGTACAGTAGGGAGAGCGAGTGGGGGTTCATATTCCATCTCACTTAGAGAATGCATAGTTCACCTGGAAGGATTCACACCGAGTGTGTAACCTTTGCCTCCCTAGGAACCACGCTGAAAAACAGTGCAAGTCTTGCAAACTGTTAGGCCAAAAACTTTAAAGGACCGAAGGATTAAACGCTGGGCCGAGGTCGCCATGGACGTCGAGGGAGCCTCTAGCGATGGCAGCGTCGGTGGCCTCAGTGACGCTGAGGGCAATCGGGAACCAATGGATTCCTGCGTGCAAGCCACCGACTCCAACAGGCAGGCCGGCGGTTCTGCTACGGAAACGACACCTGGCGGTTCAAGCACCTCCATTACACGCCACACCAAGCGCATCCTCCATGGCCGACAGTCGACCACGTCGTCGAATAAGCCACATGCTGTGTCAAAGAGAAGGTCCAAACATTCCCTGTCCTCTGGGTCATCGCGGTCCCGATCACCACATGACAGGCCCCTGAAACAGACACCAAAGTCTGTTTCCGACACCACATCCAAATCTGGAAAGTCCTTGGGTTCCAAGGACCGTGCGTTGAACGAGGCATCCACGGCCCCTGCAAAACGCTCTAAAATGATCCCCGCGCCAGACGCCAAAAGAGCCTGCCTGGACGCTACACAAACTAATACCTCTTCATATCAAGACGTAGGTCAGGACAATATTACAACACTCAATGCTCACAAGACCCTGGCTCATTTACAGACCCAGAAGACCAAGGGGACACAGGGGACTTAGACCAATACTATGGTATACATCATCCAATCCCCAGACCATTCCGACCAACCAGTGGCTGATTCCCCCGTGGACAGCCAGCTGCAGTACAAGGACCTGCTCTTAAAGGCTGCAGAACACTTTAAGATAGATACCGAGGAAGCTCAAGTCGATAGTCGTTGTAGAGGACATCCTTGTGGAGAAGAGATCTGCAGCACAGTTCATCCCTCTGCTTCAATCTTTCCAGAGGTGTATTCAGTCTTCTCTACTTACCCGCAATCTAACAAGGGCAGTCAACCCACACATTGAAAACATTTTCAGACCAGCCCCATCTGACCCTTTAAACATTAGGGGGCAGCTAAAGCCTGACTCTCTACTAGTCACCATCACAGGAAAGAAAGCAAGAACACCCCTATCCTCTGCCGAAGCCCCTCCTGATAAGGAGAGTAAGAAAATCTACACTCTGTTCAGGAAAGTAGCTTCCTCGGCTGCCCATCAAGTAAGAACAGCTAACAGTACGCTATTATCCAGCTATAATTGCCACAAGTGGGACAAGGTCAACCAACAAATAGACGTGGTTCCACAGCCCCTAAAGACACAGCTCTTCACGCTATTGCTGAAGGGAGACCAGTAGCAAGCTGCATTCTTTAAAAATAACTGAGATGCAGCACACAATGCGGGTCGTATTGTGGCAGAAGGTACTCTCATCAAACGCCGTGCATGACTTTGTCATTCGAGTTTCAAATTGGAGACCCAGGCTACCCTTTTAAACATGCCCATCGAGCCCAATGCATTATTTGGCAAAGCGGTCGAGGAGAGGACGCACTAAAGTGCAAAGGAGGAATACAATGCCCTCAAATCCCTCAGGCAACTCACTAACAAACCCTTTGGGCAGAGAGGGGGTGCAAATACACGCCGGTTTAGAGGACAGAACTCCCAGTGGTCCTCCAATTACAACCAGGGTGGACAGAGTTCATCCTCGGGTTCCTCACAAGGGCAGTCCTCCCAACAGAATTTTCAATGGGGCCAGAGAAGGTCAGAAGTAGGGGCCGATTCTTCTCCTCAAGAGGGGGCTCCACCCCTCCTAAGCAATGACCAACCGATACAGGTTCCCTCACATGCCTCTCCAGTAGGAGGTTGTATTTCTCACTTAACCCATGCATGGGAGGGGATCACGTCGGGCAAGTGGGTAGTTTTCCACCGTGGTGGGAGGCTATTGCGTAGAGCGAATACAAACACCAGCCAACCACCTGCCACGACAAAGACAAACTACATGGGAAGAACAGAACACCTATGTCAAGCCTCAAAAAAATTCTGCATGACAACGCTACAGGAAGTAATCCCACTGCTAAAATAGGGAGACTACATGGCAACCTTGGGCATGAAAGATGCATTCTTTCATATCTCAATGTTCCCAGCGCACAGAAGATTGCTGTGCTTCAAAATAGCGAACCAACATTACCAATTCAAGGTTCTACCCCTCTGCTCCAAGGCTATTCACCAAGGTATAGCAGTAGTGGCAGTGCACCCATGCAGATAATTAATCCCAGTGAACCCTTATCTGGACGACTGGCTGATAACAGGGGAATCCCCCCCAAATTGGCCAGCAAAATACCCAGAGAACATCAATCTTCTGTTCCGATTCTCGATCAACGAGAAAAAGTCTTGTTCCAAGGAAAACAAAACAGTTCTTAGGAGTGGTCATAAAAACAGAAGAGGGTCTATTCTTCCCATCCAATGAAAGAGTTGAAAACATACTGGTGCAAATGGTTCATAGTCATAAAATCGAAAACAAAAAGTCAAAATATTGAAAAAAAAATGTCGAAAAACAAGTCGGATTTCTTTTTTGTTACGTTTTTTTATTCAAAATGGGGGGGTTCCTCCCCAACCCCCCTTTTATTTTTTTTTTACACGCGAGAGCCAAAAAAGAAATATAAATTTAAAAAAAAGCAACTTTTTATTTTTTCGGCATAACTTTTTTGTTTTTGGTTTTTTAAAAACTTTTTTTTTTACTTTAGACCTTTTTTTTCTCGATATTGTGACTGCACACCGCTGCAAATACCTCTGTATTTAGCCGGTCACCAAATATCCGTACGCAAAACAGTGCGCTTGCTCGGGATGATGGCTTCATGCATTTACCTGGTCCCGCACGCACGGTTGCACACGCGCCCAATGCAAGAATGGTTAGCGAAACCATGGTTTCAGGGAAGCAGTAGTGGGACGACCTAGTGGTTGTTACAGCGCTACACTGATGGACAAAGGAAAATGGAAAACCTTTTCCCAACCCTACAGTGCAAGTGATTTTCACTACAGGCGCATCGCCCACCAGGTGGGGAGTTCATTACCTTTACCACACAGCGCATGGCCTGTGGACCCATATCACAGCTCAAAATCGCACAAACCTTTTAGAGCTACTAGCAGTGCTCAAAGCCCTACAAGCTTTCCAAGTGCATCTGTCAGGCCAAACAGTACAAAGCCTCACGGACAGCACCATTGCCATGTTTTACATAAACAAGCAGGGAGGCACATACTCTCCAAGTCTGTCCAGGCTAGCACAAAAAATGTGGAAGTGGAACATGTTCCTAGTGTCGCGACATGTCCCAGGGGAACTCAATTCTCTGGCAGACTCATTAAGCAGAGACCCTCTACCCGAAGAGCACGAGTGGCAGCTCAGCAGAAACATCTCAAACAATATTTTCTCCCTCAGACTTCTTCACCACAAGCCAAAACACACAATGCCCAGACTTTGCATCCAGGTTTCCCCAACCCGGATCCAAGGCGAACGCCCTGTGGATGAGCTGGTCAGGGAAATGTGCCTGCGCCCCCCCCCCCCCCTCGGCACCTCTACTGAGCAGGATAGTGAACAAAATGCACCAGGAACAAGTGGCGCTAATCCGGTTTGCTCCTATGCGGGCGGGACAACCTTGGTTTCAGCATCTGCACAAACTCGTGATGTGCGATCCAATCAAACTCCCGTGCCCCTCCAACATGCTCACCCAACGTTACACCCAAAGCCTCAATCCATGAACTTGGTAGCTTGGCTCCTGAAGTCAGAGTTTGGTCATTTAAAATTACCGAAAGGTGTATGGAAATCCTCAAGGAGGCACGCAAAGAAAACACCAGACACTGTTATTTTAACAAATGGAAAAGATTTGTAATATGGTGCCAGTAAAAAAATGCAAACCCGATCGAATGTACGCCATCACACATTCTTCATTACATGCTCCACTTACTAGACTCATGTCTAGTATTCCACTCCATCAAGGTTCACCTAGTGGCTCTATCCGCGTACACCACTTCTCAAAGCAGGGTGTCCTCGTGGAAAGTCCCTGTCATTAAGGCATTCATGGAAGGAGTAAAAATCCCCCCCCCCTCCCCCCCAAACTTCAAACCCACCTCCAGGGTGGGATCTAAATGTGGGACTCGCAAAGCTCATAGGGCCCATCTTTTGAGCCTATGCACAAGTCCAGCCTTAAATACCTAACATATAAAACTTATTTTCTGGTGGCTATCACCTCCATAAGAAGAGTCAGTGAACTACAAGCTCTGTCAGTGCAAGACCCTTTCTTTGTTATACACAAAGACAAGTTGGTAATAAGAACACACCCTAGGTTTTCACCTAAATTCATATCTAAGTTCCATGTGAACCAGTCCATCGAACTACCCACTTTCTTTCAAAACTCTTCACGCTTAGCTGAGAAAAACCTCCATACACTAGATGTAAGGAGGGCGGTTCTTTACTATGTAAACAAAACAAAACCGCTATGAAAAACAGACCAACTGTTTGTCGCCATAGCACCTGGCAGGGAAGGGGACCACGTTTCAAAAATCGCCATCTCCAAATGGATAGTGAAATTCATACAGCTCTGCTACTCTCTATCAAACAAAACTCTGCCTTTCACACCAAGAGCTCACTCTACCAGTAGTACATGAGCTACCTTGGCCTTTATTGCAAATGTACCACTGGATGCCATTTGCAAAACAGCTACATGTAGCTCTATACATACTTTTACTCCGCACTACTGCATTGACACTCATTCTAAAGCAGATTCACAGGTGGGACAAGCGGTGCTAAAACATCTATTTGCTGCTGTACCTTACCTAAGCAGGTCCACAAGCCTCAGAAGGGAAACTTCACCGTAATCGTATTTCTGATGCTTGTATCTGCTTACACTCACATGCGCCCACTCTTCCTCCCCTGTGGCGTAGAAGGTGCATAGATGTTTTCTGGTGTATCTACTCTTATCTGCTTGATTACATCTGTACTTGCAATACACTTCATGCTACCTCATGTCAGAAACCAAACAATCTGAGGGACCTCGACGCATGACGGTCCATGGGTACAGTGGATGTCACACTAGGGATAGTATTACTGGCACACCCTATCAACGTCCCTTTTTGAGTTTCGAAAACAAAAAATGTAATACTCTGCGGCTACCACTAGATGTGGGTGGACCTGGGGGCCGTTACCCGACCCATGTCATGGGCATCAGGCAGGTAGTTGGGGCAAGCTGGGTGGAGACTTGGCAGGCCTGGCATAGGAACACAAAGAACCCATAACAAATCCCTCCTTTCATTCCTTCCTAGTGTTTGTAGTAACTTCCTGGTTACCACTTCCTGTTGTCAAACAGGAAGTGCATGATAACTCATGAGCTCTCTAGTGTTTGGCTGTGGCTGGCTATATAAGCCACACCCAAGATTCTTCCAGTGCTTCGTGTTGCTTACTGTGAGCTGTATTAGCAACACACTTGCTGTGCTCCGTATCATCCTGCTTCTGCTTACCTGCTCCGTATCATCCTG
The DNA here is from genome assembly GCF_040938575.1 of Ambystoma mexicanum. Taxonomy (NCBI): domain Eukaryota; kingdom Metazoa; phylum Chordata; class Amphibia; order Caudata; family Ambystomatidae; genus Ambystoma; species Ambystoma mexicanum. The sequence goes on from NC_090925.1 coordinate 321,063,236, forward strand.
CTTCAGCTTACCTGGTTCTTACTCCACGCCGCAGCTATCTCCAGTCAAGAGGGGACTTCTACACCGGCACCTGTAAAAACAAAGAAGAACAGCGTTAACACGGGCACATCAGTAACACTGCAAATACTCACCGAATCTTCCGGCGACGCTGTAATCCAGGTTAGTTGTACAAGCACACAAACCCCTGTAAAAGAAAGAAGAGACATTATTCATTACGTTTGCTCCAATAACGCAGACACTTATTTCACTGCACTCTCTCTCTACGCGGTGCATACACCAAAAGCCTCCGTGCAAACTTACCTAACCACCAAGTCTCCAGTAGCACTGAACCCGGACTCGAGGCGCTAATACCACATAATTTCTCCTGAAAGGGAAAGGGAGAGACATAACCAGGCGCGCTCGAATTGTGAGGCGCTGCGCAAACCTACCAGCTGCTAGCTTCGACACACATCGCTACTCACACACCAAAATACCGGTAAACAGAGACAATACGGACAATTTTGGACACTCAACATTCTCTGCGCAACGTTCACTTGTGGGAAAGAATTTCTAGCCAAACTGGCGCCTTGAACTCTCGGCCTCGCTGCGAAGGCATAAAAAAGCGTTTGGCATCTGAACTCAGCCTACAGACATTGGCACCAATCACATGAGTGAATCACGCCCCAGCGAATGCAGGATGGAGTGCACACCCTGCTAAAGATCAAGGTAAGCCCATAGGCGGACGTCACAGCACACAGTAAAGAGAAGGGAAGGGCCCAGGGGAATAGGGTGAATTCAGGGGTGAGTGTACACCTTGTATTTGACAGGTATTCCACCGGGTGAAACAGGGGAAGTCAAGGTCCAGGGAGGCTCGTCCATCGCTCCTGCAGAGACGCAGGTGAGTGTGACAAGGCTGAGACCAGATCGCAGAGTAGAAGACGGATTCACGGTCTCAGCATAAGAGGTGCAGTGGCTGCCGAGCAACGGAAGAGAAGTGAAGGCTCCCGAAAGAGCTAACTCTATTGAGGGGTGAATATATATAACAAAGGCTGGGAAAGCCACGAGGGTTGCGGGAGCCAAGAAGACCTGAATGGGCTGTTGCCCTATCTAGGTACTGCTAAAGTAAACCTATCTGAGAGCCAGAGGGCTTTGTAGAGCCCTGGGAAATTAAGAGATACCTATGTTCAAGGCTGGAGAAGCCCCAAGGGTTACTGGAGTCTGGAAAACCCAAACGGGCAGACAACCTACCAAGTCCTTGCTAAAGCAAGCCCTACCCAGGGCCAGAGGACTTTGGGAAGTCCTGGAAACACGACACAAAATTAACAGAACTGGGAGGAGATAGAACCTGGAGGGTTCTTGTGTTCAGAAACAAGATAAGGACACTCAAGCACCAAGTGTAAAATGGTGGGATTGTGTTAAGAAGTCCTTGTCTTTCCTGAGAAAAGGACAAAGGTATGGAGTTTATGTAAAGACTTTAAAACTTGGCATACTGAACCTGCAGAGAGGCTGAGGACTGTCTAAAATGTAACCTTTGAATTTAAAAGGAGTTGCAAAAATCAACAAACTATAATAAAAATAAAAAAAAGTTAAAGCTTCCCCTTTAGACAACAGAGGGCCTGGTTTACAAACTGCTCTGCTCTCCGGCCGCAGTAAGCAAAAGCTCTGAGTAGGGGGCTTTTGCTCGATTGTTGCTGCAAGTGTATTAACACAAACACATGAAACTGGTTCGGATTAGAAAATGGCTTCCTCCAAGTCGTTGAAAAACAGGACTTTGAGGCTCATTTTAAAACCTATTTTCCAAAGGAGGTTTTTTTAAGAGGCTGCTAATATATATTTTTTTATTAACCACAAACAGGAAACAATGGGACTGATATTCCTCTGCACATACCACTTCTTTCATTAATTTTCTAATTTCATATCACTTAGTACTGTGAAATTAACTGATATGTCGCACTTAATTGGCTTTTCCTGTATCCATTAACATTCTCTTGCCAGATACCATTCATCAAGTCTATTTTAACAAGCCTATATCGTGCTGCTCTTAGCATTTGAAAATCAAATCGCTTCTGCTGCGTGCCATTGCTGAGGAATGCAACAGACGAGATTTGACTTACTAAATGGTATCTGGCAAGACACCGTTGGTGGATACAGGAAAGGCTAATTCGGAGCGATGAGTTAATGTCCCAGTCAATAAAGTAAAGGTGTTACGAACAAGAAAACTAGTTCAAGGAATGAGATTAATTTGAATATTGTAAGAACTATTGGAGCAAAATATTTGTTGGATAATTAGTTAAGCACTTAGCAATTCTAATGATATAATAGTGACCTGTATAAAGGTGGTTCACCAGCCCTGTTGAAGACCAATGTAGTTTGACGTCGCAACACGTGTTGGCAGGATTAAGAGAATCACCAGAAAGGAATACAACATTTGAAACTTTGCAATTTGTTGTTTGAGAGAACATTTGTGAAGTGTTCCATGGTCAGTTATCCACCTCTACAAGATTATAATAATTTAGTGAAATATAACTTGCAATTGAAGTATTGAGGGATATGCACATTGGACACACCAAACAATTCTTTATAATATATTTTTTATTAGTGCCAACATTTTTAAATGATGACGTTTCAGAGTGAACTCCCCTTTTTAAAGACCTTTTTAAGTGTGGTTCTTTATTTTCGTACTGCTAAGATGATTGCTTGCAGTAGGGGAGTGAAGCTTCCTGTAGGGCTGCAGAATTGTTTTTATTTTGGAACGGACTTCCTCCATGTTGTTATACTTGGTATTTATTTGCTGTGACTAATGGACCTGTGAAGGGTTTAAAAAAATAAATGAAATAAAATACTGCCTCATGGGAGATTCTCAAATAGAAACTGTATTTTGTTTTGTTGCTATGCTCACTACCAACATTGAAAAGAAATGTTAATACATGGAAAATTATTTTCTGGCCCCAGCAGGGAGGAAAGTCCCGCACAGATTTTTGATGGAACTTCCCACCCTGCAGTAGGTTTTCAGCCTAAAAGGAAATCTATTTAAAAAAAACTGGCAAATGCTTTGCCCTCGCCTTTGGCGTGCCAATGCGTTGGTCCTAGTTGACACAGCGGCTGTGATCACAGGAAAGGCGTATAGGAATACTAAAAATTGGTGGCATGCTCTCATAATGTGTTGCGGCAGTGCCACTCTTGCCTTTTAACACCGGGGGACGAAGGGGGACACTTGGGAGTGTGCTTAGCAGCTACAAAAATACTTAATCCTAAAAGTATTATTTTTTTCATTTCTAGTATTATGCTGAATCCCATGGTGTGATCTATGTCATCGACTCGACGGATGAAGATCGACTCTCGGAATCAAAGAGAGCCTTTGGTGAGCACTCAGAGCATTTATGGTGTGTCTGTGCCTGGGCTGTATCTTGCAATTGAAGTGCAGCTGGCTAATGTATGAATATGTTTTACATGGTTATGCTCATGAAGCTGGTATTATTTATTAGGAGCTCCTCTGTGGGTGCTAAGTTACCAGTTTTTGAACCTTGAGGTCTCAGTACAAGTCCAAGGTCCCACACTCTGGCCAATGCTGCGACCTATTGGGCAAATCACTATATCATCCTATACCTTGATTCCATTATCTACCAAAATTGTAAGCAATGTGAAACGGCCCGAAACCAATATTAAGCACTTTAAAAAAAAATGATTATTCTTTTCCGCCTAGCATTGTTTAGAGGTGACCCAGCTTGTAGTGTTGTGGCATCGAAAGCTTCTCATTCATTGACTGTCCTTTACCCACCGACAGAGAAAATGATTTCCAGTGATGTGCTAGAGGGAGTTCCAATTCTCGTACTGGCAAACAAGCAGGATGTGGAGGTAAGAGTGGCTTTTCCCTCTGTTTGCTGACACGTGCTGGGGGTTAGGGAGTGGCACATGTAGGCAAACCAGTTAGGCAAATCTATCTGCGTGGAGGAGAAGGCAGCTAGAAAGTGGCTATGCATGGGTGCCTAGAAACTATTGATCCATCTAAGTGGAAAGTGCTAATGCTCTAACCTTTTATGTGTATGGTCCTATTGCCATGTGTCGGTGGTCTTCAGGTTTGGTACTACAGAGGCAAATGCATTCGTTTTTCCTGATATCCACACAAAGGTTATTAAACATAGTTGGGATTGCCTTACATAGTCGGTGCTTATTCAGAAAAATGTGTGTGTATTCACATTTGCAGGATGCATTTTATTTTTGCTAACTATATACACATGCAAAATTACCTAATGAAATCTCCTTGAAAGAAATGTAACACACAGTCGTTGGTGGTCTAAACGCACAGGGTTGTGGCTACTAATGCTGCCATGCACAGCGAAAGAATAATGAAATAAAACAAGCCTGCTTCACTACAACAGTTTGAGTGTATGGATTGTTTTTCTGCATACGTTTTTCTGGACTGTTTGAAATATATCCTAAACAATCAGATTTTTCAATTCAGATTTATCTGTCCTGATCTCAGAGGGGCGAAGAGGGGAGATTAAGCAGAACGTTCTGTGCTGACTTTTCTTTTTACCTTTAGCTCTGGGGTCCTTCAGGTTACTAGCACTCATAATGTTAATCACCATTGTCTGTTTAGTATACTCTCCAAATGACGCATGGAAACATAAACCAAGTGGCTAGCCAGGGAATGTGGTGGCACATCAGATTTGTAGAAACCCAAGCGGTCAAGGTTTTTCAGTAAAAGCACACTTCCCCCCAACCATAGTTTTTAAGAAAGTGACCCATTGTACCAGCCTGTGGTATGTAAGAATGTGTGGGTGATGCTGAATGCTTGAGAGTCTAGGTGATGTCATGTGGAATGTTGTGCTTTTAACATGGGTGAATCTTCATCCAGTGAGGGCTTTGACGGTGCACAACATAGGTTAACAACTGAATCAACAATGCTTCAACCTAAGTTTAAGAGAAAAATTAGGAGAATGTTGAAGGTGCTCCCGGTCAGACCCTTGCTACAGGGCCAAAATTGTAACGATTGGATGTTCCTCAAGGATTGAGGAAAAGACCCAGACACTCAACGCCTAGAGAAACTCGTAACCAAGTTAAATAGTGTAGGGTTTAATGCAAAGTAATAACTGCATATCGCGTGAAATATACAAAAGAATCATACAACTTTTTTTTAAAGAATAACATAAATTGTTTTTTCACAAAACCAATACTTTGAAGAATATACAATGAGTACTCTGCATGTGGTCTTGAACATTGGAGAATGTTCTTTTTTTTTTTTTTTACAACATTCACAAAAACCTCTAAAGCTGAAGTAAATAAATGTTATAAATCAACAGATATGAGCATCAGGAAAGCTGCATCACAACATTGGATAGTTGTCCTAATTTGTCTTCTTGTGCATTTACTACATGTTTCGGGCAATGGGGCCCCTCGTCAAGTAAATAATATGTCTTTCTGGCTGAAATACCAATGATCTCGTATATCTGTGTCATAAAGTTATTATGGAAGTAGCTCACATAAAACCTGTGAGGAAAGCTAACTAACCTTCTATTTGCAGAAGTCCGGGGAAATGCTGCCATGTGGAATCGATCTAAAGAAAAACAGTGGATTAGCCTCATCTGGTTAAATGGTGTTACTGTGCAATCTTAAGGGGTTGAACAAATTAATTAATTCAGCCACCTGTCATGGACAGAGGATAACCACTAAAGATTTCTGGATCTTTCTAGGAAAGATGCTGGTTGGAAACCCTGTTGAGAAAGTAAAGTAGAGGTGTAACCGAGATGTAGGGCTAGACACATGTGGGGTAATGTGACTAGATATTGCATACCAGACATGGGACAGTCGCTAGAGGAACGCGCTGTGTCCCATGTCTGGATAGCGTAAACAAGAGTAACTAAACATGCTACTAAAATGGTTTATACTGAAGAGGAACGTTCAGTAGTTTTAATAGAGTATATGCCACTCGAATGTGGCATCTCTAAATGCTAGGTTGCAAACATAAGGCATCGAATGAGAATTAAAGTGTAGTCCAAATGCTGGGTGACCACATGTAAAGTTAAAGATGCTATATGTAGAATTACAAAGAGTGCCACTGGGGGCATCAAGATAGCTTACAAGTGTGTTTTCTTTTGTGCAGAACGCAGCAAGCGATCAAACAGTGAGCAGAGCATGCTACTCTGATACTATAGTAACGTGTGCGTAATCACTGGCTTGTTCTCACCATTGGGTTGCAATGTGGGAATACCGATGAACTAGAGGTGTCCACCATATTGGAATATGTCACCATATTGGAGTATGTGGGAGAGACTGTGGGTTAAATCACATGCTGTACCATCCGTGTGGTGGATGCACAAGAACACAAATGTTAAAGATGTAAATACAATCCGATGCTAGATATGGAGACCAGATTGACCGCGTATGTTAAGAAAATGCAATATTAAGCCAAATCTGTGTGCGTATTGTCCACATTCATGGGCCGCGGGGGCCAAAGATGTTAAGACGCTTCACGGCCCTTGGGAAACCCAGAGATGGAATGGAGGACCATGCTTGCTTCGTATGCGTCTGGTCTTTTTAGATATGCAAACGGTCAGCCATATTGGATTGCCACACAATGAATGTAAAACATTAACTCATTGATGATGGTTCCTAAGCTTGTGTTGTCAAGAGCAGCATAAGCATATGTTATCATTTGGTAAAGGCTTCTGTTTGTTAGTGGGTTGGTGGTGGTCGATTGCTCTTGTCCAACGTTTTCTGACAAGAGCAATAACAATGCTGGACAGAGGTGAATAAGTATAATCAAGTGGCTGTACTGTGCACATTAGACTGTAGAGGCAACTCTGCATTGAAGAGCAACTCTGCTCCTCTTATCTTCCCAGAACAGATAGAATATGGAATTTTCCTTCCATGGATTGAACGTAGACACTTTAATTGCTAATTAATAAATTGGCTCATTGTTACAGAAACGTGGCTGCCTACAGGGCATCACCCTTCATTCATGCTTCTATCCATTCCCTTAAAAAACTAGTGATGCAAAATGCCTGACCCCAGGATAAGGTGCTATCGCACTAAGTACATTATAAGAAAAGTTTACCATAGCTGTACAACGCACACCTGTAAATAGCTACTCATGTACTGTGCTTTCTTATAGAACACCTCCCTGTTCTTGACATAACTTTGTTAGCAGTCAGTTTGACTGATGCTAACACCAGCATCCTTCTCTACTATTCATTCCTCCCCATTGTAGGAGACATAACATCTAGTTTGACGTATCAGAGAAACCCTCCACACTTTCATTGATGACAAACCTGTAAACTAAACACCTTAGACAGCTTATCAAAGGCTCTACGTGCACTGCAGACCACATCCTTGATACCATCTTCAGCAATGGTACTTTTTAAACTGTGTCCCTCATTGCCTTCCAAACCAGCGCCCTGCTCTCTTATCCTCCCTACTTTGCCGTCTCTGGGAGTGATCACCTAGCTATCCCATTTGCACTTCAAACCCTCCCAGTCAAAGCAGTATGCCTGGCTGCATGGATTCCTATTCTAGCCCTGGAAAAGCTTTGTCCTCCGTGAGATAGTAACCATCTATAGGAGAGATTTATCTTAAGTCTTATTTAGAGGGTCTGCATATTGTCACAGGATGGCACAGAAAACACTAAATATTCCTTATTAAATTCTTTGTTGGGTCTATGGTGGCCCCTTTCAACTTCCTATGGACCTCCTTCCTTACCCAGTTGTCTGTGATTCAGGTTATTGCTATCTAATTGTTGCTCCGACTGTCTAATAGCTGGCTTAGACTGATGATCACCATAAGAGCCAGCTCACTAACTCCCTCAGGGACTTCCTAACTTTCCCTACTCTCGTCGTAGGTTAGTGTTCTAATAGTAAATTAGGGCTGTGCATTGACATTACTTGGTAAGATTGGCCTGGGTTCACTCACACATACACCTTTACCTTTCCCTTCTGTTCTACCTGCTGCTCCTCCCCACCAACTTCTTGTCACTCCTATATTTCACTCCACTTTCCCACCTCCACCACAGTGGTAGTGGCCACACATCTACTCGTGCAGGCAGTGCATGTGTATGCCTACCTAGATGACAGGCTCATAACTGGTAACAGTACGAACCAGTAAAACATGCATGCATGGCCACAATCGATCTGTTGCATAGTTTTAGGTGCTCAATAAAGGTGCCATAATGAAGTCTAATCGAACCCAATCAAAGAAATCCATTGGGGCCATTCTATATCTTGAACCAGTATCGGCGTTTTTGTCACAAGGAAAGATGCAAACCTTTTCTGCAACATTTCCTCTTTACCAGACACCGAAATGCCTACCAGTAAGAATAGTTACATAAAACTATTGGAAGTGTCAGCATTGCTTTTCTGCTTGGTACCAAATGCTTCTTTTTTTATTTTTATTGTGCACATGGTTTAAAATGAACCTTACACAAACATCATAATAACTATACAAACGTGTATGACACATCAAACAAATTATTAACCAATATGTGCATTCCATGTTACTCTGTCATGCATGGCAGTCAGATTACATCTGGACCTGTAACACATTATTCTCACAGACCTTGTTATGCCCATAGAACTGCAAAGCCTTTCTATTCTAGATGGAGGCTGTTTGATACTTTGCCTGGAAAACGGCGTTTGCATTATACACGTTAGTATCACGTGATTGGAGATCGTCACGTGTGTTCCACTCTACGTTTATTAGCAGCGTTTGGACGTTGCTCACTGATTCTGATTGAACAAACATGGAGTCTTGTAGCTGAAACTTTGATCTGCGTCTTCGCAACTCTCCAGCAACTTCTTTTGCTTTCCTTTCTGCAGGTAATATTCCACACGCGAACTCCTATAGCTGCGTCCAAGAAGAAACGTGCGGCTTTCCTTGCTGCGTGTAAATATTCTACACACAACTCCTGTAGCCCAATCCAAGAAGAAACGTGCAGCTTTCATTGCTGCGTGTAATTTTCCACACGCTAACTCCTGTAGCTGCGTCCCAAGAAGACCAATGTGCAGCTTTCCTTGCTGCATGTAAATATTCTACACGCAAACTCTTGTAGACGTGTCCAAGAAGACCAGTGTGCGGCTTTCCTTGCACACGCAAACTCTTGCAGTCCCGGCTGCGTGTACTATTGCCACTTGTATAATCCACACGCGGTTTCCTGAAACTCTTGCAGTTGCATGTAAGAAGACTAACGTGCGGCTTTCCTGGCTATGTGTACTATTGCCACGTGTACAATCAACACGCAGTTATTGTGCTACGCTCTGATTGAATCCTGTCGCCTGTGATGAAACAGGTGGATTTCTAACTTATCCTTTGCTACTCACTATCTTCTGTTCTACATGGGAAAGGAAGTACTGCCAACAACTGTTAATTAAGAAGGTGACTGTGCACGTTACTTTGGACGCTATCCTGTGGTGCACCAACCCGGTATCTAGCGTGTCCCTCGTGCCGTTCGGGATAAGCTTCCCTTACTAACCTTCCCTCCTTTCGTTGGTTCTATATTGGATTGCTTTAGAGACTTGTTGTCAGAGCCTCTCCCGTTATCAGCATCTACAGGTTAGTGTTGTCCTATTTGTTGAACTATTAGTGAGAAATAATGTTGGGACACATCTTCATTACGCCTTATTTTATTCTAGGCTGACTTCCAATTGTTTTCCCAAGCCCTTTCCAGTGATACCTCCCTCTGACTTTTATCTTAGTCAGAGAGTGGTATCATTTGGAAGGTCTATTTTGACTTCACTACCCGTTTGCCTCCTCAAGGATTCGGAAGAACCCTACCAATTGTATCCTTTATGGTTATACCTGTATTCTTTACTGGGCAGTATAAGATACGTGGTTGATTTATGACATAATCTTCCAATTGACTAATCATACATATAATAAACACAATTAAAAACCCCCATCTGTTTATCTTCCATTTTCTTCGTTGGTCTGAAAGTGCATGAATTTGTGCTTCATTTAAAAACGCCATCTGCAGCTCTTATATTAATCTAGATAGAATATTAAGGGGACAATAAATCAATTCCTCACTAGTTATTTATATTTCCATCTCATATTTTGCAAATCTCTTCTAAACATTTAATAGCTGCCGATATCCGTGATATTTGATTCCCTGCAAGGATTTCACTCCAACAGTGCACCTGTGCGTACATCCTTCTTTTCAAATGGATTGTGTCCTCCAACGTATTCCACATCTTTGACATGTAATGTCCACAGCTGTGCTGCTTTGGACATTTTTTCGGCAGCGGGCGTCTTGCGTCGATGGCATCTGGTCGATGTCCCTCGAAGGCCTCCGTCGAGGGTGACACCATCAGATGTTATGAGTAGGACGCACGACGCTCGTAGCCTCAGTTCTGTTTTTTCTGCAAACGTGTTTACTTCGAAAACTCGGTGTGCCTCGTGTTATCAACTTCGAGAATGTCTTCTTCGACCCCTCTGATCCTGTGGTCGGGCTTTAAAAAGTGCAGGGACTGTAAGTCGAAGATGTCCATCACGGACCCACACCGTATCTGCTTGTGGTGTCTGGGTGAGAGCCACGACACCAACGACTGCTCGAAGTGCCAGTCGTTGACTGCCAAAGCCTTGCAGGATCGTAAGGGGAAGTTGCAGGTAGGTCGGGTATCCAAACTCCGTAAATCCAAGAAATCTTGTCTTTCCACCGACGACTCCAGGGGTGACTCTCCCCGTTGGAAGGAGTCCAGCGGATCTCGGTCCCGGAGTGGTTCTTGCCACTGGTCCTCCTCGTCAAGGGACACTCCCAGAAGCAGCGTCACTGGTCGCCCTCCCCGTCCTCGTCGGATGATGGCTCCGTGAGGAAAGTGGCTTGCCCCACTAAATCCTCTACTCCGGAGGAGTGGGAGGCATTCAGGGAGAACATGTTGGAGATTTTTCAATCTCGGGGCACTGCCCCATCCGTGCCTTCTGTTGAAGCCGGCGTGTAACAGTCTCGGTCTGATGTTCGCGCAACTTTGGGCCCGGGCGGTCGGTACGATAAGCATCGGGAACCGTCGAGGTCCCGTTCGGACAAGACTCCAGTAGATCGCCAGAGACGTGCCAGATCCAGGTCGCGGACCTCGTCCATGTCGAAGCCTGGGAAGGCGTCGACCCCGTCAGCGCCATGACTTATCGAGTTGGGCTGTCGGAGCCTTACCCTCGACCAAGCCCTCAGCGCCATTGTCGATGTCAATGCCATTGCCGCGCTCGACGCCATCCGGGCCTACAAGTCTGAATTTGCATGTGGACGCCCCTAGAGCTGTGGATCCTGTGAGCATAGGCTCTGGCTAAGACTGTAAGGCCCCTTGTGGACTCCAGGTCTACTCCTGTATCTAGGAGAGAGTTCTTTCACTCCAAGATAATTATAAGGATGAGGAGAGGTCTGATGTGGACTTGGAGCCTTTTCATGCTCCTGACTTTCCTAAAGCTCCTGACATAGTTTTCTCTGAGGACAGTCAATTGGAGGATCTGCGTCAAGTGTTTACATGACGCCAGTGGCCTGGACCCCTCTCCTGAGATGGAGTTTGGCAAGCCAGAGCCTGGGTCTCATGCTGAGTTCTTCTGTAAGAGGTTGATGTCGAGTGTTACGGAGTACCTGGGGTGGTCCGTCCCTCCAGTTGAAGTCGATCAGGATGACCTGACTGACATTTTAGATCAGGGTCCATCCACTGACCCAGTGTTGCTTTTTCACGTGGCTTTACAGAAAAGGGTGGCTGCTGCTTGGAACACCCCGGAGTCTCTTGCGGCGGTCAACAAGTCATTGACTAAGAAATACCGCCCATCCTGTAGCAACCCCGGCTAGCTATCCACTCACCCCACTCCTGAGAGTTTGGTGGTTCAGGCGGCCACGAGCGAGGCAGCGTACCCTACCATCCCTCCAGATCGGGACAAGCGCTTCGATGGATGGGCATGCAAGGTATTTTCGGCTGGGGGTATGTCCCTTAAATCGGCCAACTCCACCTGCGCTGTGGCCAAATATTCGCACACTCTGTAGAATTGTCTCTCTGGCTGCTGAGCATATTCCCAAAGGGGAAGAAAGGGATGGGTTCCTTGCTATTGTGCAGGATGGCAAGGGTGCCATGTGTGAATCCCTTCAGTCTGGGTTGGACACGACAGAAAGTGTCAGCCGGTCCATGGCTGCGAGCACCGTGATACGAAGGTTTGCTTGGTTGCAGAAGTCGGGCTTTGCACCGGATGTGCAGGCCCGACTTCTCAACATGCCCTTTGATGGCTCTCATTTGTTTGGCAGAAAGGCTGACAAGAGCCTTGAGAGGTTGCAGACCTCCAAAGCATCTGCAAAATCTTTGGCCGTAGCTGAGCGTCAACCTCCGTCTTTTGGTCCTAGGGGACGGCAGTGGGGGGGTTCCTTTCATTACTACTCCTCTTTTGATAGAGCGAGAGAAACGGCCAGTCAAAGGGGCCACCGTCAAACTACCCGTGATGGACGGGGAAGAGATCCCATGCCCGCTCTGGCAGCTGCCTCTTTGCCTTCAGGCGCTGCCGCAGCCTCTCCAAAACAGCTATGAGGCCAGGTCCCATTGTTCGCCGGTTGGGGGCAGACTGTTTCAGCATCTTGAAGAGTGGCAAGCCATTACTTCAGATGCGTGGGTTCTGGAAACAATAGCCCACGGCTACTGCCTACCCCTCCTAAATCGGCCTCCCAACAGTCCTCCGGGGAAACTCTCTTTGAAGATTCCGGATCCGCTCCTGCTGCAGGAAATCTTGACCCTGCTGGAGAAAGGCGCTATAGAACTAGGGTTGGTATTCCCCATATTTTTTGATTCCCAGGAAAGACGAAGGAGTGAGACCCATCTTGGACTTGCGTCACTTGAGCAAGTTTCTCAGGAAGGACAAGTTCAAGATGGTCACTCTTTCTCAGGTCCTTCATGCCCTTCGACTTCAAGATTGGTTGGTGTCATTGGACCTACAGGATGCTTATTTTCAGGTGCCGATCCATCCAAAGCACAGAAAATACCGGAGGGTCGTCGTTGGCAGCTTGCACTTTCAGTTTCGGGTGCTGACATTCGGGTTGACCTCCACCTGAGGGTCTTCCCCCCCAAGCTCATGGTGGTGGTGGCAGCGTATCTCAGGAGAGGGGGGATTCACGTCTACCCCTACCTGGACGACTGGCTGATCAGAGCGAGTTCTCCCGAACAAGCCTTGGATCATCTCAGTCTCACCTGCCACTCCCTTCAGAAGCTGGGCTTCTCCCTCAATTTCAAGAAGTCGTATATGACACCTTTCCAACAGTTCCAGTACATCAGGGCTGTGTTGAACACATCCTTGGGGAAGTGCTCGCCACCCAGGGTGAGGGCTCATCACATTTTCCAGATGGTCGACAAATTTCAACATGCCCAGAGTCTCCCAGCTTTCAAATTCTTAAGGTTGCTTGGCCTCATGGCATCCTGCATTTTTCTGTTGCCGGAGGCCAGACTGCGGATGAGATCACTTCAATGGGCCCGCAGGATGCAGTGGTCCCAATTCTCAGGCAAGATGTCTGATCTCCTTCAGATTCCGCTCAAGGTCTGTCTCTTCTGTGGTGGGCCAGCGAAGGGAATATGATGAAGGGAGAGCCGTTTTGGCAACTGTGGCCGGAGGTGATGGTAGTGACGGATGCTTTCCTCACAGGATGGGGGGCTCATGCCAACGAGCTGACCGCCAGCCGTTGTTGGTCTCCGTCAGAGTCAAGACTTCACATACATCTTTTGGAGCTGCTAGCCCTGAAGGCTTTTCTGCCATTTGTGTGCGGGAAGAGTGTCCTGATCCCGACGGACAACACAGTGGCCATGCATTACCTCAACAAAAAGGGGGGTGTAGGGTTGCTCCCGCTGTGCAGGGAGGTGATGCAGCTCTGGTTCTGGGCAATACAGCAGGGAATCTCACTCTCAGCAGTTCATCTGGCCGGGGAGGAGAATGCCGCGTCGGACGCTCTGAGCAGGCAGAGCGTGGTCTCACATGAGCGAGAGTTGGCTCAGTAAGTCCTTCAGGAGATCTTTGCCCTTTGGGGAACCCCTCAAGTGCCAACCGGAAGTGCGAGACATATTGCTGAAGGGAATTTCCTCTGAGAGGAGCTTTAGGGGACGCGTTTTTGGTGGATTGGTCGTTCCCCCTTCTGTACACGTTTCCTCCGGTCCCAGTCATTCCTCAAGTTCTAAGGAGGTTGCAGAGGTTCGGGTCCCACATGATCCTAATTGCTTCGGATTGGGCCAGGTGAGCGTGGTACCTGGACCTTCTAGAAATGTCAATTTGTCCTCCACGTCGTCTTCCCCACACCCAGGATGATCTCTCACGCGAGGGGGGGGTCGGGTTCTCCATCCAGAGGTTAAGACTCTCAACCTTCACGCTTGGTTTCTGAAAGGTTGAGATATAAGGATTGGGACCTCCTGGATGACGTGATGGAGGTGTTGCATTCGGCCAGGCGTCCGGCAACCAAATCCCTGTACCGTTGCTGTTGGTGTAATTTATACGACTGGTGCAAAGGACACAATGTCTATCCTTTTCAGTGTTCCATTCCGATGGTTCTTTCTTTCTTGCTTTCTTTGGCCCACAAGGGTCTTCAAGTGGGTACCATTAAAGGTTACCTGGCAGCACTGTCTATTTTCAAGCGCTCATCTGAAGAATGTTCTTATTTAAAGATTCCTTTGATTAACCAGTTTCTAAAAGGACTCACAAATGTGTTCCCGCTGTCCCCTTTTCAGGTTCCGGTTTGGGGTCTGAATCTAGTCTTGAAATTCTTGATGGGTGCTCCATTTGAACCTTTGCACTCTTGTACTTTGAGATTGTTGACCTTCAAGACAGTTTTCTTGATTGCAGTTACATCTGCTCGCAGAGTGATCGTGTTGTAGGCACTTTCGTCTAAGCCGTCCTTTACTGTGTTCCACAGGGATAGGGTGGTACTGAGGGTACGTCCTTCCTTTCAAACTAAGGTAGTGTCTGAGTTTCATTTGAGCCAGAAGGTGGTACTTCCTGCTTTCTATCCTCCTCCTCCTCCTCATGGTAAGGAAGAGGAGAGACTCCATAGGTTGGACCATAGGAGAACTTTGAGCTTTTTATATT
This sequence comes from Ambystoma mexicanum, assembly GCF_040938575.1. Lineage (NCBI taxonomy): Eukaryota > Metazoa > Chordata > Amphibia > Caudata > Ambystomatidae > Ambystoma > Ambystoma mexicanum. The sequence goes on from NC_090925.1 coordinate 321,078,251, forward strand.
TCTAGGATGTCCAGGGTCAGAGTGGACGACCAACTGTTTGTGGGATACACTGGACACCGACTGGGCCAGGCTGTTGTCCAGGTGGATTATCCTCACCATTGCTGAATGTTACAGATTGGCTGGCTAGGACCCTCCTGAGTGTTTGCGAGCTCATTTCACCAGGGGCGTGGCTACTTCCACAGCCCTATAACGGGGAGTTCCTGTTAAAAATATTTGTGATGCTGCAACGTGGTCTTCCATCCACACCTTTGTCAAGCATTACTCCCTGGATACTTTCCATGGTCAAGATATGGTCTTTGGTAAAGCAGTGCTCTATTCGGCCAGCCGATTTGGGTATATCCAAATTGTTCTCCCTCCTCCGTTCACGGATACTGCTTTGGGAGTCTATCAAAGATGCGGAATTCGTAGGAGGACACAATCCATTCAAAGAACAAGTTACTTACGAATTGGTAATGTTATTTCGACTGGATGTTCCTCCAACGTATTCCACATCGCCCTCCCAGCCTGCCCCTCTGAAGAATTTCCCATGCTATTGCAGCTTACGTTCCCACAAGGCTATGTGCAGTCATGGAGGTTTGGTGTGCGGTTATGGCACACATTGTGGAGAGAAAAAACATGAACCCAGGCTACGGGCACAATGCGTCCTACTTATAACATCCGATGACGTCACCCTCGATGGAGGCCTTTGAGGGACATCGACCCGACGCAGGATGCCCTGTGCTGAAAAATTACCAAAGCTGCACACCTGTGGACATTACATGTCAAAGATGGGGAATATGTTGGAGGAACATCCAGTCGAAAGAACGTTACCAGTTGGTAAATGACTTGTTCTTCTGAATGAAGCCCCTAAAATGTTTATATCTTATGGACCCTGTTTTTGTACATCCAGTGGGTAGGTGCTCCAGAGTCTCGATCACACCCTCCTCCATACAGTATCTACATAGCTCTTTTTCCATCCAAGGAAACATCCCCCGAATGCCACCTCAGCCCCACCCTCACTCTCCAGAAACTGCCGTAACATCTCAATCAATAATCTTCGTCCGCTTACAACAATATCCTTGATGCATCCAAGTTTAAGGACCTTGACTCGAACAAACTAGTCGACCTATGTAATGCCACACTCAAATCAGCGTTAGACAGCACTGCACCCCTTAACTAAGAAAAGCTAAACCCATTGCCCATCTCAACAAGTGGTTTACACCTGAATGAATTAAAAATCTTAAATTCCAAAAGGACAGCGGAATCCACCTGGCGCAAGTCACCCGCCAGTCAGAATAAAATCTCATTCACCTCAGCGGCTGCAACCTACAAAGCGGCGATCCTAGCGACCAAAAAAGAAGCATACAATACCAGAATCGCAATGCCAAATCAAGCACCAAAGAGCTCTTTAGCATCCTAAAGGAGCTCGAATATCCAGCACCTCCATCCCAGGACTGTACCAAGGATGCAGCCTGGTGCACAAAAATCCAACAAGCATTAGCTGACAAAATCACCCTATTACAAAGCAAGATCGAATCTAAACAAAACAGCCTCTCAAGTTGCCTCCGCCCTAAACCTGCGTCTGAAAATAGTCATCCACAATGCACACCTTTCGCATTCTCCCAAGTAATGTGGAAGGAAGTGGAAGACCTCATCCAAATGTTGAAACCCTCCCACTGTCAGGGTGATGTCCGTCCAGCCTCCATCATTAAGGAAGGAGCCAAAGAACTGGCCCCTTCATCGCCACTCTGATAAATTCCTCTTTCAAATTCAACCAAGTCCCTAACAACCTCAAGGAAGCCTGGGTTATGCCTCTCCTTAAAAAAAAAAAAAAAAAAATGTTTTAAAACAACCTTGACCCCAACACTCCAACTAACTACAGGCACATTACGACTGTTCCCTTGCTTCTAAAAATCTTAGACCGAGTCGCACATCTGCAAATTCAGAAGCACCTAGAAGAAAACAACCTTCTAGGCCTCAGACAGTCCGGTTTCAGACCAAGACAAGGAACTGAGACCGCTCTCCTAGACCTGAAGATTCTGATGGATGACGCAAAGGACAAAGGCAAGCTAGCAAGCCTCCTGCTCCTAGACTTGTCAGCGGCCTTTGACCTTGTTGACCACCAAATCTTAAACGGCCACCTCACCACTGCTGCAGCCTTCTCTACCAATGCTTCTGACTGGTTCAACTCCTTTCTCTTTACTTTACTTTATTGCATGTATATTGCACAGCCATAAACCTGTAGGTGTGAGGGCGCAGACAAGACAAAGAACAGAAATAGGAGACAGTGAGAAACCGGGAACCGAGAAGATAGTCTGAGGATCATATACTGCTACTTGAAGAGGAAGGTTTTTAGGTCATTCTTGAAGTTGCTTAGGGCTGCAGAGTTTCTCAGCTGACCTGGTAAGGTGTTCCAGATAGCCGGTGCCGCGAAGGCACCCCATTCCGATCGGACCACAAGGGTTTTTCTCCATCAGCCTCAGCAGACCCGAGCCCCATACTCTGTGGATTCCCTCAAAGCTTGTGCGTGTCACCCACGCTCTACAACATATTTACAAAGCTTCTATTCGATCGACTGGACAACTTGGGTGTCGTCTATACCAATTACGCAGATTACACCCAAGTCCTCGTCCCACTCTCTGGTTGCTATGACCAAGACTCTAAAATACTGAACGATGTCTACCTAGAAATCCAGGCATGAATGGCTACCAATAGCCTATGCCTCAATGATGATGAGACTGATCTCCTAGTTGTCGGCACTCCGGCACGTCTGAATAAGCTTGATCATAGGTACACATCCCTCAGTATCGACGGCAACGCAATCAAGGTGTCCAAAGAAATAAAAGCTCTGGGGGTCTATCTTGATTCAACACTATCCCTCAAGAAAAAAGTCAGCTCCATGGCATCCTCTATAGCCTACACCAATAAGCTAATCTACAGTTTCAAATCCTACCTGTCCACCAGCAGCTGCCTAACATTAGCCAGACAATTAGCACTGTCAAAAATGGACTATTGCAACACACTCTTTCTAGGCTCCTCTGAATTCAACCTAAACAGGCTTCAGGTCCTTCAAAACAACTCTTTGAGAGCAGCACTCAACCTACCCAGGTCCAGCCACATCTCAACACTCAGACATGATGCCAACTGGCTGTCAGTTTGCGACAGAATCACGCTCCGCACATTGCTAATCACTCACAAGTGCCTCGCTAACACAGCCCCCAAATACCTGTCTGACAAATTTAACAAGCACCATCCCTCTCGCACCACCAGATCTGCCCTTTCTCATTGCCTCACATTACCCAGGTTCAACCTAAAAACTGCGGGAGGACCCAGTTTCCCAGTCCAAGCCGCCAAACTTTGGAACTCCATTCCCCCTCCCTACAGACAAGAACCCTCCTTCCTGAAATTCAAATCTGGTCTTCTAAACTGTTATCTTGTTATTTTACTGTATATATGCTAGCCCCACCTGTAACCTAGGCTCTTCCTACTGTTACCATGTAATTTCTCTACTCAATGTGTGTAACTCATACTTTTTTTTTCCAGCGCTCAGTTACCTCAGGGTACGGTGCGCGATATAAATAATAAACAAATACAAAATACAAATGGCGGTTTCTCTGTAGGGATTCCCGATCTAGCCCCCTCCACCTCCAAAGTAAGAAAAAGGTTCAAACATACTCTTAAGAAGGACATTATCCTTTTGGAACAGGGGAATAGTTTAATGTAAGGCTCTTTTTTTGTAGTATGGTTTCTCTTGTAGAGACATGTTGTGCTTTAGAGAGTACTTGGTTATGCTGTCACGTGTGTTACTCCAGTCAGAGTCCCAAAATGCTTTCTTTACTTTGTGGCGTCAGAATCAATGTCTCACTAGTCCAACTGATGTTAGATCGAAAAGCTTCACACTCTTTTATCCAATTTAATAGCTGGACAGAGCTTCTATTTTCCATCAACATGTACAATTTGGTGAATGACGATTTTTTGGGGGGTGTCAAAAATGTTTCTATGGAATGCAAGGGATCTCCACTTAATCAAGGGAAGTGTTAGAGAGAAGCACAAGACTTTTTCCCAAATAAGACCTTACAGTTTCTGCCATTCCGTATCTTTGAACCGGATCCAATATCATAGAGCAGTGCTGGAATTACTTTCGCTCTATTGTATTTAACTATTGGCAAAAGGGAGTAAAGCCCATATTTTGCGTTTAGCCTTCGCATCTGGGCAATATATAACCCACATTTCTTTTTTAATTTGTCAAAGTGTAGAGTTGCATGATGGTGGTTTTGTATAGAACTTCTAGATACTTCTATTGGTTAATTATATCAATCACTTCACCACTAAGATTCCAATTGTAATGTGCTTTCTTTTTCTTATTAGAACAGACCGTCATTTTCGATTTGGTTCTCCATGTTTGTTTGTTTGGTTTATTTTATTTATATAGCGCTCCGGACCCAGGAGTATATGGGCGCATGTAAGTTGCCAACATGTCCAAACTTCTCTGAAGACCTATCGGCATCTGGTCTAAGATGACCAGGCCGTCAGCATAAGCCAGGTAATGGATAACTAAGGTACCTATTTGTGGGGGAAAGACTCCTGCTTGTTAAAGATGCTCCCCCAAGTCTGAGAGATTGAGGTTAAAAGGGCTAGAGCCAACACACGTCCTTCATGGAGCCCCCTATAGGTACTAAATGCACCCGACACGAGACCATCCCCATTCAGGCGTACTTTCACTTTGGTGCCTGTATGAATCACTATCAAAATTTTCTAAGATAGTCAAGGGCCCCCCATGTTTTTAATGATCCCAAAGCTTTCCCTTGCTCACTCTGTCAAGGCTAAGGAGATTTAAGAAGGCCAAATACAGTGGGTTCTTCTCAATCATTTTGATCCTCAGCAATAGTATGAGTAGGAACTCATTAAGTTGAGTTCATAAACTTCGGCGAAAACCAACCTGATCATGGTCAGTCTATCTCCTTCAAAGGACCGTACATTCAAGTTCCTGAGAATAATTGCAAAGAAAATGTTACTGCCAATGTCCAGAATGGCTATCGGGCGATAAGTGAGTGGGGAAGACCCATCACCCTTCTTAAAGATTGGGATCAGGAAGTATGTTTTTTCATGAGGCCGATATTCACTTGGTTTCCTTGATGTTCTGATATAATATATACAGAATACCGTCCCACAAGTTACATTCTCCCGTCAGAACATAGTTTGAAAGCCTATCTTGTCCCGCTGCTCTTGAAGGTTTGGCTCTGTGAATCTGATGTTCATTTAATCTTCAGTCTCAAAATGCACACCCCAAGATGTACCATTAGGATGGTATTCTGCCCAGTTTCGGCCATTAGGTGTTCCATACAGGCCCTCTAAATAGTCTAACCAGACCTCTTAGGGGATGGGGTTTAATTGTTTGCCTTCTTGGTAACCAGGCTCCTCATTTATAAGCTTCCAAAAGATTCTAGAGTCCTTTTTAGTGAGCTGTTGGGGAGAATTCTCCGTTTAGGCTGAATTTCCTAACCTAGTGAGTCCCCCAGCAGCTTTGCTGGATTTCTGGAGTTCGTTTTTTTCTCCTGCCAAGAGTGAGTCTCTTTTCCTCACACTCTTGGACATGATTTGAGGGGTTCCTTTGACTGTTAATGTGTTTTATGAGCTATGGGGTCTTTTACTTCATAGGGTCTCATGTGTTTTTACTATGTGTGTTACACTGCACCCTCAGTGCAGTGACACAGGGGTGTCATAGTGACACCCCACCATAGACTCCATACCCTGGGACTGACTACTGTCTCCCAGTGCATGTAAAGTCACCATTGGCTTTACTAGTCCCAAATTATGAACAGAAACCAGTACAAACCATCATATTGTGGACGTACTGGTCGGGGCAATTCGATTGCCCCGGGGTCTGTTATTCGAGGGGGCACGTCTCCGTCCCCCCTGATCGAGTTTTGGCTGATGGCAGTGGATACTACTTTTTATATTCGACCGCAAATATCTCTATGGGATTTTCCCATTGTTCGAGGCTACCAACTTTAATTATTTAATTCTCATAGCCTCGAACATACCGCCGGTTTATTTATGTAATATTAATTCGCCGGTTGGTATTTTTTGCCAGACTCGATTCTAAAATGGCGTTTGTGTTCTCTTCTGTGACTCCAACCCAAGTCGAGCCCTTTGTTGCACTTTTTGGCGGGCTTCTCCACAGAAGCCTCCAAAAGTGGTGCCACTCTGTCTGGGTACCACAGGGGGTGTGGGAGGGGGTTTAGGCACCCTGGACTGAGTTACCTTGGTAACTCAAGTCGCACTCTTGTGTGATTGGCCCAAGTGGTGAGCCGGCCGGCTCACCACTTAGCATGTTTGATTGACAGCTAGGCTGAGTGGATGGGGGTGTACTGCATAAAAGCAGGGCTTTTGGGACTGTAACTTTAGAAGTCGCCACAGGACCTGAAAATCCGATGAGGGAGAAGCTGAGCCGACCTGCTAGGACGACGCCACCGGTGGAGCCCTGCGGAACCGACTCACCACTTCCCAACGATAGAGAAGATCTCCCGGCTGGAGAGTCTTCTTCCCCTGACTGGTGGGCACAACCAGTTTACCTTCTTTTTCTCGCATCCCAGGACGTCTTGTGGTCGAATTGCCTGTGCCAAGCACCCCGGTAACCGGATAGCCACTTACCACTGGACCGCGAAAAAAAGGACTGCTCCTTTTAACTGAGAACTCTGCGGCTGGTTTCTTCCCTGGCAGTGCAACTGACTCCTGTCTTCCTCCCCGACGATATCCTCTCTTCCCCCGGACGAAGCACCGACTTGCATCCGCTGCCAGGAACAACTGCCCCTTCTGGAGTGTTCTCACCACTTTAAGGTACTGTGTCCGCCAGGCCTCCCTTTCTAAAGATTGCTACAAGGTAATAATAATCCCTTAACCTTCTGGACTGGGCTGGCCGTCTTGACCATCTAACTTGTCCCTTTCTTTTGGTCCAACTCTTTCTGAACTGATTGCGAGACCTTTGGGCACTTTGAACCGTGTGACCTTGGACACATTTCGACCGGAGCCTCTTAAAGTGGGTCCGGCCTTGTTAACTTTGACTTTACGGTTTTAACCTGCCTTCTTCTCCTGCTGTGTTCTTCCGAAAGTGTTGGGATCTGTTTCTGTCTTTGCCCTGCCCTTCTCTCCCTTTTAAACCGATTGATTAGAGTGCCATCTTCGTTAAGCTCTCATCGCTGTCTGAAAATAAGTGTTGCTTTACTTAAGACTTGTCTAACTAATCGTTGAAGGGAGTGTATATCTTTTATTGACCGTGTTTTTGAACTGCTTGATATTAGTGCCAGTGTGTTTTATTAGATGTGGTTTTAAATAAATAATTATATCTCTTTTACACCAAGCTCTGGTCAGTGTTTGCTTGTTCTACTGTGTTCTTTTGACCTATTGTGAATACTCTGTATACTGCCTAACTCTTCTTGATGGAAGTCTGACTGCTCAGCCACAGCTACCAAGTGAATCTGTGTGGTGCAGACTGCTACCAAGTGGGTTTACTGCCAAACACCTGTAGTCTTAAATCTTTTGCAGTGTTCCCAGAGGAAACTGCACAGGTTTCTGCCTAACATGAGCACACTTGAAAATAAATTGTGGCCACCAGGGGGCGCACGGATGGTTTCCTATTCCGTGTGAGCTCGGTCTCCGTAGGTCTGCGAGGTGACCTGAGCCCCCACACTGCAACCCCCCCACGGAGAAAAATCAGAGAAACGTGCGTCGGAATATCCCCCCACCACCCAGAAGAAAACCCGGCTGAAATCAGACCCGGGTAGCCCGAGGAAACACTGTGTGAAGTTCCGCACCGGGGCCGGCGTGAAATCGAAATTAAACCAGCCGTGCTGGTGAGCGAGCCCATCAGGAGAACAACGCACAGCCTGGGAGGCGCTGGCCAGCACGTCCTCCCCGGCCCCCGAGCTAATGTCCTGAGGTGCCCCCAAATGATCTGCAGCGCAGACCCCCCCCAGTCGCGCCCCCCGGCCCGCGGACTATTGGAGCACACGGAGGGCCCTGCTGAGAGGTAAGCTGCGCCTCGAGTCACACGCAGCTCACACTGTTTGCTGCGACCGCAGTGCCCCACAGTGCCGCGGCCCGTGAACAGAGCCCCGATCTACAAGGGAGCTATCTGGGCCCACATATCGGTGTGCCTCCGCAGCAGACGTCCTGCGCTCCGCGGATGCGCACTCTAGCACACAGGGACGCGGCGTAGAGCCATTATGAGGCCCCCACAGGCAAGGCGTGGAGGCGTGATCCCCCTTAACGGTGCCCAAGTAACCATATATCAAGACCTATCTGCTATGACATTGGCACTGAGAAGGATGTGTGGCCCCCTGACAAAATGGTTGAAAGAGCGGGACACCCGATATCGGTGGGGATACTCCTTCTCGCTCTCTTTCGAACATGATGGCACGAGAATCCGACTACAGTCGGAGAGGGAAATAAAGGCGTGCCTATCCGAACTTGTTGATGCCCGTGAATGAAGGGAAGATGGAAACGCCCCTAGGGACGAAGGGCGAGATTGGAAACTCCGAGGACCTAAGAGACAGAAAGTCAAAGGATCGAGAAAGTTTCGGAGAAGTAACAGGGGGGGCAAGTGACTAGACCGGCGGCAGCTACCTTGACACTGAGTACGTTTGAGACGGAGGCCGCTTTCGGTCCAACACAAAAGTTATATTCGATGGTTGTAAGTTGTGGTTGAAGGGGGGGTTGGGGGCTCAGACTCATGTGGTGTTTATTCTAAATAAAAGGACCGCGCGACGATGGTCCCTACTGGTGGTTCGTTGCTAGTTCAGTGAATCTAACTGGACCTGCTCGGACGCCAACATATGGGGGGTATGGGGTGCGTGGGAGGGAGAGGGGGGACCGCAAGACAAGGGGGAGGGTACAACTGTCGCAGAATCTTTACTTGCCGCTGGGATGGGAAAAACACTAATATTGGTTGAGGGCTTGGAACACAAGGCATGGCGACCTATTGCTGTGAATATCGCACTGTCGCATACAGATGGCCACCTTTGATGCTAACATACGGGCCCCTTGAAAGTTGGGACGCTTAATGTCAAAGGACTTAACTCACCTACTAAGAGGTTGTTAGTGCTACGGGAATTTCGAAGGGATAACATTGATTTCCTACTCTTACAAGAAACCAAATATATGAAAGGGGAGGAGAGGTCCATCCTGGGGAAACATTTCGGGATGGAGTTTTGGGGCTCGGGAGCACTGCGCAAAGGGGGAGTGGGTATCCTTATCAGAAAGGGACTTGATTTCCTTGTCTCCAAAACCTGGTCAGATGCAGAAGGGCGAGCCTTGCTAGTGGTGGGGACCATCGGGAAGGTGGAAGTAACGATTGCCACTCTCCCAATGTAGGACAGTTCCGATTCCTTTCTAGAACTATCCCCAAAATAATGTTGGAGGCTACTGGCCACATTATACTAGGTCGGGACTTTAACCTATGGGCAGATCACAATTTGGATCGCAAAGCGGGGCGCCCAAATGTCAAATTCCTGTGAGAGGGGAACGTAATGATTTAGTAAACATGATGCAAGTATATGCGCTGGTTGACACGTGGATGATGATGCATCCTGATGAAAGAGGGTATACATTTTATGCACCCCCACACGAAACTTTCACCCAAATAGATTACATCTACCTTTCACGTGAACTAAACGACATCGTATCACATTCGGGGATTACCCCAATAACATGGTCCGACCACGGCATGGTCACAGTTGTAATACAATGGGAACACCTGCCAATCAAGGGTGGGAAATGGAGATGTAGCGAGGCCCTGTGGAGAGATCCTGTCTTCAAAGAGGAACTCGAAACAGAGATCAAAGAATGCTTTAAAACCAACGATACCGGGGAGGTCTCTAGACAGTGTGTGGGAAGCGGCCAAAGCAACCTGGAGGGGCATCCTCATACGGGAGGGTGCTCGGAAGAAAAGGGAAAGAACCCTTATTGAAAATAAGCTCCAAAGTGAAATATGTCAGCTTGATAGAGAAGCTAGGGCGGGGGACACCATGGACCATTATAAGATCCAAGAGGCTAGAAAAAAACGGGAGGAACTCCGTCACCTAGAGCATGGCCAGATGGCGCGTAAGCTACATTTATTGAAGCAGAAAGGGAGATAAGGCTGATGCGCTGTTAGCGGCTAGACTCAGGATGCAACGGGCGGAACGCAGGGTAAAAGAGATCACGTATCCAATCCCTGACCGTGGGCAACATACACCCTCCATCCCAGAACTGTTTGCAAATTTCTATGAGTCCCTATACACTTCAGAAGTAGACCCAAACTCGCAAGAGATAGACCATTACCTCACCGGCATTGCTCTTCCAAAAGTGGCAGATACTGACTCGGCCCATCTTGAGTCACCCATAACTGAAGATAAAATGCACGAGGCGATCAAACGACTTACATTGGGCAAATCCCCAGGTGAGGACGGATTCACTGCCGGTTTCTATAAAACCTTTGGCACCCTCCTAACTCCATTCCTGACCACTCTAATGAAATCCTTGACATGGGAATTGCCCCCGACTGCTTTGTTCGAGCGCTCATATCATCATATCAGTCATCCCCAAGGAAGACAGAGACCCCAAATGTTGCGGATCATACCGCCCCATATCTCTGCTCAATCTTGACTCCAAAATGTACACAAGAGTGCTGGCGGCCAGGCTAGAGGTCCACATGCCCCATCTTGTCCACCCTGACCAGGTAAGGTTCATAATTGGGCGACAGGGTGCAGACACTGTTAGGGAGAATTCTCTGTATAGGCTAATTTCCCAAACCTAGTGAGTCCCCCAGCCGCTTTGCTGGATTTTTGGGGTTTATATTTTTCTCCTGCTAAGAGTGAGGCTCTTTTTCTCCCACTCTTAGGCATGATTTGAGAATGTCCTTTGACTTTGTAATGTGTTTTATGGGGTATGGGGTCTTTTACTCCATAGGGCTTCATGTGTTTCTGGTATGTGTGTTACACAGCACCCTCAGTGCAGTAACACAGGGGTGTCCTAGTGACCCCCAAACATATGACCAATGGTTTAGATAAAATTGCTGCCCAGTCCAGACCTTCAGTTAAGAGGTCTTCAGTATCATACTCCAAATCCAATCTATAGAAGCCTGATCACCCACGACTTCCTCCTCGTGAGTTGAAAGATTTTTCAGATCCAGTACTAGGTCCTGGTTATTGACTCTTTGTTAGAGTGTAGAATGGACCCTTTCACCGAATGAGAGGAGATAAACCTGTGGTATTATTAATATATAACGACTCATTGTGCACAATATCAATGTCTGGGGGAACATTGCCTTTCAGGACCATGGCAGGGGCCCCATCCAAACTGCTGTTTTATAGCTCCCATATTAAGAACATTGTGCAGTGGTGAAGCCTTCAATAAAGCTAACCTTTGCGCTTATAGATTTCAACTCTGATTTTCACTTCTTGCATATCATAGTCGATATTCTCATACACCCTCACCAGAGAATTCAACACAAAGTTTAAGGCAGATAAAATTGAACTTGTATATGTCTCCTGGGGTGTATTGTACATTGAATTCCTAATATTAAGATCCTTATTATTGGTAGTGGACTCTAGGCTCCCATCCAGATCATGTACTGGGTCAGTCGGTCTAAACAGATCCAGTGATTTTTCCATTGAATTGGAAAGGAGGGTATTATGGGGCTGAGGAGCAGAACCATTATGTTCATGTGTGTTGACAATTTCCCGGCCGCTGGCTGTTTGATTTAACATGGACGGAAATACTTCTTCGGCATAAGTCTTTGAGGTGTAAAATAGACTGCCTGTGCAATCTCTCGGGCGCCAAGATGGAGAGGTCTGATATGAAATCATTCATAGGAAGAGGTGTACAGACTTCATTGTTACTCGTCCTCACCTGCCAAAGCATCCTGTCCCGGGTCAATAGCCAGGCCTGTGCAAATATGCATGCTAACCTGCCCCTGAAGATTACCAATGACTTTAGAGAATTAGTTAGTGATTTTCCCAAAAACTCCTCCCCCGAGTAACACAGATAATGATTTACTATGGCCCAATCTGAATTCCAGCAGTGCCATCTCTAACATAGTCTGGGGTTGGCCGCCCTTCAGGGAGTGCCGTCTTCCAAGGTAAAGCTGGTATACTTTTAATAGTGTAAGTTGCCATAATAAGGGTGCCACTTATCCCTAGTTGCTGAGGCCTGGTCCCCTACGACAGCTACCACAACTGAACCTTACTCAAATTATTTGTAATGTGATCCACCCTCACATTGGCCCCAGCTAACAGCGCTTGTATCCACACCTACGCTCTACTCGCCAACAGTACTTTTAGTGCGATTCCAAGCTACTAGCCCCGCAGTTGTCGCCCTCTTGTATAAGATGTAACAAGCATACATTTTTAAAATGGATTATGTCCTCCAACGTATTCCACATCTTTGACATGTAATGTCCACAGCTGTGCACTTCAGAAACGTTTTCGGCACAGGGCATCCTGCGTTGATGACGTTGGCTCGATGTCCCTCGAAGGCCTCCATCGAGGGCGACATCACTGGATGTTATAAATAGCCCGTAGCCTCGGTTCTGTTTTTTCCGCAAATGTGTTTGCTTCGAGAACTCGGCATGCATCGTGTGTTTCATCACAGAGATGTCTTTTTCCTCGACCCCTCCCACTCCGCGGTCTGTCTTCAAGACTTGTCGGGACTGCAAGTAGAAAATGTCGATCACCGACCTGCATCTCATTTGTTTGTGGTGCTTGGGCGAGAGTCACAACACTGACGACTGTTCAAAATGCCAATTGCTGACTGCCAAGGCCTTACGGGAGCGTAAGGGGAAGCTCCAGGTAGGTAGGGGTTCTAAGCCCAGTAAGTCCCGTAAATTGAAAACGAAAGGGGTGTCCACCGATGACTCGAGGGGCGACTCACCACGTCGGGAGGAGGCCCAGGGTTCCCGGTCCCAGAGTGGTTCCTGCCATTCTTCTTCCTTGTCGTGGCATTCTCTGAAGCGCTGTCACCGGTTGCCTTCCCCATCCTCCTCGGAGGATGGAGCCGCGTGGAAAGTGGCATGCCCGTCGAAGTCCTTGACTCCGGAGGAATGGGCTGCCTTTTAAGGAGCAGATGTTGGCGATATTTCAATCGCAGGGCACGGTTCCGGTCGCGCCTTCTAACGAAGCCGGCAAGGAACAGTCTCATACCGTGACTCGTATGCCTTCGGGCTCGGGTCAGCGACGTGACTCACAACCGGGAACCTTCGAGGTCCTGTTCGGATAGGGCTTTCACACACTCTGTGGAACTGTTTCTCTAGCAGCTGAGCATATTCCCGAGGGGGAAGAAAGGGATTGGTTCCTTGCTCTCGTGCAGGATGGCATGGATGCCATGTGCGAATCCCTTCAGTCGGGTTTGGATACGGCCGACAGTGTTAGCCGGTCCATGGCTGCGAGCACAGTTATACGCAAGTGTGCGTGGTTGTGGAAGTCAGGTTTTGCCCCGGATGTGCAAGCCCATCTTTTGAACATGCCCTTTGATAGAGAGAAGGCTGACGAGAGCCTTGAGAGGTTGCAGACCTTGAAAGCTGCGGCAAAATCTTTAAGCGCAGCTGTGCGTCAACCTCTGCCTTTTCATCCTAGGGGGCAGCAGTGGAGGGGAGGTTCTTTTCGTTACTACTTCTCCTTTGGTAGAACGAGAGGGGCCACCAGTCAAAGGGGTCAGCGGAAAAGTACCCGTGGTGGTCCGGGAAATAGAGGTGCCAAAGTCGCTCAGGAAGCTGCCTCTTTGCCTTCAGGTATTGCTGCAGTTGCTCCAAAACAGTCATGAGGCCATGTCCCATGATTCGCCGGTTGGAGGCAGACTGTCTCAGTATCTCGAAGAGTGGCAAACCATTACTTCGATGCGGAGGAACTGAAGGCTGAAGAAGTGAGCGTCAGCTTTGAAAGTGATGCAGAGGAGCTGGTTACTGAGTAAACACAAAATATTTCTTCGCAGCCAGCCCCAAGCTCCATAGGGCCGGCATTCAATTGAGCTGTGTAGACAACCCCATGCATCCAAAAGGCTGCCCAAGGAAAAAAGGTCCAAATCAGATGACACTCTACAGAAGCATACGTCTGCCCACTCCTCTTCAACAGCAAAGTCGAAATCGTCACCAGTCCATCTCACACCATCTCACACACAGGGCTCGACGACCAAACAAAATCACACAACCACTGTTCGAAGTCACGCTTTGAGAAGACCCTACTGCAAGACACGTCACCCCAATACACATTATAGGACTTTGACCTTGACGTTAATTGAGGGCAAAGGGACACTTTTTGCCCGGATTGCCTCCACTTCAGAGTCAGAGGGGGAGGGATAGGGAAGAGAGGTCGCAAATGAAAAAGTCAAAGGTTTCTCTGGAAAAAGCTTGGTCTGGTGAAAGATTTCCATGCATCCTGGAAAAAATGGAAACCTTTTTTGATTTTTGTGAAATGATTCCCACAAAAACAAAAGGAGAGATGGCAGTAGATACTATCACACAGAAAAATAATGGATAGAAATAGAACAACCCTTAGAAGAGGAGGAAGTTATTTGAGAAGGTGGAGGATTATTCCAAGGAGTTTGTCACTGATGATGAAGACAACGTTAAGTCACAAGAGTATATAATTCCTTCTAATTCCTTCTTATGATACCCTTGGGCTCGTTCCCACATCCCATCATCCATCGGGGCTCCCACTTCCGCCTCCCAGTATTGTCTCAATTGTATTACCTCCTTTCCTACTTTAGACAAAATCATCTCGTATATTCTAGATATCTCATGTCCCCCCTCTGCTATGTCATATATTATATCTATGGCAGCATCTGGTTCTTCCTCCAGTACCACTTCAGGCCATGTTCTCTTAATTCACTGCACCATTCTGTGGTACGTGATATACTGTCCTGTATGCAACCCGGTTTCCTCCCCCTACACCTCAAAATCCATTTTAGTCCCCTCTTGCCAAATATCACTCATTGTTGCTATCCCATCCGGTTCCCAGTGGTTTCCGATTATCATCCTTAATTGCTTTTCTTCACCCGTCAGTGCAACTAGCAGTATTTGCGGGGAACACAGGGAGGATGGGTTCTCCATCATCTGGCATGCCCTGCGCCACATCTTCCATCCAAGTACCATCATCTTTGGACGCCCTTCCATTTCCGCCTTGGGCAGCCACATAATCTCTCTTAAATAAAATGAGGAACCAATCTTGTCCAAACAACCTGGATTCAGAGGTCACCTCCTCTGAGAGTCATTTTGCAACATATTGCAGTTGGCTTGCTATATAATAGACTTCATAATTAGGCAGTTTTAAACCCCCTTTCTCATAGAAATTCTGTAGCTTCCAGAGGGCCACTCTGTTCCGTGTGCCATGCCACAGGAAATCCCTGCACATACTGTCCAATCTAGCGAAGAACTTCTTTGGTATCAAGTGCGGTATATTCCCAAAATAGTGCAGGAGCCTAGGTAGGACCACCATCTTCAACATTGCCCCATGTCCCATCATTGCTAAGGGTAGCTTCACCCAGAACCTCATGCAATTTTCAATTTTCTTAATGGCTACCTCTGTGTTGCACTTGTGCTCCTCTTCCACCGTGTGGTATATATCTATCACTAAATAGCGAAGCGTGCTAACCTCCCAAGGTATCTGTAACACCGGTAGCTGTTTCAGTGGGATCCCTTTATATCCGCCCAATGGGAACATGCTAGATTTCTGAGGGTTCAGCGCTATACCAGACAGCCCCGCATATCTTTCCATAACTTCCAATATGTATTGGAGGTTTTCCTCCGGGTGTCGCAAGTACAACAACATGTCATCCGCATATGGGGAGACTAGATGTCGTTCCCCTCCCACGGCAATGCCTATCGTATCGTATCAAATTGTTGCCTCAATTATATCGCTTGGGGTTCCAGGGCCAATATATAGAGCATAGGAGACCAAGGACATCCTTGTCTGGTACCCCTACGGAGTTTCCATCTTTCCGATATCACTGCTCCTGTTTTAACTCTGGCCAGTGGTTCACTATATAACATTTTCGCCCACTGTAAATATGCAGGCCCAATCCCATAGCCAGCCAAGGCCGCCAACAGCAATGGCCATTTGACCCAGTCGAAGGCCTTTATTGCGTCCAGTGACACAATTGCCAATTCGCCTTTGTTCTCGTTTCCATACTCAATCACTCGATGGAGTCGTCTGTGATTATTGGATATGTTCCTATTCGGGACATAGCCCGTCTGGTCAGGATGTATTAGTTTGCCAATAACCCTCATCAGTCTGTTTGCCAAAACGGCTGTCAGTATTTTGCTGTCTTGATTTAACATTGACAGGGGTCTATATGAACTGCAGCTATGCCCTGGCTTTTTAGATTTGGGAAGCAGTATTATAATTGCTTCGCTAAGTGACTCTGGCAGTCTTCCCAGCTCATATGCCTCATTCAACATTTGTAACAGTGGGGGGAGCACCTCTCATTTAAATACTTTATAGAATTCACTTGGGAGTCCATCAGCCCCCAGAGTATTACTGGTGGGCAACTGTCTCACCACCTCTTCTAGCTTTTCTAAAGTAATTGGTGCTTCCAGCTCCTCTTTCTTCAGCACTGATCTGCGGCAATCCTATATCCGCCAGTGTTTCTAATATCGTCGTGCGATTACTCTCCCCATCATCTTCATATAATAGCCTGTAATAGTGTGCAAATTCCTGGTTAACTCCCTCTTGGGTATCAACTACACTACCATCTTCCCTTGTTATTGTTCTAATCGTGGGTCTGGGGGTTTCACTTTTATATAGCCATGCCAAGATCCTTCCTGGTTTATCCCCTCCCGCATGTTGTCTCTATATATTTTTTGTAGTTAAGGTTACACAGTCTTTCCCAGTGCCCAGCACATTTCTGCTGCAGCCTAAGTATCAGTTCAGTGTCTTCCTTGGCATTATTTTCTCCCCTCAATGCCCTTTCCAATTCTCCCTGTTTCCCGTAGGTCAGCCAGGATCCCTCCTTGCAATCCCTTAGATTTTGCTATAGCTACCCCTCTCATCACAACTTTAAAGGCTTCCCACAACATGCTCGCCGAGTCCACACTGCCAGTATTTGGCTCAAAGTAGTTAACAATCTCCTCCCTCATATCCTCCCTAAAAAAGGGGTCTCTCAGCGCCTCTGCTCTGAGGCGCCATGTCGGAATCCTGGCTCTTGGGGGTCGATATTGCCATACGAGGATCAAGGGCGAGTGGTCGAAAGGACCCTTGCTTTATATTCTGCTTGCGTGATCTCCGTCAGTACGTCTGGTGTGACAAAGACCTAGTCAAATCTTGTATGTAACTTCTGCGGGGCAGAATATTGCAAATATTGCCTCTCAAGGGGGTGTCGTGTCATCCACACATCTCCAAACCCAAAATCATTCAGCAGTGTCTGCAAAGCTTTAGCGGCTGGTGCAGGTCTACCCATTTTCCCATCCGATATATCAACCTTCGGGTTTAGTACGCAATTAGTCTCCTCCCCAAATCACTGTGCTACCCACACACATGCTGAGGTTGTTGCACAGTGTTCTAAAATATGCCGCTGTATTTTGAATCGGGACATACGTATTTACAATACTTATCTCCTTATTTTCCACCAATCCCCTCATTATGACCATCCTCCCGTCCGTCTCAGCGAGCGATCGTCTGTACCAGCTGAAACGGTACATGTGGCGCTACCCAGATAAGTACTCCCCTAGCATAGGCCGAATATGATGCACCCACCACAGTTCCCTTCCATTTCTTCCCAATCATTTCCATCTTATCCCGCGTCAGGTGAGTCTCCTGCAAAAGGGCTAGGTCTATCTTTTGTCTACGCAGGTATAACATAACCTTATTCCTTTTTAAATAGCTATTGAGCCCCCTAACGTTCCAAGTAATTATTTTGAGGTCCCCCATGGCCTATAAGAATCCCACCCCTCCTCATTAGTGCAGTCCATATCCAAGTTTGTTCCCTTTCTGTATAGGCTTGTTTCCCAACTTAAATTCCCCTTAACTAAAAACACATCAAACACCCCAACCCCCCTCCGTCCCACCTCCCTTCCCTGCCCCAACAATGCCCTCCCCAACTGTTGCCCAGCTCCATCCATGGATCTCGGGCACCCCTGCATCTAGCCCTTTCTGGCAATTGCCTGTACTCGCGGCTCAGCAGGGTGAAGTCGCCCTAGTGGCTACCTTACTACTACTACTACTACTACTTCTGGGGGGGTAAGGTGCCTTCATCCTGCTGCTCCTGTTTGCTTCAGATTTATCACGGTCCATGCTACCCAGTTTACATGTGTACTTTATGATCTATAATCCAGTCCAACAAGTCCCAGGGTATCACAATACAACTTCGGCGCTACCGGTCTATGCCCTTCCTTTGCTATCTGTACCAGTCTCCTCCGGGGACTCCTCCCCCATTTATCATTTCGTCATACATGAAAATCCCCATCACTTATCGTGCTCCTCACGGTACTGCTCCCCTTCTCGCTCTGGACAGCCCTGCAAATCCAGCCATGCTGCCGCTTCCTCTGGAGAGTAAAAAAAAACACTTTACTTGTATGCAGGACTTTGAGCTTCGCAGGATACAATAACATGTACTTGATTCCAGCCGTGCACAGCCTCCTCTTGACCACCACATAGCTATACCGCTGTCTCTGCACTAGCATAGTGTAATCGGGATACGCTGTGACGGTTGCAGACGCTCTTTCTATCGTTCCTCCTTTGCGAAAATGCTCCAGAATTTTCTCTCTGTCTTTATAGTTCAGGATCTTTGCAATTATTGCCCCGGGGGGGAGCCCCAGGCCACAGTCTCCTCATCAAGGCCCTGTGCGCTCACTCGACAGTAAATGCCTGTGAGAGTTTGTCTGCCCCTATCTCTTGCAGGATCATATTATCCACATAGTCTATGGGGTCCTGACCTTCTTCCCCTTCCGGCAGGCCGACCACACGAATGTTGTTACATCTCGCCCTTCCTTCTGCTTGTTCCGCTCGGTTCTCAAGGTTAGCTACCTGCTGCTTTAATATGTGAACCTCCTTTGTATTGCTTGCACTGGTTTCTGTGTTGGTTTTCACCGCACTCACCGCACTCTCCAAGCCACTCGTTCTTTCTGCGAGCGCTCTGACATCTTGTCGCAGTAGGGCAACTTCTATTACCACTGCATCTATTTTGGTCTCCAATGCAGTTCGTAGGTCTGCCATTGTTGTTCCCCATGAGGACTTCAACTCTGTTATAGCTGCTAGGATCTGGTGGTTTTATTTTGTCGGGGTGCCTTCCTCAGGCGCAGCTGTTGCGCCTTGTGCCGATGCAATGGGGGTCTGTTGAATCTTGGCAAATACGTCCATCGTGGGTTGTTTAGCCTTGGGTTTAGTCCCTCTCGCCGCCATTGTGCTGTCTTGCCTGTGCGTCTAGTTCTGGTGCTGTCGTGACAATTTTGTTAGCCCGTTCTGCTGTGAACCCACAAAGACAATTGGAGCCTGGCAGCGTTATCCTCAGAGAGCTGCAGTGTGTATTACTATGCGTTGAGTTATATTTCAAATGGGATGTGTCCTCCCACGTTCCCGATATCACCAGTGTTTTAACTCAACCCTGCTTACAATGTTTCCACCACGGTGGCGATCAATAGCCTGCACATTCGTTCTCTAGGGCAATGGATATACCCTCCTCTCCTCCAGCATCACTCCACTGCTCCTCGGACTCGCACAGTACCTGGTACCACAAAAGCCCCTCAGCGAGGGTCTGCCTACAGTGTCAGCAGTCCACTTGTCCAATACTTTTATTCAGTCCATGCAGTCATCCAGCATCCGCTCGGGATGAGTCGGGTGTAGTTCTTTCTAGATGCTGTTGCATCCGTATTGCACAGCACAGTATTCTTGCATGACAGGCTTTAGTGCCTGCGCCCCATTTTGTTCCTTACTGTGGTTAGCAACTGATATCCGACGTCCGTGTCCTCTGAGCACCAATATGGCTTTTCTTCTGTGCAATGTGCTTGTTCACTTGACGCCAATGGGAGGGAAACACTTTGTTCAGTGCCTCGTTTTATACCTTTATGGGCAAATATATAGCACACAAGCCGCGCCGGCTCCCTCTCGCGCAGCGCGGCCCGTTCGCCTTTGTTCGTTCGAGGTTTCAATGCCAATCAACATATTTTTCCCCCATCAGCTCTGCGGCCGCTTGGGACGGTCCGATCCTGTCTGGGGCTCCAACACCATTGTAGCCAGCTGCCACTTAGCGCGGCTACTGTATCTATTGCGCTGTTCACCCGCCGTTCCGAGTCCCGCAAATGGCCTCACCTTAACAAAGCGCTGCGTGCTATGAGCCTGTGTTGCTTATCATGTGGGGAGCAAGTGGGGACAAAGCCAAAGCTCTGCACAAGTGTTGGAAGCCAGGCCTCTTAATCACTCTCCAAGGCACAGCTCTGACGCCTCCGCTGTTGCTGCTGCGTACCCTTTGTTGTCCGCCATATTATTTCTTCGTGTGTATGCAGCCGTATACATAAAGGTTCCTTTTCTTCTCAACCCTTCACTCGCTTCTCTTGCTTCACTCAGGTATGGAAGGACACCTTTTCCGGCGTCTTTATTTACATTTATGGGGCACTACGCTGACGACACTCAACTCATTTTCAGGCTGCCCTCTGCCACCTCCTCTCCCTCTCTCATCTCTGATTGCCTAACTGCCATTCAAGATTGGTGTGCCGCCAATGATCTTTGTCTGAATGCCAGCAAGACGGAGATCCTCCTCATCGGCCCACCTTCACCATCCTTTCCCCTCACTCTCTGGCCGGCCTCCCCTGGCCCTCCTCCTACCCCCACCTGCGAGGCTAAGAACCTCAGGGTCATCTTTGACTCCACCCTTTCCTTCTCCGCCCACATCTCTGAGGTCTCTAAAAAGTAAAATTTCCGACTGCACCTCCTCAGAGGTACCCTGCCTTTCCTCTCCTTCCCCCAGAAGCTCATGGTATCTCAAGCTCTGGTTCTCTCTAGCTTGGACTATTGTAACAGCCTCTTTCTAAATCTACCTGCCTCTACTCTCTGCCCTCTGCAACTAATCCAGAACAGGACTGCGAGACTTGTCCTTGGCCTCAAGCCCTAGGATCGTATCTCTCCAGCTCTGAAATCTCTTCACTGGCTCCCAGTGGATGCAAGGATTAAATTCAAAACCCTCTGCATTGTCCACAAGGCTTTCTGGGGCCTGGGTCCAAAATACCTTCAGCTATCCCTCCGCAAATAACCTCCCCTCTCGAGCTCTTCGCTCCTCTACCTCCAACTCACTCAGGGTCAGTTGTTTTTCTAAGAAACGAGCTGGGGGTAGATCTGTCTTCGGCTGGGGCCTCCCTCTGGAACAGCCTCCCTGCCACTCTAAAACTTGAGGAGAACCATCTCCGGTTCCGGAAGCACCTCAAGACCTTCCTCTTTTCTTCTGCCTTTGCCCCTCTCCCCGGCTGATCTGTTCTCTCTTGGCACCGTGCACCTGGCCACCCTCTGTCTTTTAGGCCCAGGTACCTGCTCATCCTGTCACACTCCCACACTGCCTCCGGGCCACCCCTTGCATACAGCCCCCCCCCCCCTTTTTCTTCTTGCACTTATCGGACCTACCCTGTCTGCTGCCTTAAACCTAGCACTTGCAAATTGCTGGCTGTATTACCACTGTTTGTTGCCTTTATTATTTATTTATTGTTATTTATCTGTTTCTCCTCTGCTTCGCACTTTCCACCTCTCCCCCCTTCCATGCACTTTTCCCCTCCGCCCCTCTCCCATGCACTTGCCCGTTCTCAATGTCACTGGGCCTAGTAAGATCGCTGTTTTGTTCTCCCCTGTTCCCCTCCCCTCCCTTGCCTTGTCGCACTCTGAAACACTTGTGTACGAGCGCGATAGAAATAAAATATCAATCAATGACTCCGGTCATTTTCCCAGCATATCATTTCCATGCGAGCCGCGCTGACTCCGTCGCTCAACGCGGCTCCTTTGCCAGTGTTCATTTGGGATAGCGATATGCAACAATGTGTCTTTCCCATTGATCCGCGCCTACTACTGTGTGTGCAGCCGCCCGGAACGTTCCATTCGTGCCTGTAGCTGTAACGCTTTTATAGTGGACATCCGCTGAACGTGTCTACCGTGCCTGCTACACGGTGCGCTCCGCTGCTCCAAGCGCCGTAGCTGCCCCTATATGGCCAGGTGCTGCGTTCTACAAGCTAGTACCGCTCGTAATGTGGGGAGCGAACGGGCACGAGAACAAAGCGCCACCCCATTGTTGTATGCCGGTCCGCTTCCTTAATCTCCCTGACACGGCTCAGTTTCCTCCTTGATCGCGGCTGCGATCCCTTTGTTGTCCGCCATCTTGCCTGTCCACACGTATATGTGGCCGCATGCTTAAAAGTTCCTTTTCTTCGTGGTACTTCGCTCAGCTTCCTTGCTTCTTGCATCTATTACAGGCCACCAATTCCGACACCTTCGCTATTATTCTTGAAGTACGCAGGTCATTTTTTTTCAGCGTGTTATTCCGGATCAACGTCAGATCCTCAGGAGCTGCCCAGCAAGGCATGTCCTACTCCATGGCTGGTTAGCCACGCCCCCCGGGTGTCTCTAGTTAATGTGCAATGGATGAGCCGGTATGGGATATTTGCATCCTCTTCCCTCTCCCACTCAAAGCCATTGGTCCATAAGGTAGTTCAAACTGATACTGTTTCACACCCTTCCCACACTCAAACACGAACAAATCACACATCCAAACGCTCAAACAGCCAACTTAGCAGTTTGATCCTGAGGTCATAGAATTTGATCATTTACAACTACCCACCAGGTGTATGGAAATATTGTGAGAAGCAAGAACACCAAATACCAGACATTGTTCCTTTAGCAAGTGGAAAATATTTGATATTTGGTGTTAATGCAATGGATTGTTCTGCAAAAGAAGTAGTAACTTATCTTCTTTCTCTATTGGATTCAGTTCTTGTTTACAACTCTTTCATGGTAAACTTGGCAGATTATGTCACATGGCAAAATAAAGTGTCTTGGTGGAAAATACCAGTAGTCGAACCTTTTCATTTAGCGAGTCAAACAGATCTATCCCCTAGTGACCAACCTCCCTCTAGGGTGGGATTTGAACAATTTTCTTTCTAAATGAACGGGTCCTCTTTTTGAGCCTATACATAAAGCTACTTTCAAAGACCTTTCCTACGAGGTGGTTCTTCTTGTTGCTATTACTTCTATTAGGAGAATTACCAAGCTACAAGCCCTCTAAGTGTCAGAAACATTTGTTACAATACATAAAATTAAGGTGGTTTTCCGCACATATCCAAGGTTTTCACCTAAATTCATATGCAAGTTTCATGTTGATACATTGAGCGACGAGCTTTCTTTCAAAACCCTCAAACCAAAGGGGTAAAAGCCTTACACACACTGTGTTCATAGAGCAGTAATGTACTACATGGTGTGGCAGATCGGAAGGAGGAGTCGGACACATTAAGGGCATTATGAACTCTATTTAATGATATTGGACGAAAAGGCTTAACTTTCTCTATTGCTAAAGGGATGGCCCTGCCTATCTAAAGAAACTAAGGGAGCTAGTCTGTCGCCAGGAAGTCCCAAAGTAAAATATCCTCGGTCCAAACCTAACCCTACAGCTAGTTTAACCAACTTCAATTCAGCCAAGAGAAGGTCTTTCTTCACCTGGGTTTCACATAGTTTCTGATGGTCTCTGTATGGAAATGTCTCTCTCCTACACTTGAGTTTCTTTTATACAACCTTCTTTGGCAAGGTCTTGATATCTCCTCCATGAGGTCTTGTAGCTCTGAGCTTGGTGCTCTCTTTTAGGTTATGCTGCTTACAGCGTGATTTGAGATAGTCTCTCACTCTTGTCTTCACTTATGATCCTTTTACAGTCTCTTAATTCATCCTTGGCTACTTTGCATGTGATTTGATCTTTATATTCCACCACTTCCGGGTTCTCTTTTATACTCTTCTCTTCTATTCTCTGGTTCTCTTGATAGTCTTATATCATATTCCTCAGAAGCTCTGCTTGAGCTTTGTTTTATCCACTCTTTGTTCATAAGACCTTTTCTCTTCTTCCCATGGTAATTGTCTCCAGTCCCTCTTTATTCTCCTCACAGGGTTATTTGTTACTTACTTTATGAGCCTTTCACATTGGCAATCAAGCAACTTTATTCCTCGTAGCTCGTCTTTGACTGGGACGAGTTGCACTCTTCATGTACTCATGCCCCGGTGGCCTCCCGCTTTTCCCATTCTCTCTGGTTCCTTCGTCTGCGTAAGAGAACACTGCAGGACTCTGCATGCGCTCAGGTATTCTTCTCCATTGTCATTTTTCCCGTTCTGGATTTTTGGCTGCGTTTTGTTCCCGGCTTCCCCTCAGACTGTCGCTGTCTGCGGATGCTGGCGACTGAGAGCTCCTCGTCCCTCCCAGCTCTTGGCGTCATTCAGCATGTGTCTCACCCACCACGAGGCATTTGTGGTCACGCCACCACCAGCTGCTGGATACTTCTCCCTTCTTAGGCAGTGGTTTCCCCGTTGCTTTTCTCGCTGGCCTTTCCGGCGTCTCACTGAGGCATTCCTCGTGATTCAAAAAGTTACAGGCACTACGACTTGTCTGGGCTCCGCCCCTCCAATGCGCGATCATGTCAGGGGGCTTCCCCTGCATAACCTACTCTCTCCTCCTTCCTAAACTCATCTCAGTTAAATAGACTTCTCTTCTTAAAGAGAGATCCTATTTTCATTTATCTAATAGATTCAGTTCAGTATTGCCTGCAGCCAAACATAAAGATGTTTCATTATTCTTCCCAACAGGCAGTCCCATGTTTACAGATATATTGGCCAATATGGGGAGTTCCTCATTGGAACAGGAATCCTTGTCCCCTGAGGGGGAGTCACTCCCAGCGAGGTTCCACTACCCCATACCACTAGGGAGGGTATTGCGGAGTGCGCTCGCCACCCTAGCCTCAAAAGGGGTGACTCCCCCTTGGAGAGAAAGGACGAATACGCTTCATCACAATGGACAGCACAAAACCATTAAGGAAGATAGATCAATTATTTGTATCAATGGATCCTGTAAGAGAGTGAGATCCTGCCACTAAGAGCAACCATAGCAATGTGGATTGTTAAGTGCATACAAATGTGCTATTCGTTAGCAAACAAACACCACTGTTCACCCCAAGAGCTCATTCTGCAATCTTGGAGTTACTTTAGCATTCATTGCAAATGTGTACCATTGAAAGATTTGTTGTAGGGCTGCTACATGGAGTTCAGTACATACGTTCACACACCATTACTGTATTGACACATAGGTATCAGCAGACTCTCAAGTAGGTCAAGCAATACTAAATCATTTATATGCAACCGCCCCTTCTGCTCACTGTAACGCTCACCTGATTCCCGTAGAGGCGCCGGTCTTGACTGGGCGTATACCGTATCTTCAAAGGTGATGTGTAACACACGGCTGGCTCTTAGGGCTGGACCTCTGTGCACTGTATGTCTGACTCAAAGGGTAAGATGTCTTAGGTAAGTGAACGCCGTGCTCTCCATCTGCCTCGGGGCAGGTTGCTGTAACCAGTTTCTTCACTGGATAAGGGGAGCAGGCCTCTTGACTTCAGAGGACTGCTGTCCATCGTTTACTGCACGAACGGTAAGTTTCGAGTAATTCTAATGTCTTTAAAGTCTTTAGTAATGATGTCTCTTGTTTTGCAGGGTTCCGGCGATGGCGGATGACGGGCTGAAGTGAGTGGACCAGGTAAGTGAAGAGCTGTCACTGAAGACCGTAATGCTAACCTGTTCTTTCTTGTCTTTATAGGTGTTGCTGAAGACTTGATTCAGGATGGTAAGCCTTTTTCCTTAGGCCCAGGATCAGATGCAGAAGACACGATGAGCGTTCTGCTGCAGAGGATGCAGAATAACGCAAAGCAAGATTCATCCATCGGGTGTGGTTTAAATAGCCTCCTGTAGTGCTTAGTGGTCTCCTTCCACAGCCACGCCTAGGTAAGAAAAGAGTTCCTGCTTTCCAGAAGAGTTCCAGTGTTCTGAATCTAGGGAGTGGCTCCTGCCCCACCCAACAGGAAAAGTAGTTCCAAACAGAAGAGGATCAGAGGCTCAACTGGCAGGCAAGTAAGCAGCATGGTCTGCTGCAGGTAAGTCCACCCAAGCATTATGAGCCCGGCGCTTCCAGCGCTGGGACTGGGCATATTTATGAGCCTGGTGCCACTGGCGCCAGGACTGGGTCCAAAAGGTCCCAATTGGGACTGGTTGGCACTCGGAACCTGGGTTATGGATCTGCTTCCAAGGGAGTTGGGAAAACCCTGACCTTTTGGAAGCAGAGATCATGACAGTACCCCCCCTCAAGGCCCCTCCCAAACCGGGCTTCTCCGGGGGTTTTGGCTTGTCAGGAAATGTTCGGTGAAATCTTTTGATTAGGCGAGGAGCGTGGACATATTCAGCAGGTTCCCAGGATCTCTCTTGGGGGCCGTAGCCTTTCCAGTCAATTAGGTAAAATAGTTTAGATTTGGAGATCTTGGAGTCCAGAATGCTTTTGACTTCAAACTCGAGTTCTCCATCAACTAGGATAGGTTTTGGAGATTTAGTTAGTCGGGTTTGAGGTTGCACGGGTTTTAATAGAGAGACGTGGAAGACCGGATGTATCTTCATGTGCGGGGGCAAGTCCAACTTGACCGCTACTGGGTTTACTATGGTAGTGATGGAATAGGGACCAAGGTATCTTGGGTTGAATGTGCGTGGCCCTTTTAGAGGTAGATATTTGGTGGATAACCAGACTTGATCCCCTACTTGATATTGAGGGGCTTCCTTCCGATGTTGATCTGCTCCTTTCTTGTATTGTTCTTTAGCCCTTTGAAGGTGAGAAACAGCTTCCTTAAAGGCTTGGGTGATTGTAGAATGCAGGTAGTCTACTGCTGGTGTTTCAAGATCTTGGAGGGGATCCAACTCCGAGGTTCGAGGGTGACTGCCGTACAAAAGAAAAA
Organism: Ambystoma mexicanum; assembly: GCF_040938575.1. Classification (NCBI taxonomy): domain Eukaryota; kingdom Metazoa; phylum Chordata; class Amphibia; order Caudata; family Ambystomatidae; genus Ambystoma; species Ambystoma mexicanum. The sequence goes on from NC_090925.1 coordinate 321,105,189, forward strand.
ACGGGGTTTTCCCAGTTCCCGAATGGACAGAGTTATTGTAGGCATATTCGGCTATCCAAAGGATGTCTTTCCAAGTTTTTTCAGTTTGTTGCAGCGTAAATACTGTTCCAGAGTTTGATTGGTCCTCTCGGTTTGTCCGTCGGTCTGAGGGTGGTGACTGGTCGATAGTCTCACATCAATTTGAGCCGACCGACAGCAACTTCGCCAAAAATGAGAAATAAATTGACTACCTCGATCCGAAATTAGAACCGAAGGAAAACCGTGCAGTCGGACGATGTTTTCGAGAAATTCTCGGGCCAGAGTTGCTGCTGTTGGCAAGCCTTTGAGCGGAATGAAATGCGCCATCTTGGAGAATAAGTCCACGATTACTAGAATCGTATTGTATCCGGAGCATGGAGGTAGATCGGTGATGAAGTCCATAGAAAGCGTATGCCAAGGGCGAGGTGGGATGTCAATAGGGCGTAAGAGGCCTGCTGGTCTTTCCTTTTGACTCTTGTTTTGGGCGTATACTCCACAGGACATTATAAAGTCTCTGATATCTTTTTTCCAAGACGGCCACCAGAAGTAGCGCTTGATCTTTTCTGAGGTCTTGGCCATACCGGGATGTCCTTCCATTAAAGAATCGTGATAACAAGAGATTACTTTTTTCTGTAAATCTGTGCTGGGTAGGTATAATCGTTCTTGGAAATACAATAAGTTGTCCTTTACTGCAAAGTCCTTTCCCTGCAGATGCCAATTCTGTATCTCTGCTGGAGTTACAAGTTGCCTGGCTTTATCCTTAACTTCCTCTATGGATTCTGTGGCGATTACACCCAGAATTCTTTGTTCGGGAATGATTGGTACAGGTTTAGGGTTGATCAAGTGTTCTTCCACTCCCATCCGAGAAAGGGCATCAGCTTTACCGTTCTTTGTACCAGGTCGATAGGTAATTATGAAGTCAAACTCGGCAAAGAATAATGCCCAACGGAGTTGTCTAGAGGATTGGGCTTTTGCGGTTTTCAAATATTGCAGGTTTCGGTGATCCGTAATCACAGTAACGGTGTGTCGGGCCCCCAGCAGATAATGCCGCCAAGCCTTAAAGGCAGACTTGATAGCCAGAAGTTCCTTGTCAGTAATCGTGTAATTGATTTCAGAAGGCGAGAATTTGCGGGACCAAAATGCCACGGGATGCAACTGATTGGTTACCGGGTCCTTTTGTGATAGAACTGCCCCCATGGCAAGGCTTGAAGCATCAGTTTCCACGATGTAGGGGAGTTCGGGGCGAGGGTGTTTTAAGATTGGTGCAGAGATAAATTTTGTCTTCAAATCCTGGAAAGCTTGTTCCACCTCGGTAGACCATTCAAAACGTTTGTTTTTCTTTAACAAGGCAGTGATGGGCTGGACTATTCGAGAGAATTCGGGGATAAACCTGCGGTAAAAGTTAGCGAAGCCTAACATGCTTTGCACACCTTTTACGGAGGATGGTGATGGCCATTTGAGAACTGCATCGACCTTCTTTGAATCCATACGCACTCCGCCAGGTGATAATATGAATCCCAAGAATTCAACTTTAGTCACGTTGAAAACACATTTTTCCAACTTAGCGAAAAGTTTGTGTTGACGCAATCTTTCGAGGACCATTTTCACGTGTTTCCGATGTTCAGATTCCGATGAAGAATAAACAAGGATGTCGTCAATGTAAACAACAACACACACATCTATGAGCTCTCTGAGGACATCGTTCATAAAATATTGAAAGGCGGCCGGGGCATTGCAAAGTCCGAAGGGCATGACCTGATATTCAAATAGCCCATACTTGGTGCGGAAGGCCGTCTTCCATTCATCGCCCTCTTTTACTCGTACCAAGTGGTAAGCTCCTCTAAGATCCAGCTTTGTATATATGCATGCTTTTCTGACTTGGTCCAGGAGTTCAGGGATCAAAGGTAACGGATATCTATTCTTAACGGTGATCTGGTTCAGGGAGCGATAATCTATACAAGTTCTAAGGTCTCCTTCCTTTTTTGGAACGAAGAACAAAGCTGAAGAAGCAGGGGACTTGGAAGGACGAATAAACCCATTTGCCAGGTATTGATCCAGGTATTGTCGAAGGTGAAGGTTCTCAGGCTCGGTGAGGGCATTAATTCTACTACAAGGAGGAGTAGATCCAGGTATCGGGTCTATCTGGCAGTCATAAGACCTATGAGGAGGTAGAGAGTTAGCCTGATCCTTCCGGAAAACATCTTGGTATTCTAGGTATTCGGGAGGTAACTGGGGAGTCTCTGAAGAAATTGCTGCCAGTGCAACACCAGGTGGAGGGTGACAAGTAGAGACACATTCTGGAAACTGGACCGTTCTTGCTCGCCAATCGATCAGAGGATTGTGTTTCTCTAACCAAGGTATTCCTAGAATAATCTGAAACTGAGGGGCCTTGATCACATCGAACACGATCTTCTCATGGTGTCCATCTTGACTTACTAGCGTCACCTCTTGAGTGGTATGCGTTACTGGCCCGGAGGCTATCTCAGTACCATCCACCGTAGTAATGACGTCCTTTACAGCCTTGGGACAAAGAGTTAGATTCATCCTCAAAAACATTTCATGATCCACATAATTGCCGATGGCACCGCTGTCGACGTAAGCTTCAATTGCATGTAATCGATCCGGATTATCAGGGCTAATGAGGACCATAGGTATCACGAAATGCGAGGTCACGGAACTGGTTTTCACGCTCGGCAAGAGGACCTCTATTCATTTCGGGCGAGGTAGTTTCCCTGCTCAGAGTTTGTAACTTTGGTAACTGCAGCTCCTACTGCCTTCTTGGCAGGTTTCACCGGACAGTCTCGAAGAAAGTGCCCTGAGTTTCCGCAATAGAGGCATAATTGCAACTGTTTTCTCCTTTCCCGCTCCTTTTGTGTTAGAGGACCTTTCAGACCCCCTATTTGCATGGGTTCCCCGGAGTCTACTCCTTTGGAAGGAGTTGGCGGTTTGGAAAATACTCGAGCATCAAACTTGGAACGATCGGCCTTCCTGTTCTGCAGTCTGTGATCTATTTGAACGACTAAGTCTATATAGTCCGAACAATCTTGTGGGGGATTCACTACTTGGGCTAACACATCTTTGAGCTCCCCACGTAGACCTCTATAAAACAGCGTAATCCTTTTGTCCTCAGGCCATTGAGTTTCCACTATCAGTCTGTTGAAAGACGCAATATAAGCCAAAAGGTCTTGATTACCTTGTCGCAACGAAAGAAGCTCATTGTCCAAGGCCTGCCCCTGTGAATGTCTTGCGAACAGTTTTTCCAAACTGAGCTGAAAAGCTTGAAAATCATGGAGGACCGGATCATCTTGATTTACTAGAGGGATCGACCAGTTTGCTGCATTGCCACTAAGGTACGAAAGCACGAAAGCTACTTTAGCTTGATCAGTTGGAAAGGCTGCTGGTCGGCATAAGAAATGCAACCGGCACTGATTGATAAATACTGCAAACCTCTTTGGGTCACCAGAAAATCGTTGGGGCGGAGCCAGAGGTACATTCCCAGGTAGGTTGATCTGCACTGGATTCATAGAGGATGTAGAAGGAAGATTTCCCCCAGATGCGGGTAACGGGGTCTGTCCGGCTTGTGACTGTAGCAATTGTCTAGCGAGATCATCTGTTCGCTCCTTGGAAATAATCAGTTCCCTTCTTAGAGCGTTCGTTTCCTGACGGGCTGCATGCACTTCTGCCCTTAGTTCCCCAAGTAACTGGGCTAGCTGGTCGGTATCCGAGGTTTCCATAGCGCCTGGACGGGAGTTTTGTGGTAGGCTTTGCGTTCTGTAACGCTCACCTGATTCCCGTAGAGGCGCCGGTCTTGACTGGGCGTATACCGTATCTTCAAAGGTGATGTGTAACACACGGCTGGCTCTTTGGGCTGGACCTCTGTGCACTGTATGTCTGACTCGAAGGGTAAGATGTCTTAGGTAAGTGAACGCCGTGCTCTCCATCTGCCTCGGGGCAGGGTGCTGTAACCAGTTTCTTCACTGGATAAGGGGAGCAGGCCTCTTGACTTCAGAGGACTGCTGTCCGTCGTTTACTGCACGAACGGTAAGTTTCAAGTAATTCTAATGTCTTTAAAGTCTTTAGTAATGATGTTTCTTGTTTTGCAGGGTTCCGGCGATGGCGGATGACGGGCTGAAGTGAGTTGAAGATGGAGCCCGTGTGATGAATAGAAGCGCCTGGAAGCACGTAAGTAAGCGCTTGTTGCCTGCTTCACGATGCGCTCTAACTGTCTTTTTATTTTGCAGGTACAAGTTCGGAGCGGCTGCAGGGTGCCGGAATACCCACTGGGTTAGATGTGGAAAGGAGTAATGGCACGTGAGTATTAAAGTTCCCCAATGTCTTTAAACGCACCTTGTTTTGTCTTTCAGATGCGGGATGCAGCGCCGAAGGCCTCCGGAGCGTGCGAAGAGTTGGTAAGCTTTTGTCTTTCAAATGCCGGAATGCAGCGCGAGGCGTTGGTGACAGCCGATGGACCAGGTAAGTGAAGAGCTGTCACTGAAGACCGTAATGCTAACCTGTTCTTTCTTGTCTTTATAGGTGTTGCTGAAGACTGGATTCAGGATGGTAAGCCTTTTTCCTTAGGCCCAGGATCAGATGCAGAAGACACGATGAGCGTTCTGCTGCAGAGGATGCAGAATAACGCAAAGCAAGATTCATCCATCGGGTGCGGTTTAAATAGCCTCCTGTAGTGCTTAGGTGCCTCCTTCCACAGCCACGCCTAGGTAAGAAAAGAGTTCCTGCTTTCCAGAAGAGTTCCAGTGTTCTGAATCTAGGGAGTGGCTCCTGCCCCACCCAACAGGAAAAGTAGTTCCAAACAGAAGAGGATCAGAGGCTCAACTGGCAGGCAAGTAAGCAGCATGGTCTGCTGCAGGTAAGTCCACCCAAGCATTATGAGCCCGGCGCTTCCAGCGCTGGGACTGGGCATATTTATGAGCCTGGTGCCACTGGCGCCAGGACTGGGTCCAAAAGGTCCCAATTGGGACTGGTTGGCACTCGGAACCTGGGTTATGGATCTGCTTCCAAGGGAGTTGGGAAAACCCTGACCTTTTGGAAGCAGAGATCATGACACTCACCTGTCCCCGACAGGGGATAATGCTTGCTAATCTACTGCTCACCTGTCCCTGTCAGGGGATACTGCTTGCTTATCTAAGCACAGCATGTGAATCTCAGTAGATCCACAAGCCCCAGAAGGCAAATATTACTTGCCGGTAATTGTCTTTCTGTGACTTGTATCTGCTTAGGGTCACTTGTACCCACCCAGCCTCCCCAAACAGGAGCATAAGGGCATACAAACTATTTCATTCATCATGTCAGAAAAAAATCTAGCAACATTTACACGTGAAGGATCATGGGTACCAGCACACGTAGAGTATAGCTACTGCTGCAGCTTCTCCCCTGTTGATGTCCATTTTTGAATCTGAGAACCAGGTGTAATACTTTGCACCAAAAATTAGATGGAGGCATATGAAAAGCATGTGATTCTAAACAGATACAAGCCACAGAAACATTACTGGTAAGTACTGTTTGCCATATGTTTTATCTTTTTATATCAATTTGTATGCATACCTAACCTCGTAGTTTACATTCAGGTGAGCAATAAGCAGTTTGGTAAAGGTATCATCTGGAAGCGACATTAGAGGTAGCCTTTACACCTAGTACATAGGTAATATTACCAGCTCACACTTGTCGGCACCACATTTTGAGATTAGTCAATAAATTGTAATAATCCAGACCAACAACTATATAATGACAATATACATATTGCGGGATTATAAAGCGGCAAGAAGATACAAAAAGACTTATTGGTAAGTAATATTTGTCTTCTTTCTTAGTGGCCTAATCTGTGACCAGATGTTTTAGAAACCTAAATTCCTTTTTTTACCATATTAATGTAAATCAATCGGCGGCGCAGTCTTTTCAGCATAAAATACAGATACAGAATTGTGGGTTGCCTACTCCAGCAATCTGTGTGAATCCTGGAGGTCATAGGTTAAAATTGCAGTAGGCTGACTCAAAGCACTTCTGGTTGTTATGTTCCACATTAAGTTTTTATCAACCCATATGCTCAGGGCCGCCAAGAGGGTGGGGCAAGAGGGGCAATCTGCCCCGGGCCTCGTGCTTGCGGTGGGCCTCACGACACCCTCTCCTGAGTAGAAGGCAGCCCAGTCGACCAGTGTCCTTTATTCACATGGGGGACTGTACTATCTGCTCTCTGCCTCTGCAACGATTTTGCTGTTTGTTGCAAAGTTGTTTGACTCAGCAACAAACAACAAAATAATGGGAGACAGCAGGGTTCAGAAGTGAGCTCTACTGCCTTCTGTTATTCAGCTGACAACGTAGACATGCTGAATGACGAGAGGACTCCTCAGTGCGTTCACTTTGCTCAGCGTGAATTCGCCGATATAGGAGAGCAATTCTCTCCTGTCAGGCATCATATCAGAGTGAAGGGAGATCCAGCTGGTCCTCCCGTGGCTGCATGGGTGCTTTTGAAGGATGCATGGAGGTACAGTTAGTGTTTTTTATTTTAAATTAAATGTGAATATATGTGTATTTAAATGAGTAAGCATATGTGTATGAATGCAAGCATGCATGGTGGTGTTCGTTTGTGTCAATGCTATCTTTGGTTTTATGTATGCGTGCATGCAAGGAGTTGTGTTACTGGTGGATGAATGCATGAGTGAAAGTGTATGTTAGTGTGTGCGCGCCATCCCCGACCCCTACATTTAACAGCGCTGTGGGCCACTTAATTAAGGGCTGTGGTCATGGTATCAGAGATGCACTTAGGCTAACATTTTGGGCGGGAGGGACTAACACTTCAAATGTTGGAGAGTCGCTAAATTCAGAGGCTTTGGGAAGGGGAAAACTTACTTCTGTGGGGGCATCTAACATCTTTCCACATTTGAATGAGACTATTCTGGTGAAGCTTCAATGTTACAAGCAGCTAACTCTCTCCTTCATTTCTGAAATGTCACACTTGAGGACTGCTGTGCGAATGAGATGTCTCATGTCACCACTTCCCTTCTAATCACTCCGCTGGCATGCAAGTGCTAAACCCACATCACAATTTTAATTAACAACAAATGTGTATATATATGAATGCAGGTGCTAACAGTGAAATGTTTTATGTTAGAAATTGCAGGGCCTTTCTTAACAGCGAAGCCCAGGCCCTGTTTAACATCTGTGTCCTGTTCCGTCTATCCACGGCTCTGTTGGTTAGCCCAGTAGGGGCTGGATGACAGTTTTGAAAGCGGATAGTGAGTAGGGCCAATAAACCCATTGCGCTGTCGGTCTCTCCAATGAGGGATGGCTCTGGGTCTTTCAGCTTTAAGAGTTGAAATGGGCCCCCAGCAGCTGCCCCCCATGTTGGCAGTCTCGTAACAAAGAAACCTACTGTTAGGCAGAACCCTGTGCCGTTCCCTTGGGGAACACTGCAAAAAGATTAAGACTACAGGAGTAAGCAGTAAACCCAATTGGTAGCAGTCCCTACAACCCAGATTTACCTGGTAGCTGTGGCTGAGCAGTCAGACTTCTCTCAAGAAGAGTAAGGCAGTATGTAGAGTATACACAATAGGGTCAAAAACACAGTAGAGCAAACAAACACCGACCAGAGCTTTGTATCAAAAGTGTATAATTATTTATTTAAAACACACTTTAGGCAATACACTATCACTCTAAATCAAAAGCAAGTTAAAACACAGTCAGATAAAGTATACACACCTCCCTTAATAACTATTAGACAAGTCTGAGTTAGAACACCACTATTTGTCAAGACAGATGTGAGCGCGTAACTTAGATGGCACTCCACTAGTTAAGGTTAAAGGTAGAGAAAAGGCAGAGCATACAAATAAAACAGTTCCCAACACTTTTAGAAGTTCAGAGCAAGGGAATAAAGGCAGTATACACTGTAGAGCCAAAGTTCATAGGCCAGGCCCACTTTAAATGGAACAAAGCGAAATGTGCCCAGGATCACACGATTTAAAATGCACTAAAAGTCTTTGCAGAATGTTCAAAAGAGGTTGGGGTGATTCAAGAAGTAAAGTTAGGTCTGGAGCCAACCCAGTTGGAAAGTCAAGGATTTAAGGGTCACCTTTAGCAATCCGTAGAAAGGGAGGCCAGGCAGGACACAGTACCTTAAAGAGAGAGGAAGCTCCAGCGGTGGCAGTTGTTCCTGGCAGTGGTTGCAGTTCGTTGTTCCGTCAAGGGGAAGAGAGGATCTCGTTGAGGAAGAAACATGGAGTCGTTGCACTGCCCAGGGATGAAACCAGCCGCGGAGTTCTCAATTAAAAGGTGCGTTCCTTTTATTCGCGGTCAAAGTGGTGAAGCTTAGCTATCCGGCCGCTGGGCTGCTTGGCACGAGCGATTCGACCAAGAGATGTCTTTGGAAGGCGAAAAGGCCAAACTGGTTGATCCTACCAGCTCAAAGGAAGAAGACTCTCCAGCAGAAGATCTTCTCTTGTCGTTGGGAAAGTGGTGAGTTTGTTGCAGCAGGGCTTCACCGGTGGTGTCGTCGTTGCAGATGGCTCAGCTTCTTCCCTCTTCGGATTCTTAGGTCCTGTGGCGACTTCTGAAGTTCCAGTCCCAAAGGCCCTGCTTTTATGCAGAAAAAACCCCATTCATCAGCCTGTCACTCACACATGCTAAGTGGTGAGCCGGGCGGCTCACCACTGGGCCAATCAGAGTAGAGTGCGACTTGGGTTGCTAAGGCAACGCAGTCCAGGGTGCCAATTCACCCCTCCTGTGGAACCCAGACAGAGTGGCACCATTTGGAGGGCTTCTGTGGAGAAGCCCGCCAAAATAGTGGAACAAAGGGCTCGACCTTGGTCAGAGTTACAGAGACGGACACAAACACCATTTCAGAAAAGAGTTCTGGCAAAAAGACCCAACTGGGGATTTAATATTACATAATTAAACCGGCGGTATCTTTAACATTGCACCAAAAAGTGGTGCGTTTAAAACCAATGGGAAAATCCCATAGGAAATATTCCGGTGGAATATTTCGCGTGGTAACCACTGCCACCAGCCATAAACTCGACAAGGGGGGACTGGACAGTGCCTCCTTGAAAACAGACCCAGGGGCAATCGAATTACCCCTACCAGTACTTCCACAATAAGATGGTTTGTACTGGTTCTGTTCATAATTTAGGACTAGTAAAGCCAATGGTGACTTTATATGCCCTGGGAGACAGTAGTCAGTCCCAGGGTATTTGTATTTGTATTTGTTTATTTATAACGCGCAGACCATCAGGCCCGGGGGCATCAGGGCGCAATTTGTACAGGGTTGCAAGAAAAGAACATACAGGGAGATAAATTACAATAAAAGTATACCAATACAGCATAATAACAATCTTAATAATTACAAATATTACACATGGTACAGTGCCCCTAGGCTCCGCAGAGGAAGTATCCCTGAGGTAGTTGGGAAGGTAGCAGACCGGAAATGGTGCAGGGGAACAGGGCTGGGTAAGTAGGACAGATGTCTAACACAACTATTGCTGGTCAAAGAGCCAAGATTTGGTTTTATTCTTGAAGGTGTTGAAGGAGTCTTCAGCTCTGATGGCAGCGGGGAGGGTGTTCCAAAGTTTGGAGGCTAGGACAGGGAAGCTAGTGCCTCCTGCTTTTTGCAGCTTAAACCTAGGGATAGTAAGGCAGTGAGTCTGAGCAATTCTTAGTGGTCGGGCAGTGGAGTGGCGCGAAAGCCGATTGCAGAGATAGATCGGAGCCTTGTTGGCTAGGCATTTGTGCGTGAGGGCAAGCGTTTTTAGGGAAATTCTCTGCTTCACGGGTAACCACTTAAGGCTAGTTCTGGCTTCTGAGATGTGGTGGTTACGAGGGATGTTCAGGGCCGCTCGAATTGCAATGTTCTGGGTGGTTTGGAGTTTGGACAGGTTTTCTTGGCTGGTGCCTAAATATAGAGCACTGCAGTAATCTATTTTTGCCATGATAAGTGTTCTCGCTAGTGTGACGCTATTGTGGGTGGTGAGGAATGGTCTGCAGGCTGAAATGAGTTTGCACGTGTAGGCGGAGGTGGACCTGACTGCATTAGTTTTTCTTGACAAGGATAAGGTGGAATCCAGGTAAAAGCCTAGTGTTTTAGTGTCTTTCGAAACTTGTATGGAGTTGCCGTCTATGATGAATGACTGATAGGATGGCTCAAGTTTGCTCAGGCGTTGTGATGTACCCAGGATAAGTAGCTCCGTCTTATCGTCGTTCAGACATAGCTGGTGCTGGGCCATCCAGGCTTGGATGACCAAGTAGACGTCATTGAGCGCCTTGGTGTCAGCAAGATAATCACCAGAGATGGGAATGAGTATCTGGGTGTCGTCCACATAGTTGGTGTAGGAGACACCCAGATAATCAAGCACATCAAAGAGTGGTTTCGTAAAGATATTGTAAAGAGTAGGTGACACGCAAGAACCCTGAGGAACACCAAAATGAATAGGGGAGGGAACTGCGGCAGCAGAAGGTGCAAAGACCCTCATAGATCTGTTGCTCAGGAAGGATTTGATCCAGGCCGCTGCGGAGGGAGAGAAGTTGGCAGCAGAGTGGAGGTGCCTGCAAAGGATCTGGTGGTTAACCAAATCAAATGCGGCGGAAAGGTCGAGGAGTAATAGCATTGCTAATTTGCCCTTGTCCTTCAGGACTTGGATCTGGGTTTTTAGGTCTAATAGAGCCGTTTCGGTCCCATGTCTGGGCCGAAATCCAGATTGTCGTAGACCTAACAGATTGTTTGATTCAAGGTAGTTTTGGATCTGCAGTTAAGCTGCACGGTCCAGTATCTTCGGCAGAAATGGTACTGTAGTAATAGGTCGGAAGTTCGTAGGTATGCTTGGGTCAAGTGAAGGTTTTTTTAGTAGCGGGATCACCCAGGCGTCTTTAAGGTTGTCCGGGACAATACCTGTTTCAAATGATGTGTTAATGAAGGCTGTAATGAATGGGGCTAGGTCATGGGCGGAGTCCTTAATGATGGGAGCTGGGCACGGGTCACCTTGGCAGTTGGATGGTTTCATCCTGAGGATGATGTTTTCTACTTCGGTGACAGTGAGCGGTGCGAAGGTGAAAGGTTTGATGTTGGCAGAGTTGGAGAGGGTGGGCCTAGTAGGGGAGAATGAGCGGTTGTCAAGCCTCAGGCAGTCCTGCTTTTCTTTTATTTTAAATTGGAGCATAGAGATTTTGTTTAGGAGGGCTGCTTGAATGTTAGCACACCATTTGCTGTCTTTCGTGCAAGTGTCTGGTGGGGAGACTGGGGTTTCGAGCTCTTTTAGGACTCTAAAGAGTTCCTTGGAATTAGAGTCGGCTTGCATGATACGATTATTAAGCGATTCTTTTTTAGCAATGATGATGGCGTCTTTATAAGTGAGGGAGGCGAGGAGGAAGCCGTCTTTATGCTCATCAGATGGGTGGCTTTTCCACCGGTTTTCCGCGCAGCGTTTGGCTTTGCGGAGGATTCTTAGCTGTGGAGTGAACCATGAGTTGAGATGTGTTCGTGGTTTAGCCTTTCTAGGTTTAATTGGTGCTATAGTGTCAATAGCCGTGAGCATCGTTTTGGTTGTAGATGTCTGCTAGGGAAGTGGGATCAGAGCAGGCGTTGGTCGCCGCATTAAGAGAGGGGAGTAACAGTGGAAGGAGTTGTTCTCTTGTTATATTTTTTTAATTGCGGGTGGGGAGGGCTGGGGCTATGGGTGTTGGGGCTCGCGGGGTAGCTTCAATGTTAAATGTTATGATGTGATGGTCAGACCATAAGCATGGGGAGTTATTGAGGACCTGGATGTTGCAGTTGGAACCGGCTAACCAATCGATGGTCCTGCCTTTGATATGGGTCGGTTCTTGTATGTACAAGGTGAGGCCAAGGTCAGTAAGAGCATACTCCAGATCAGTTGCTACAGGATCCTTAGGGTCGACGCGACCAAGATTGAAGTCACCTAAGATTATTGTTTGGGAGTTGTTTTTTGTTTTGTCAAGCAGAAGAGTGGAAATTTCACTGACAAAGGTGGGTGCCGGCCCTGGGGGCCTGTAGATAAGGTGAAGGGTGGCCGTTTGGTTAGGTGTTAGTAGTAATTTGATTGTCAGCTGTTCAGCTGATTCGAGTTTGGAGTCGGATACCACTCTTAGGTCAAGGGAGTTTTTGTGGATGAATGCCACGCCGCCACCTCTAGTATGGGCAGAGGAGCGGTCACAGCGTGTGATGCCATAGTCAGGCGGTAAGGCCAAGGATAGAGAAGGGCCAGAGGCGGCATGTAGCCAGGTTTCGGATATGGCAATGAAGTCAAGGTCGGCAGTGGTGATAAGGTCGGCTATGTCAAGAGAGTGTGCTGTGAGGGATCTAGCATTGATGAGGGCACCCTTGAACACAGGCAATTTAACCCCTCTGGTCTTAGTTTTGCAAGTGGCGGTGGGCGAAGGCGTGCTTGGTGGTGTGTGTGGGGCTTGCTTAGTGGTGTTGGTGCGGGAAGGACGAATGCGGAATCTGGTGCCTAGTCTCTTGTTCCTGAGAGTGAGGGGGCAAGGTTGGTTTTGTGGCAAAGTGTTTGAGCCAGAGAGCTGGGTCATTAAGGTATTGGTTAATCTGGTTGCAGGGGTGGTGAGCGTCAACGGTAGTTGCTGAAGGACTCGTTGAGGGTGTCAAAGTCATGGTGGGTGACGCTGGGTCACATAGGTAAGGGCAGGCCAGGTTATTAACCTCAAAGGTAGGAGTGGTTGACTTGGGTGGTTGAGTGAATAGGGCAAGGTGTGTGGTTAGGAGGTAGTGCAATAGAAGGCACACGCTGATGTGCATGATGGTGGTGCTGGCTGCCAGAATAGGTTCCCTATGAGCTTGTTGACCGGGACAAGATAGGGTCTCCTTGAGTGGGACTGGTGAGATAATGGAAGGGAGTGAGGATGCTATGGTATGGCTGGAAGCCTGGGCACCTAGATAGGGATAATCCAATGGCTGGAATGCAAAGGTCAGGGCAGCCCTAGATTAGCGTAATCACAGGCTGTCGCCCAGGGCAGTGGTAAACCTAGATTAGACGTGACCCAAGTCAGGCATGTCACAATACAATTTGAAGCGCCCTTAAGGCACAACACCGTTGAAGTGGTCAGTGGGCTACCATAGGGTACATTACAATTGAGATGGTCTGTAGGCGACCTTAAGGCACAACACAATTGAAATGGTCTGTGATCGACCATAAGGCACAACACAATGAAAAGGTCTGTAAGCGACCTTAAGGCACAACACAATTGAAATGGTCTGTAAGCGACCTTAAGGCACAACACAATTGAAATGGTCTGTAAGCGACCTTAAGGCACTACACAATTGAAATGGTCTGTAAGCGACCTTAAGGCACAACACAATAGAAATGGTCTGTAAGCGACCTTAAGGCACTACACAATTGAAATGGTCTGTAAGCGACCTTAAGGCACTACACAATTGAAATGGTCTGTAAGCGACCTTAAGGCACAACACAATAGAAATGGTCTGTAAGCGACCATGAGGCACAATACAGTTATAAGGTGGTCTACTAGTGACCATAAGGCACAATACAGTTATAAGGTGGTCTACTAGTGACCATAAGGCACAAAATAGTTATGATATGCTAAGGTTCGAGAGTTTCAAGGGTGGCCTGAAACACATTCAAATAATAGTGGCTCAGAGTGCATGCCTACAGTAGTGTCCCCGGTACTGGCATGCGTGATTATACTCCTTGAAATGACAGTCCACGTAGTAAATGGAGTACAGATATAAGCCGACTGAGGGGGAGTCGTATCATTGCAATGTCAGTAATAGGAACAAGGACAGGGGCAAAGTACTTACGGTAGGTTCTCCTTGTATGAATGGAGATATTTGGATACTTGGTTCCGATAGCTTGCCTCGGACTTTGCGGAAGGTGGTCGGGGAAGTTTAAATTGAGCAGGGGGGGTGGCCACGCCGCGCTCCCATGCGCGTAACAGGCGCAGGAACAGGCCTTTGTGTGGCCTTCGTGCTGGCCACCGGCGGTTCCGCCTACCGGCGGATGAATACAGTTTTACACTGCTTCAAGCGAGGATCAGCCTCGCTTTCGTGCCGCGCGGCGCCCGGCATGCGGGAGTCGGGCACCTATGGAGTGTTACACCTCTCCTGTGATGGCAAATCCGGCGTCATTGGTCTCTGTGTGGAGATGTGTTACTAGGTAATTCCGATAGGGCAAAAGTGAACTGTTTCAACAGACTAGTTCCACGTTGCCGGCAGAAGCACGTGACTGATCACCTGACGTCTCTTAAGGAATACGCAACACCGCTTCGAGGCGTCGCTTCTGGTGAATGTGATGCTCCGTAAGTTTGCAGAAGAGTCTATCCTTATGTTCCAAACCTTGGCAAACTACCTAACTCGCCCTCCTGACTCTCATTCTTTCTCCTATAGAATTGTGTCCCGTTTCGAGCTTCCCGCTTCTGTTCCCTCTGTGATTCCCTTGACTTCTCCCGTTCGTTCGAGCCGGGGTTTCGGTTCAAACACCCAATCTGAGTCAGAGAAAGAGTCCGCTTTGCGGAAGTAAGTCCAGATCCTTCATTGATTCTTCTGTTCCTCCAATGGTGACTTTACATGCCCTGGGAGACAGTAGTCAGTCCCAGGGTATGGAGTCTGTTTGGGGGTCACTATGACACCCCTGTGTTACTGCACTGAGGGTGCTGTGTAACACACATAGTAAAACAGATGGAATAAAAAGGCTACCCCATAGGAAAAGACTCTCACTCTTAGCAGGAGAAAAAAACAAACCCCAAAAATCCAGCAAAGCTGCTGAGGGACTCACTAGGTTTGGGAAATTAGCCTTATAAGAGAATTCTCCCTAACACCTACTGATAATATGCAGCTTTGAACCACCTCGCTGCATTATTTTGACTTCATTATCGATTTAAGCATGCCACGGGTTCCTTTGCCTATTTTTCCAATCTGTAAGTCAAGGAGTGCCCCCAAACATCAAAAGGAAATGGGCCCCCACCAGCCCTGACATATCTTCAGCCAGCCCTGCTCCCATTTTCCTCCCAATTCCCTGAGCCCCGCTAGGAAGCTCAATAGCAATTTCACCTGCCCTTTGGCCTCTAGTCGTACCTTTCACCCCAATTCAGAGGCGGTTTACTTTCCTAATGCTATGCTAATCTCTGGAGAAGTGGATCATCTAAAAGCTGAGACCAGAAGTTAAGACTTTGGTATTATCAAAAATACCCCCCGCCCCCACCCTCCCTTCATGGAAGGAATGTGGCCTGCACTAAAAATGGATTGCAGAGTATGCAGTGTTGTGTCACTGAGGCTAAGCTCTGCATAGCACCCAAAGTGGCTGAGCAGCTGTTTGCTGTTTGTCAAAAACCCATGTGTGCTAAAATAGGATTGTACATGCTCATTGCATGACATGCAGAATTATGGAACACCAGGGTTAAAAGAAATTACAGGACCAGATAAAACTTTGGTAACCCTCACTACCTGCAGCACTTCCAAGCACACACTGGGGCATATACTCCAACCTGCTTTAACTCCTACCTGCCATAATGTCACCAACCAAAGGCAAGGGCAAACCAACTATCTTGGGTTCCTTTACCAGCCTAAACAAACAGCGAGAGCCTTCACAACACAAGACAGCCGCGCAAGCGGAACTGGGAGTCCCTGAAATAAACCCACAGGAAGACCAGGCCCTGGCTGCGATAGCTGCATTGGGAACCTCCCTGAAGACAAAAATAGATGAGGTTAAAGTTGACGTCCAACTGCTACGACAAGATGTCAGGCAGCTGGCTGAAGTGTCAAAACAGTTGAAATGGGCCTGAAAGAAACAGCGGATACTACTAATGACTTGGAGACACGTGTCAAGGATCTGGGGAGTGGGGAACACCACCCTGGGACTACGTGCAGAGGGCAGGGCCCGCAGGAACAATGTAAGGTTACTGGGTCTCCCGGAGGGCATGGAGAGCTTGGACCCGACCCTGTATGTTGAGAATTTGTAACTGCAGGAGATTGGGCCTGGTACACTGTCACAGGGCTTTACGGTCCAGCGTGCCCACCGATCACTACAGAAGAGACCACCACTGGGATCCCATCCTAGACCTGTCATCGCGAGGATTCTGAACTTCTGAGACAGGGAGTTGATCCTGAAACACTCTAGGGAAGGTGGTGAAATACAGAGAGACAACTCTAAAATACCTATCTACTTAAACTACATGCCAGCGGTGCAGAAGGCCAGGAACTTTTTTGTGCCGGTTAAGGTGAGACTCGGGCTCTTGAATGTCAAATACATGATCAAGTACCCTGCTAGACAAAAAATCATCCACAAACGCAGAGCACGCTTCCTGGGCATCCCTGCAGCGGCGACCATGTGGCTAGAGCACAACAATCTGAACAGTGGGGGCGATGCTAACACTTGACCTAACCAGCATTCTCACCCAGCCGGGTCGCGCCATCAATGCGCCCTCGTTCTCATGGCCTTTTTCATAGTCTTGCAGGGACACCTGATGTGGTTCATGACTACTTCGGGTTTGTAGGTTATACCTGTTTTTGCTGCTGTGCTCGCTGCAGTAGCAACTCTAAAGTATACAAGCACATGCCTCTGACTGTGTTGTTCAGTTTTTGCTCACAGTGGAAGCACCGTTTGGTCACCCACCACTGAACTTGCCTACCTGCTCTGAGTTACTATGGGTGCTGGCCTGTTGCTGGCTCCTGCTACCCGATACACAATGGCCTGGCTAGTCCTTGGTGGTACGGGAACGCCTGAGCAACGTCCGGTTGCTGTTATATAGTTTGGTTTGTAATGTTGTTTTTGATTTTGCCATGCGTTTGGCTCACACGCTGCCTCTCTTAGCTAAACGATTGAACAGGAATGGAGCGACAGGGCATCATTTGCTAGCACATGCTCTGGGTGGGTGGCTTACACACTTGGGGGTCCGAGGAGTGCTCAGGTCTGTCTCACTGAGGTGGGAAGGAAGGACTGATTTGATGCACAACTGTTGGGCAAACACCATGACCATGGTCCCCATTCAAATACTGTCCTGGAATGTACAAGAGCTGGGCTCTTACCACAGCAGGAACAGGGTGAAATCCTATCTGAGACGGAAAAAGAGATCTATAGCCCTAATTCAAGTGACTCACCTGTTGCCTGAGGAACTACTTACTCTAAATACGCAAGAGCAGTGCTCACATGGATTGATGAAACACTACCATTCCAGCTGTTAGAGGTTGACAAGGATAAGGACGGGCGATACTTGATCCTACGAGGTTACTTAGACCACATTGAGGCGTGTATAGTTAATTCATACTTTCCGAAGCATAACATCCCATCTGAAGTCCACACACTTTGTGCTCGGATTGCACATCAACGTGAATGTTTCTTCCTCTGGGGGAGAGACTTTAATTGTGTTAGGGACATTGTGCTTGACAGGTGCCTCCCACACCCCCCACCCAGGGAGGACCACCACCTGCATCTACCACATTGAATGCTGCACTGACCATCTTAGATCTGGTTGACGTCTGGAGGGAAGTACACCCAGAGGTTAGGGGTTACTCCTTTTACTCCTCCCCTTATTCTTTGTATACTAGGATTGACTATATTTTTGTTGGGAAGTGCCCGCTGGCTGACATCTGTGGCGCAGAGTATTTAGGCCGCTCGGTGTCCAACCACTCCCTCTTGGTGATCACATGGGATATTAGGATCACTAGACCCCAAATCCCTTTGTGGCGCATGCCCGTTGGTGCCTTGACCGACCAAATCTTTAGGGACAAGTTACATATCACATTGTCTGAATTTCTTGAGCATAATGTAGGCAGTGTGGAGGAGTGGGGCATTATCTGGGAATCTACGGTCTGAAGCAGAGGCACTAGCTAAAATCCGGTCCCGATGCCTTGAGGCGTGGGAGAGGTTGTCTAAGTTTGATTATGTTACGCAGACTACTAGGGCTCACGCTGAGGGAGACAAACCAAGAAGGCTCTTGTCATGGCTTTGTAAACGAGAACACCCCAGGACTTTGACCACACTACTGTGCGACGAAAGTGAGCCCCATGGAGATTCAACTGGAGATTAATGGTATATTCTCTGTGTACTACCCTCAACTATATAGCCAGCGATGGACTCCCCCCCTCCCCCCCACCCCCCTACATTTTACAAAATGACCTGCCAACGCTAGCCCCAGTGTTGCTTAAGTTTTATGAAGAAGCCTATACTAGAGGCGTACTCCCGGCTTGCATGTGAGAAATCTTGCTAATCCCCATACCTAAACCAGGGAAGCCAACAGACTGATGCAAATTGTATTGCCTCCTAGCCTTGCTGAACTATGATATCAAAATACTGAACACAGTACTATCTTGACGGCTCTGTAGGGTTAATGCGGATCTGATACATACTGATCAAACTGGGTTTGTCCCGGGCCGTAGCACCACTCTGAACCTCTGTAGGCTACAACACATTATTGCACAAACCAGTACTTGCGCGGTGGCGTCATTGGACGCAATCAAGGCATTTGATTCTCTATTGGGAATGGTTGTTTGCTGTGCTGCATAGGTACGGGTTTGGTGATAGTTTTTTCCCGTGGGGATAGGCTGCTGTACTCATCCCCAACTGCCAGGGTCAAGTCTGATGAGCAAGTATCTGACGTGTGCGACATTCAGCGTGAAACGCGCCAAGGTTGCCCGCTGTCACCCATGCTGTACATATTGACCCTGGAGCACCTGGCGGTCTACCTACGCCAAGAATACTTGGAGGCGGGTATCGTGGTTGGCGGTTCTAGATAACTAATTTCATTATATGCAGATGATGTTCTGCTCTACTTGTGTGAACCGCACAACAACATGATGATAGTCTTGAACATTCTGGATAATTTTGCTATGCTATCGGCAATCTCCTTCAATAAGTCGTCCTCTTTTTTCCCTTTGGCTCAGCTTAGCGGGGTGACCGAAACCGCTCTACCGGAACTGGGAGTACGAATCCTGCACATAACCGGAGGACACACATATTCGTAACACCTGTGTGGTGGGTTTGGGGGGGGTGAAGGGCCTTAATAAATCTATGGCCTTTTGGGCACACTTGTCGCTTTCACTTATGGGCAGAACAGCAATCATAAAAATTGTCATCCCCAGATTTCTGTACTACTTCACTAATGTTCACTACTATATCAAAGCCCCCTTCTTCCGCTCATTAGACACACTGATTAGAGGATTTTGATGGGGCCCATCCCAACATAAGATTGCCCTTACAATATTGTGTTTACCTTACAAGGAAGGAGGTGTGCAGCTACCGAAATTAGACTAGTATTACTTGGCGGCACAACTCCGCTTTGTATCGAAGTGGTTCTCCGATGACGTTACATCTGATACGCTTCTACTGAAGCAGTTGGTAGCCCCTGCCTGCCTCAAGGGCGTGTTGTGGCTCCCTACTAGCTGCCTGAATTCTTTACCATCACTTGTGGAACTGGGCAGGAGAATATGGCTCAGAACGCTGATGCTGCTTCAAATTTCATATCCTCACTCGCCCAATATCACAATAGTGGCTGGCGTGTGTAAGAACAGTGACGACCTTGCAATTGCGAGATGCTGGAAGAGTGGGGAGTTGCTACTTGGGGTGATATGTTTGAAAACGGTAAATTTAGAGAGCTGGATAACATGACTCAACAAACAGGTCTTCCCAAAGGGCAATTTCTGCAGTACATGAGTGGTGGGGGTGGCTAGAAGTAAATGGTGTGGGTGGCCAGCCGAGCCAGAAGAAACTGCACTTTTAACGTTAATATATGCCCTCGAGGACAGCTGGCGGCCTGTGTCCAGATATACAGTTGCCTGTCGAATAGGCCTAACCCACAAGGCTCTAAACGGAAATTGCGCTGGGAATCAGACTAGGGGACTACTATTGAGGAACTGGAGTGGGAAAAGATGCTCAGTTTTCCCAGAAACGCATCCCGAAACGCTTGCTTCAAACTAATACAAATGAACGTGCTCCATCGCACATATGACACAGAGTAGAATGGCCAGATTAAATAAAGGTGATCACCCGACCTGCCCTTGGTGCCACCAGGACGGCGCAGTCTTGATCCACATGTTCTGGTAATGTACAAAGGTGCAAGGTTTTTGGTCCCGCATTGAACAATCGTGCAGAAGGGCAGGCGCGTTGAAGGATATAACTGGGGCCCGAGGGAATGCCTTCTCGGTGTATATCCCCGGAATAGCAAACACAAGCATATTATCAAATGTTTGAACTTGTCTTGTATACTTGCTAAACGTTGCATTGCTATGTCCTGGAAGTCAGCCAGGGGCCCACAATATCAACAGTGATACCGGGTCCTCGAAACCTGGTGTGAAGCCTAGACAAAAGTGTTGGCTAGATCATTGCACTGTTTAGACGAAACCCTTGGGGACTCCTATAACTCATGGAAAGTACTTGTGTATGATATATTCCACCCATCAGATGATAAGTCCCCATGAATGTTCCATCAACTGCCAGACATGTTAACCATGTGAGACTGTAAGCCCCTGACACCTCCACCTCCCTTCCAATCCACGTTCTGATTAAGTTCTATTTTCACCATGTCCCCTGCAGAGCTTATCTTGATGTTTTTGCCACCACTGTACCTGTTGCATACTTCCTGAATATTGGAGCCTAGTTCACATGTCTGGAGTATTAGTTTTATTTGTAGTTTTTTTGGGTTCTTTGTTTTTTTTGGGTCGCATTGGGCCAAGCACCCAACTTATGCTGTACAAAGCACTGCTTGCTTGACCACTGCAACCACTTCTGTTTGTGAATATCAATAAACAAATTTGAAAATAAATAAACATTAACAGATGTCTCTTCTCTCAGGTCGAGTCATAGTCAACTCTCCTTTTGGTTATGGTGGATTTTCTACCCTAATAAAACATTTACATGAGGAACATGTCCTCTACAAGCAAAAAAGTCTACCACATCACATTTATTGCATATGTTAGAGGAAATGTGTTTTAAAAGTTGCTATTAGGCCCAATCTAGTTTAAAATGAAATTCACCCAAAGCACTTTTCAAATGGATTGCGTCCTCCCATGAATTTCTCATCTTATGTTATCTCCATTCCTGTGTCATCTGCCGCAGCAATTTATTTTGCGGTAGAGGGCGCTGTGCATCTATGACAATCAGGACAGGAGTCGGGGTTGATGCTGAGAGAACCTTATTTATACACGGGTTAAATGTTCAGTGTTAACCAATAAGGTTGGGGTCCCGGTAGTCCCACAGTTCCTTCATGATGGGATAAAGCCAGGAATTGCGTTCCTTGTGATGTCTCCTATTCACTCGGACCCAGATAGGCCCACCAGTTGCTTCCACACTCCTCTCCTTCCAAAAAGCAACAACACTGCCATTAGGCCAGTCCTCTTTATACCTGGTCCTAAGTTTGTAAAAGGGCCAATCAGGGACTCTCTCCCCCCCCCCCTTCTGATTGGTGTAGCCTCAACCTTCCTCCTGTTGGTTGATCCCAGACCTCCCTCTACGCTTCCAACTCCTTCCCTGCTGCTTTTGCACCTGAGCGCTGCCTGGTGGGCGTGCTCCCTGCAGGCTTCGCCCCCCCAATATTGTGCTCCGTGTTCAGCCTGCCTCGTGGGCTGTCTTGCGTCGGCAGACATTCCAGGTAAGGAGGTGGGAGTATTGACTTGTTCCCCTGACCGTGTCCTCCTTGGTACTGTGAACCCCTCCGACGCTGAGCGGGTGGCCTGAGCCCGGCACTCGTATCCCCAAGCTTGGCCGCTGCTCAACGCCGGAGGGTAAGGTGCCGACCCTTAGCCCGCTTGTACGGGGTTCTGTTTTACTGTCCTGCCGCAGCGCCAGTGCCCCGGGCCAATGCGAGAGGGGCCGGCGCCACGGCAGTGCGGGCGGCCTCGGTACGGAAGGCCGATGAGGCGTTTCCGTTGTCCGCGGCACTCCCCCAGCGTTCCACACCAGTGCCATTGGCGGCGGCACCTTCTTGGCGCCCCGCATCAGCGCTGCTGGCAGCTGCACTTCCCCGAGTCCCGTACCCGTGCTGACCGCATCGGATTAGGCGCTGCCTGCACCGCAGCCCCCAATGCGCCCTGCTTCAGGTCCGGCCCGGCTCCCTCGGCGTCTCCCCTCCTACCTCCATCCTCACACACCCCCACCACAGATCCAGGCCGGTCGGGCCGGATCGATACCTTCACAGGTAGTCTGCTACCAACTGAAAGCTGGCAGGCCTATGAAGGGTGACAAAGTCGAAGGGCTGGAGAGACCAGAACCAACGCAACACCCGCTGGTTAGTGTCTTTGTGCCTAGCCAGCCACTGCAACAGAGCGTGATCAGTATACAACGTGAATCTTCTTCCCAGCAAATAATAACGCATGGTGTCAACTGCCCACTTGATTGCAAGGCACTCCTTTTCTATCGTTGAATACACAATTTCATGCGGAAGAAGCTTCCGGCTTACAAAACACAAAGGCCGCAGGAAGCCATCGATTTCCTGTGTCAAGACAGCACCCAACCCCAGGCCTGAGGCGTCCGTCTGCAGGTAGAAATGTTTCTGGAAATCAGGGCACAATAACACCGGATGCGTGGATATGCTGCATTTCAATCCCTCAACCGCCAGGAGAGCCGCAGGGTTTTCTGATAGGTTTGAGGAACCTCCATTCTTCAAGGCATCGGTCAAGGGTGCTGCAAGGTTCGAGAAGTTGGGTATAAAACATCTGTAGTACCCGATAAACCCTAAAAATGCCCTTATTTGCTTTCTGGTGGCTGAAACCGGGATATCCTGAATCGCCTCGATCTTCGATACCTGGGGTTTGATCACACCACCACCCACGACATGACCCAGGTATTTGGTATCTCGGGCCCCTAGGACCGTTTTCTTCGGATTAATATGGAGCCTGGCCCGGGTCAGGGTGCGAACTACTCCCTGGAGGTGAACCAGGTGTTCACTCCATGACGCACTGTATACCACGATGTCATCAAGGTACGCCGCGGCATGCTGGTCGTGTGGTTACAGAAGAACATCCATTAGTCTCTGAAAAGTGGCCGGAGCCCCATGTAACCTAAAGGGCAGAACCTTGTACTGAAAAAGCCCCTGAGGTGTGGCGAAGGCTGTCTTCTCCTAGTCTGTTTTCTGGAGCGGGATCTGCCAGTACCCCTTGGTGAGGTATAGGATGCTAAGGTAACGTGCAGCACCTAGCCTTTCTAGTAGTTCATCCATTCTAGCCATAGGATAGGCTTCGTGCTGTGAGATTGCATTGAGCTGTCTATAGTCCATGCAAAACCAGACAGCCCCGTCCGGTTTGGGCATGAGTACGATGGGGGAACACCAAGCACTGATCGATGGTTCTATGATGGCCAGCCTGATCATTTCTTCCATTTCCCTCTTTATGACCAATCTTTGGGCCTCCGGGATCCTGTAAGGTCGTAGCCGGACTATTTGCTGGGTTGGGTTTCGATCCGATGCTCTGCAAGGTTGGTCCTGCCAGGTAATGGGGAGAAGGCTTCGCTATGGGGTTTGAGCATTTCCTGGATCTCTTTCTTCATATGGTCCATCATGAATTCGCCCCATTGTACTGCATCCAACTGGTTGGGTGTGGGATTCACACAAATCCCGTGAGTGGCCAGAACATCAATCGGGGCAGTTTCTGTCCATTTCTTCAGGAGGTTGATATGGTAGATTTTATACGTAGGGGTCCGATCGGGCTGGTGTATTCGATAGTTCACCAGCCCCACTATGTCCTTTACCACATACAGACCCCTCCATCGAGCTAACAACTTGTTGGTGCTGGTGGGTAACAAGACTAGTACCCTCTCCCCTGGCTCTAACTTCCTTAGACGGCTCCCCTTATACCCCCTCTCTTGATGGTCTTGTGCTAGACCTAGATGGGGCTCAGCCATTGCTCTCAAGGTGGATAGGTGTTCTCGTAGTTCTTCGGCGTATTCGGTTAGGGATGTTTCCTTGTTGTTTTCCCAGTCTTCCTTGACCAGATCTAGAATGGTTCTAGGCTGTCTCCCGAACAGCAGCTCGAACGGTGAGAACCCAGTCGAGGATTGGGGCGTGTCCCTCAGCCCCATTAGGATCAGAGGTATGACTCTATCCCAGTCCTTCCCCTCCAGTCCTACCACTCTTCATCATTTTCTTGATGGTTTGATTATACCTCTCCACCAAACCATCCGTCTGAAGATGGTAGACTGAGGTGCGTAACTGTCTGATCTGTAGCCTTTCACAGACCTGTCGCATGATAGATGACATGAAGTTCGTACCCTGATCGCTAAGTATTTCGGTGGGCAGGCCGATCCGTGAAAAAAAAAAGGATGAGTTGATTGCATATATGGTTAGCGGATGTCCCCTTTAGGGGAAAGGCCTCAGGTTACCTGGTGGCATAATCCACAATAACCAACAAGTACCGGTACCCTCTACTGGCTGGTTCTAGGGGGCCTACCAGATCCATACCGATCCATTGGAAGGGTATGGTGATTAGCGGCATCCGCTGTAATGGAGCCTTGGCTGGCTTCTCTCCACTCGTCAGCTGGCAAGTCTTGCACTCCTTGCAGAATTTCGCCACTTCTCCATAGATCCCTGGCCAGTAGAATCTTTTTAGGATATTCTGCTGTGTTTTTAGGGAGGCCATGTGGCCCCCACATGGATGATTATGTGCCGGTTGGAGGATAATCACACGATGGGATTTGGGTAGGAGTAACTGCTCCTTTCGTATTCCTCCTTCCGTCTGGTAGACCTGATAGAGTAGACCCTGTCTAGAGGTAAAACCTGCTCCCTTGGTGAGGTCTGGATCCTCATCTATGGTAGCACTTTTGCGAGCCATTTTTAAGGTGGGGTCTGTTAGGGTTTCTCCCCGGATGGATTCTTCATGATCCTCGGGGTTCCATGCTATCCGTTGGGTGGCATACATGGACTCACATTTAGCAAGTCGGCTTTCCTTTCTTTCCGTACTGGTTTTCTTACGGCCCTGTGTGCCTGGTTGTATTGGTTATCGGGGGGGGGGGGAAGGGTGCTTCGTCCCACCATCCCTGGTCCATGGCATTTAGAGCCTGGTGGAAGTGGGGTAGATCGGTTCCAATAACCACCAGGGCGGGCAAGGAAGGGAGGACGGCAGCTCTCATCTCTGTAATGTTAGGGCCCACCTCTAGAGTTATGGTTTTCATGGGGTGTGCCTTTACGTCCCCCTGTATGCATCGTATTGGAATTCGTACATTAGAGAGGTAAGGCGAGTCACTTACGGTTGGTAGTACGGCTGTCTGCCGGCTTTCGCTGTCGAGTAAAGCTCTTGCTGGGATCCCATCCACTCTGATGTCCATGTTGTAGGGTCCCTGGCACCCTGGCTCCTGTTCCGCCTTCATAAATCCGATTTCCATTGGCTCTGTGCCTCTTCTTCTGGGGCAAACCGGGCTATATGGCCCCATTCGCCACAGTCATAACATTGTGGTTGCCGGAATCCTGTAGGCAATGGGGTTGACCGGCCTTCGGGGCTGGTCTTTTTCTCGTCCTGTCTGGTAGGGCGTTCCTCCACCGATCTTCATCTTGGCAAAACCCCTCTAGGTCCCTTGTCTATGACCGTTTCAGTAAGGGGTATCGGGCTGCGTTTGGATGGGCCAGTTCCAAAGGGTTTGCGCCCCCCCCCCCCCCGGCCTTTTGGTAGGCAGATGCTATGTCCACAGCTTCTGATAAGGTGGGTCAGTGATGTTGCCGGACCCACCTTTGCATAGGAGCGGGTAGGGCCTCGATGAACTGTTCCAGGGTGACCTTATCAATACATCCTGTATGCCTGGACCCGGCACTTGTAGCCATTTTTTTATGAGATCTTTAACTCTGTAGTAGAGTTGACAGGGGTTTTCCCCAGGTTTAAGTCTCGTGTCCCGTAGCCTCATCCTGTAGGCTTCCTCATCTATACCCAATCGATCTAATACCGCCTTCTTTATTTCAGCATAGGGGGTGGTTCCATTTGGGTTTACCGTTTGGTAGGCTCCTTGCATTATGCCCGATAGCAGGGGGGGCGACGTACTGCCCCCAGCGATCCGCTGGCCATTGAGCATTTCGGGCTATTCTCTCAAACGTCGTAAAAATGAAAGCGGGGTCTTCGCCTTCCTTAAATTTCTGCAATACGGCGGAGGCGACCATAGGTTGGTTTTGGGAGCTGGTCACCGCATCCGTTAAGTGCCGGATGGTCTCTTGGTGTTTATCCTGTGATGTGGACTGAAGGGTACCCTGCATTTGTATTGCCTTTTGGAAGGCCTGACGGTCAGCAGCCGCCTGCTGGGCCTGTCATTGGAGGAGCTGTTGTAATTGCTGTTGCCCCTCACAGCGTTTGGATGATTTTCTCCATGGCGTTCTCTTAATCCTGCCGACTACGCCACTTGTGACAATCAGGACAGGAGTCGGGTTGATGCTGAAAGAACTTTATTTATACACTGGTTAAATGTTCAGTGTTAACCAATACGGTTGGGGTCCCGGTAGTCCCACAGTTCCTTCACTGTGGGATAAAGCCAGGAATTGCGTTCCTTGTGATGTCTCCTATTCACTCGGACCCGGATAGGCCCACCTGTTGCTTCCACACTCCTCTCCTTCTCCCTGCAAAAAGCAATAACACTTCCATTAGGCCAGTCCCTTTTATACCTGGTCCTAAATTTGTAAAAGGGCCAATCAGGAACTATTTCCCTCCCACCCTTCTGATTGGTGTAGCCTCAAGGAGCCCACCCTCTAGAAATAGAATTGCCTTCCCCCCTCTTCTTCCCTTCCTCCTGTTGGTTGATCCCAGACCTCCCTCCACGCTTCCAACTCCTTCCCTGCTGCCGTTGCACCTGAGCGCTGCCTGGCGGGCGTGCTCCCTGCAGGCTCCACCCCAAACCCCCCCCCCATATTGTGCTATGTGGTCAGCCTGCTTCACGGGCTGTCTTGCGTCGGCAGACATTCCAGGTAAGGAGGGGGGGGGCAGTGACTTGTTCCCCTGACCGTGTCACCCTTGGTACTGTGAACCCCTCTGACGCTGAGCGGCTGGCCTGAGCCCGGTACTCGTATCCCCAAGCTTGGCCGCCGCTCAACGCCAGAGGGTAAGGTGCCGACCCGTATCCCGCTTGAACGGTCTTCTGTTTTACTGTCCTGCCGCAGCGCTAGTGCCCCGGGCCAATGCGAGAGGGGCCGAGCCACGGCAGTGCAGACGGCCTCGGTACGGAAGGCCGATGAGGCATCTCCATTGTCCGCGGCACTCCCCCAGCGTTCCACACCAGTACCATTGGTGGCGGTACCTCCTCCGCGTCCTGCATCAGCGCCGTTGGCAGCTGCACTTCCCTCGAGTTCCGTACCCGTGCTGACCGCAGCGGATTAAGCGCTGCTTGCACCACAGCCCCCAATGCGCCCTGCTTCCGGTCCGGCTCTCCTCTCTCGGCGTCTCCCCTCCTACCTCCATCCTCACAGTATCATCGTCTCGATGTCCCTTGGCAGCCTCTGTCCCCTTTAGAGGTTGATGTCATCGACCGTATAAATAGCACGCAATGTGCCCGTTACTTCAGTTCTGTTTTTCCGCTAAAGCTTTCACTTCGGATACGGTGCGGTTGTTTTGTGACAAAATTGAAAAGATTGTTGAAAATGTCTACATCTTCTACCCCGAAGACTGGGTTCAAGAAATGTTGACTGTGGGTCAAAAATGTCCAAAACCGACCCCCCCATTGCATCTGTTTGTGGTGCCTTGGTTCCGACCACAGGACGGCTGACTGTGGATCCTCTCAGTCCATGACTGGGAAGGCGCTCAAGGAGCGAAAGGGGAATCTAGCTGCGGGTAGGCCCCCTCAGAAATCCCCTTTCACGACACCTTCTATAAGACATTCGTCGGACGAATAGAGGGGTGAGTCCCCGCCGAGGAAGCGTTCAAAGAAATGCTCACATTCTCAAAGCGGTTCTCACCATTCCACTTCGTCTTCCAAAAAATCGAAAGAATGACGTCACAGGTCTCCGTCCTCGTCTTCCAACGTCTCATCTGAAGGCAGACAGGCTTGCCCAGGTAAGTCAGCTTCCAAAGCTGAATGGGGGGGCCTTTAGGCTTCAGATGAGTTTCATGAAGGCGGCCCGACCCCCCTCTAAAGAAAAGATGAAAGGCAGCAAAACTGTCAAGCCTACTAAAGCCAAAAAAGGGAAAAACGTGCATGCCCTCGAACCTGGTTGAAAAGCTGCCGACCCATTGAGAGCCCTCTGGCCTCGAGGAGAGGAGAGGCCCAGTCCTCGACCCTCGAAGACTCCTTCGAGTCACGGTTGAGCCCGTTAAGGCCAGTACTGGCAACGTCAAAGGTGCCGGACCTTTGACGCTCTCGAAGGTGATCGAAAAATATTTCAAACCCCATCCAAAGAAGACCTTTTTCAAATCCCTTTCCTCGATTTTCAAGGAACATGAACCTTCTGATCAAGATACTCCACCCTTTCGTTTGAAGTATGGAACACCCAACGTACCTAAGGCCTTAATATCTGAAGAGTCGAGACTGATGGATCTTTATGAAAATCGTCAGAGTGCAAGTGACCTTGACACTTCCCCTAAAATTGAATTTGGGAAAGCTGATACGTCTGTGCATGCAAAGGCGTCTTACAGACAGCTAATGAATAAGGTAACTGAGTACCTGGGTTGGAGGAGACCAGCTGCACCTTTTGGGCAGGATGATTTGACGGATATTTTGGATAATGGTCTGCAAAAAGACTTTTTTTTTCCTTTTTCATTCAGCTCTTCAGTAAAGGGTCATGGTAAAGTGGGAGTCTCCAGATTCAAACCCAGCCGTCAGTAAAAATCGGACTAAAAAGTATAGACCCTCAAGCATTGATCCAGAATATCTTTCAAGGCACTCAAACATGGAAAGCCTTGTGGTACAGGCTGCAACATCTACTTCAAGGCATACAGTTTACCTGACCATTCCACCAGACATGGATGACAAGTGTTAGACGCACTGGCTAAGTAAGTATTTTTAGCCAGCAGTATGGCTTTTAAATCGATCAATGCCACTTGTGCTTTTGCAAAATTTACCCACACCTTGTGGTTTTGCATCTCGGTGGCAGCTCAACACATCCCTGAAGGAGAGGAGAGAGAAGGATTCTTGAACATTGTGAAGGATGGGAAAGATGCTATATGCGAGTCTCTCCAGTCAGGTCTGGACTCTGCTGATGGCGTTAGCAGAGCCATGGCAGTGAGTACAGTTATGCGCAGGTTTGCGTGGTTGAGGAAATCGGGTTTTGCTCCTGATGTGCCGTTCAGACTACTCAACATGCCCTTTGATGGCACGCAGTTGTTTGGGCTCAAGGCTGGTGAAAGCCTTGAGAAATTGCAGGCCTCAAAAGCTGCGGCCAAGTTGCTCAGTGTCGCTATCACAAAGCCACATACATCGCACCCTACAACTCAGGCTTGGAGGGGTAGGACCTTTCGTTATTACTCATTTATAAGAGCAAGAGCGCTGGCCAATCAAAGAGGTTAGAGAAGATTCCCTCATAGTGGACAGGGAAGAGGTACTAAGTCCGCCCAAGCATCAGGTTCTTTAACCTCAGCCGCTGCTTCATCTGCCTCAAAACCCCTCTGAGGCTTAATGCACAAGACCCTGATAGGAGGCAGGCTTACTCCGCATCTGAATTAATGGCGGGGCATTACTTCAGATGCTTGGGCTTTGCAAACATTAGCCCATGGTTACTGCCTCCCCTCTTTAAGAAGGCCTATGGATCATCCACCGGTAACCGCTCCCGCTAAAATCCAGATCTGTTCCTCTTGCAGGAGATTTCCAGCCTGCTAGAGAAAGGTGCTATAGAACCAGCACCTGTGGTGGAAGCGAACAGGGGGTGATACTCGCCTTACTTTCTGTTTCCCCAAAAAGGACAGAGGATTGAGTCCCATTTTGGGCTTGAGATACTTGAACAGGTTCTTCAGGAAGGACAAGTTCAAAATGGTTACCCTTTTTCAGATCCTTCAGGCCCTTCAGCTTCAGGATTGGATGGTGTCATTGGACCTTCAGGATGCTTACTTTCGTGTGCCTATCCATCACAAGCACAGAAGGTTATGCAGGTACGCCATTGGTGTTTCTGATTATCCCCACCCAAGGTGAGGGCTTAGCACATTCAGCAGATGATCACCAAATTCCAGAATGCCGAGCGTCTTCCGGCCTTTGACTTTTTGAGGTTGCTCGGCCTCATGGCATTTTGTAATTCCCTGGTACCAGAAGCTTGCCTGAGGATCTTCTCTCGCAACAAGCAGGTCAGGCTCTCCATCCAGAGATCAAGCCTCTCAACCTTCACGCATGGTTTCTGAGAGGTTGTTATATATGGATTGGGACCTCTTGGCGATGTGTAATGTAGGTGTTGCTTTCAGCCAGAAAGCCAGCAACGAAATCTCTCTATCGCTGCTGTTGGAACAAACTCTGCTGCTAGTGCAGAAAGAAGAATGTGGATCCTTTTCTGTACGATGCACCCATGGTGTTCTGTTCTTTTACATTGGGGCTGCAGGTTGGCACAGTTAAGGGATACCTGGCAGCGCTTTCCATTTTTAAGCGCACTTCTGAGCAAACGTCTTACTTTAAGGTGCCACTGGTAATTCAATTCTTAAAAGGTCTCACAAATGTGTTCCCTCCAACCCCTTTTGTGGTTCCATTTTGGGATTTGAATCTAGTGCTACATTTTCTCATGTGTGCTCCGTTTGAGCTACTTCATTCTTGCCCTTGAGATTCCTGCCTTTGAAGACTGTCTTCTTAACGGCTATAACTTCTGCATGCAGGGTCAGCGAGTTGCAGGCCTTGTCGTGTAAGCCACCATTTACAATTTTCTACAAAGAAAAGGTGGTATTAAGAGGCCATCACTTTTGTTGGATATACCAAGCACAAACTGAGTCTAGCAGTTACTAAACAAGCCTTATCCCATTGGACAATTTTATGTACTACGAAATGTTACAGGCTAGCTTATTTCATCTGCCTTACTAAGAGGGGTGCCGATTCAGGACATCTGTGCGGCAGCCACTTGGTCATCAGTACACACCGTTCGTAAACATTATTGTATAGACTCTGCATGATGCGGGATTTGGAAAAGCTGTGCTTCACAGCGTTCATGTCAGTCCTTGAAAATTCTTACTCCCTCCTTCAGTTCCATATTGCTTTGGGAGGATATCATAAGATGAGGAATACGTGGGAGGACACGATCCATTTGAAGAACAAGTTACTTAACTCTGGTTACGTTCTTTTGACTGGATGTTCCTCCCACATATTCCTCATCGCCCCTCCCATCCTACCCCTCAGTAGATTTTCACCTTTCGTTTCTTGAGTGCCTTGTCTCTGTGACCTCACACATGCCTATTCTGTATGAAGAAGGCGAAAAAACAGAGAAATTAAGTAACAGAGGCATTGCATGCTATTTATACTGTCAATGACGTCAACCTCGATAGGGGACGGACGCCGTCGAGGGACATCGAATCGAAGACACCCTCTACAGCAAAAAAAATCACTGAAGCAGCTGATGCTGGATTGGAGATATCATAAGATGAGGAATAATTGGGAGGAACATCCAGTTGAAAGAACGTTACCAGGGGTAAGTAACTTGTTCTTCTGCTGAATGGGGTCAATTCATTTGCTACACCCGATTTGTTTGAGAACACCAATATTGTTCACAACCTAAAGTATTTTAGTGAAGCTTCTCTGATGGACAGCACTTCCACTTTCAAAATTGTTCCAGCATCGCTGACTTCCATTGATCTTTTTGTTCCCCCTTAGTGAGCCAGTTCTGCTTTTTTGTTTTTAATGTGTTCTCTTTTTATTCCCTAGACCTGTCTTTCCATTCCTGAGATCAAGACAGCATTCAGCGACTGCATCAACAAGATTGGCAAGCGAGACTGCCTAACACAGGCGTGTTCCGCGCTCACAGGGTAAGCACAGAACCAGGAATTGGAAGTCCCTCCCTGGGCTTTCAAAAGTCACGATGATGCATTACCGCCGGCCCCCTCTGTGTTTGTGTTTGGTTTGGATAAGTACTCCAAGTTTGTTTTCACTCTAAATGAAAAAAACTCCCTGGTGATTGATCCATTTCATTAGCTCAGCCTGTTACTATGTTCCAGAAGACTGAGTTGCCAGCTGTGTCATCTCACCAATGCCCTGAAACCCTGTCACGCTGATCTTTTATCAGTCCCTTCACATTTTTAAGGCCTAAAGTTAACAAAACAGCATACAAATATTATGTTAATTTACATTGTCCAATAATTGACAAAATAACAAAGGCGCAATTACATATGAGACTTTTGTTAATTTTTAAGGCAACTAGTTTGTTTTCCCACAGCAAGGATTCGAAAGTTGGTTAAATATAGCTGCATGTATTTTTTGAATGATTTTGATAGAATCTTAAGACAAGACTGTGTTGCAAAAGATGTATTAATCACCAAGGAAGGAACTACATGATGTTTTAAGAGAAATGGGTTCCAAGCCTGTTGGTTTTCACTCCTTATAAGCAGAACAGCATTCTCTGGTTGATTAGCTTCGTCTTTATTGATTGGCTTAGTCTATATATAACGGACTCGAAGGTTACACTGCTTGCAGCATTATACAGCGTGACTGTTTGTCGGCTCCATCACGAATGTAAATGCCAGGTAGTGCATCTTGCACAATTGCTGCAGTGGTGGTGGTCTCACAAACTAATGACAAGCTGTGTATCTCTCCCAATAATGCCAAGAAGTTAATCATTTTGCTGCTGCCCCTTGCTTATGAATTCCTTCCTGCCACAGATTCCTCATCTTCTATAAATCTTCTCCAGCATCAGCTGTCTTGGGACAATGTTTGGCCACTAGTGGGCAATATGCTTTTACCCTTGTCACTTTAGGGTGCCCATGAGACCGGATGAGGGGTAGTGTATATGGAGCTAGCAGTGCCCCTCAGCCCTCTGTTCCGTTTATCCTCTTGGTATGCTGCTTCAGGAACTTTACCAGCAATTTATTTTACCTACATGATGCCTAATGCCCTAAAGGTGTTCTGTGCACTGCATGGATTGTGCTTGACCAAATTCTGTGTTTGATCCCCACAGTTTCTGCCTTGGGCAAGAGCATGATGCAGAGAATTGTGGCTCGTTTCGATAATTGCACCCGAAAGAACTCTGGGGGAATGCTGCAAATGTCTACACCCTTCTTAAGAAGGGCAAGAAATGCGCTCCTTCAAAGTCTGTCTTCTGAGGCATCTTCTGAGTATTTTAGTTTTTTTTAGACCGAACAGGTGGAACCCCACTCTTGAGGATGAGAGGGTAAAATGCCACAAAAAGGCACGCTTTTCCCAGCGACACATTGAAGCAACATTCTTTTTACTCCTCCTCCAGAAAGAAGACACCTCAGAGGAATCACCTCCCAAGGTACCGTTCCCCACAAGCTCCTCTACTCCTGAACAGTGGCGGGAATTCAGTTGTGAGGTGTGAGACATCTTTACTGAGGCATCAGCAGCTTTGGCGCAGGTGGTGGAGCCATGGCCTACTGAGCTTCCTCAAGCTGACAGAGGCACTGGGTTAGACAAAAATCCCATGTCTGCTGTTCGGTTCCCGTTCCCAATGTGGTGACTACTCCCATCCAGGCAGTGCGGCTGGGCTTTTGGCTATAGATGAGTCGGCAACTGCTTTCTCTGTACCAGCTCTGAGATCTCAGTTGATGGTACTCTGCCTTCCAGGACACAATCATTTTCTAAAAGGGGCCAAACCTTTGATGAACGTGGCCACGTCCCTTATGGACTGGTGCCTTTAAATACTGGAGAGGTAGAATACTTCACTGGGGCAATTCTGTGGCCAGGATGGGATTCTGACCAAGCTGGCTTCTGATTGATAGAACATCAGTGGTCTAGATACCTCACCGCAGCTTGATTTTATGCAATCTTTGGCTTATGGAAAGTACCATATATCTTCTCAGGAGACTATGGCAAAGTAGTCCGGACACAGCAGACTTTGTGGCTACTGCCATACGTACAGCTGCTACTCTTTGTAGCCATTCCTGGATGAGGTTGTCTGGGTTTGTCGCAGATGTTGAAGCAAAATGTCTTAACATAACGTTTGGTGGCAATAACCTGTTTTGGTCCAAGGATGATTCGATCCGTGAGAAGTTAAACCTCCAAGACCACAGGAAATTCTGAAGGCTTGGTTGTCCATCATTCTCCAGCCTCTGCTAACCGGTCACATTCCTTTAGGGCTTATTCCTATTTTGCTCACTGTGGTAGAGATCAAACAGGCAAAGTCTTTACATCTGGCACTCTGAATAGTCAAAGGTGACTCAGTGTGCTTTAGCCTTGCATGATTTGAGTTCCACTCTCTATTTAGGTTTTTCAGGATGGCTAGCCCAGGCGTTTCATCTCCCTGTGGCCCAACAAATGGATTTTCCTAAATCTCGTATCCCAATGGGAGCAGATCTCTTGTCGATACTAACAAAATATTTTGCACCAGATTAGAATGGAGGTGAAGGATCACCCAGTCCATGCTGTTTTCATTCATGAATTGGACTATCTTTAGATCTTCTGATTTGATGTTCCTTAACTTCAGGGCATAATGTAGAAGCCTCAGAACATTTTCCTGATTTAGGATTATGCCGTCCTTCGTAGTGTGAGAAACCAGGAGGTGTCTCACCCACTAGTCTTGGCTCTGTCATCCAGGTGACCAGGACACGGCCATCACCTTTGGATCCAGTTCCTGGGCGTGGACCAGTACGGGAGGATCACCTGTGTCGGGGGTCTTCGGGGAGTTGCACACCGGATGGTGAGATGTGGTATCTCCTTCCTTGTAACACCTTTACCCCATCCTACCAAGTAGGATACTTGGGAACTCTACCCTCTGCCCCCTTTACAACACAAACACTTTCTCACTGACAGCCCACTCTAAGGGAAAACAACTAACACCCGAGCCGTGTAACTGACATGTCCCAATACTATTATCAGGCAAGGTCAGGCAATTATCGACAATCACGAATACCTGACTGCCATTACACTTCCCCACACGGATAAAAGGCGGATCATGAGAACATACTCTGAGCGAGGCAAAGCACACAAGGAAACAGCAGTTTCGAGACGGCAGCAGAGCAAGAGAGGAAAGGGTGGCAAAACCAAAAGAGATCGCAAGGAGGGAGATTGCCTTGACCTTTTCAACAAGGAACCGTTACTTCCCTGAAAGCTCAAGAGAAAGCGTGAGACCAGGAAACCAGGCTGAAGAATCCTGCACTGTGTGCCGGCGATACGAGGGGCCCTCCCACGTCAATAATCAAGGCTGCGAGAAACACCAGCCACTGTGGTACTGCCCTTGGCTCCAAGAACAAAGCTGATTCAGTGAAAGCAACACAGCCGATGAGTTGGGGAGACCGATACAAGACTGGTCTGTGTTGAGGCCAAGGTTGCAAGCAGCAACATTGCATGGCAAGCGCCAGAACGAACATTGTTAAATCATGTGTAATAAGAGATGCGAGTGAAGTTAAAATGCTGATGGGTGATTGAACTTTAAAGCAAGCTACAATGCCTTTGACAGAGTGGTCCAGCACCGCATGGGTGCTCAATCGAAGGTCTCTGTAAGGTATCCAGATGAGGAATAACGAAAGTAGATACATTTGATCCAAGCCCGGCGGAGGGAGATCATTTGAAAGTGAACTAATAAATGTGAATCCAAGTGGTCCTGCGACAGTTCTAGCAAAATCCAGCACACAGTAGAAGGTCTCCGATTTTGACGAAATAGAGAATGTTTCGAAAAGTGGGTCTGAACCCGGCGGAGGGGGCCCTGGGGTGAATCGAGAATCACCCAAGAAGGCTGAAGAGAGAGGAACTTTTGAATGCTTGTTTGTCGTATCAGGCCCTCTGAAGTAAGAGACTTTGAATGGCAAAGAGACTTTGGTACAGAAGATTTGAACTGCATCCTCATGCTAGAGAAGCCAGAGACAGTGCTTAGCTCTTGTGTGCTGCCTTGTCCTGTGCTGAAAAACGTGGGGAAGGGAAGCCCCAACGGCTTGAATATCTGGGCATATAATTTCTTGAACACTTTTCTTTTGCATAACATTGTTTCCCACACTATTTGTATTTGGAATTCAGGATTGGCAATAAGTTTATTAGTATAGGCCTTTTATTTTGACAAGACACCACTAGGACTGCGTTATTATTATTTGATGGTCATAGCTTGCTCCCATCTTTAGATTTAGGTTTAGATAGGTGTCTATCAAACCCAATTGAAGTTCAATAAACACCCTTGAACTGTGATCACTTGTGTCTGTCCTACTGTTTGATACCATGCCTTCCTTACAGTAGCGATTAACCTTTCTATTGCGACTACCAAGTTAGGAGTTTCATCGGGACCCCTAAATTTCATAATTATTTCTTGGTGGGGTGAAGGCTTTCCCCCTCCCCGCCCCACCCAACATCTTTTCAGATTTTTGTATGTATCCTCAACCTTTTTCTTCTTTCCCCCAAAATACAAACATCTAGGACATCCAATTCACAATCAACTTGATTTTTTAATACAAATGTTGTGGTCGAATTCACCTTCAACTTGATTTCTAGGAAAAATATTGAGAGGAAGGATGCTTTCTCTGGAGAATGATTGATTCTGCTGTTCATTCCCATAAGTTGTCTTATCAGGCGCCTCATCTTCATTATCTCTTCTGAGAAGGGCAAAAGATCCAGACAGCGAACCATCTCCTCATCCATTGTCACCTCTTCTTTAGCCAGGTCAATGGTTAAATCCGCTCTCGGCTCCTCCCTTTGAACAGTCAAAGGGTGCTATGCCTTCATCGGTCTTGACTGGTTTGGTTTTTGAAGTTGTCAGCTTACGCATGAACGCCCTTGAGTCATTAGATTTCGGTTTGTTCATTTTTTCCTGAATTTTTGTCTTTTTCTGTACAATACCATCACCTTTTTTCATAAGCTCTTTCATCTTTGTGATCTTTGAGAAATCAAAGGGCTTGGAGCAGGTGGTCTTGTGATTTAACCCTTTGGCTGGTTCATACACAGTTGCCTCTTGCACTTCATTGTGTGCGTTGTTCTCGGCAATCTCTATGACCTGAGTTTCTGATGCTTGTTAATCTGCTTAGAATCACATGCTGTGCATATGGTCCGACATCCAGTGGTAACCGCGGAGTATTGTATCTTGTCTTTCGGGGGACCGAAAGGGGACGTCGGCATAGGCGTGTCTGAAACACTATCGCTATCGTGACGTGTGTAGTACCCAAAATCCCTCACGCGCCGAGGTCCCTCAGATTGTTTTCTTTCCGCCCAGATAACTGGTCGCCCTATAGCGGTGCTCTTCATGAGACATGGTTTAGCTTACTGAATTGTCGGTTTAATCCCTGTTAAGTCACTTTGCCTATCAAGAACATCTTCGACGAAGACTACGGGGGAATCGTCTATGGCTGTGGGTTCCGGCGCCTAAGATCCGGCGTTAGGACCTCCACGTGGTCGGGTCCTCTGACCGGCCTACACAGTAGGGAGAGTGGGCTCGGGGTTTGCCATACTGCTATGATGTCTTTCCTCTTTTCCACTTCTTTCCTTTTTGGTCTGGTCACCCTTCCCTTCTGCTATGGAAAGGACTCCATTTAGATTTTGCCCTGTGTGTAGGGTCAGATATCCGTGGAAAGACGAGCACACGTCGTGTAACGCTTGTCTCCCCCTAGAGCACTAAAGCGGTGTTCGGTGTGTAAACTCCTAAACCTAAAACCCTTAAGGAGCGCTGGTTGAAGCGGTGGGCCGCGTACGGAATGTCACGCGTGGAGCCTCCCTCCCCTGCCGCGACACCAGCCGAAAGTGATGGGGGTACATCGGATGACCAAACGTCCAACACGGACGTTATAGACCTTGAGGCGGACTATTCTAGAGCCGCCACACCCGTCCCCGACCCTTCCAGGCTCGACTCCGGTCTTGCTACAGGGACCACACCCGGTGACAGGGGCGTACAATCGCACCGCACAAAGCACACAACCCAAGCGCCCTCCTCGACGACTTCGTCGAAGAAGGCGAAAGCGCCATCGGATTGATCTGATCCGAAGCCTTCCCCGCATCCGCAGCAGTGCATGACGACTGGGCTTAACAAACATAAGAAGGGCGCTACTCCCCAAACTGCACACGCCGAAGTTTCTGAACAAGAAACTTCGACGAGTTCCAAAGTTTCCAAGGCCCGTGTAGACCCGAAAACTGAGTAGGCCTCTACCCGAGAAGCGATCATCGGAGGCGTTGTCTCCCGAAGATTCGGTGACTATCAGTAAGAGCATCAATAGGATTGCTACGGCGGTGGGCCTATACCGGTTTCACCCACAGTTATGGGCGAATCCGCCGAAAGGTTTTCCACGGATTTGGAAGACGATCCCGAAGACTCTTACGAAGAAAGCCAGGTACCCCTCTCAAGCACCCTGAGGAGATCCTCTCAACGCCTTAGGGCGGAGGACCCGGTTCCTGCTCAGCTGGGTCCATTTGGATTATCCAAGTGGACCACGGAGCAATTCGAGGGGTGTATGGATCGGCTGGAGCAGTTTTTCAGAGCTTCTGATCAACCTCTGCCGAAAAAAGCTTGGGTAGACCCTAACCCTCAAACACAAGTTGCCCAACACCTAGATGTCCAACACTATGTTGACTATCAAGAAGATGTCCAGAAAGACACGTATAGAGACATCTATACAGAAGAAGAGGCAGCTTTTTTTCTGGACAATTATGGGGAAGATCAAGGTGCAACGGACAACTGGGAGGACACCCAGCAGGATGATCACAATTCTGATATCGTTTGCCTCGACTCTCCCCCATCCACCCTGGTTCGACAAGCTCCCCCGGTGGATGATCAAATGGCTTTCAACATGTTGAAAAAAGCAGCGGAATTCTTTAAAATTGCCACGCTTGAAGCCTTGCCCGAACAAGATTTCGTGGAGCCACTAAGCCAGTCTATCCCTCTCTTGAGCTCTGTAAAGAGACGGCTGGCCCCTTCCTAACTCACACCCGCTCAGACTAGGGCTGTGAACCCAAGGGTCGAAAAACTTTTCCGCCCCTCCCCACCGACCCGCTTTATATCAAAGGGCATGCAATCCCAGACTCGCTGGTGGTGACCAACACTCGCAAGAGAGCAGGGGTTCCCCTTGCCACTGGAGAGTCACCCCCGGACAAGGAGTCCAAAAGGTTGTATGCCTTAGGCAAATGGGTCACGTCGGCGGCCGCTTATACTGTCCAGATTGCCAAGAACACAACGTTACTGGCAAGCTACGTCGTCGCCCAATTGAACCTACTCCAGGAAGGCCTTCAGGAGGTTCCGGAACCAACCACAGCCAAGCTTCTCGCCATTGTCTCGGAGGGCAAACTTGCCAATCAGAATGTTGTAAAGAATACCCTGGTCTCCGCAGAGACAGCAGGCAGGTCTCTCGCACAGGGTACTCTCCTAAAGAGACACGCGTGACTGCGCATGTCGGGCTTCAGGCCTGAGACCCAGGCATCCATCATCATCAACAAACCCATCGAAGAGGCCAACCTCTTTGGGAAGGCGGTAGACGATGCGTTGGAGACAGCCAAGAAGGAGCACAAGACTATTAAATCGTTGCACCAGATTTCCCAAAAACCCTCTTCACAGAGGGGCAGAAATTCTCAGCGGTCCTTTAGAGGACCAATCCGCGTCGCTCAAAATAATTTCGGCACGGGCAACTTCAACTCAAGTCAACCGCCTGCAAGCCCCACTTACTATCCCCAGAGGGGTCAGAAGTGCAGAAAGAATAGAGGCAGAGGCTCCAATTCCAGAGGTGCGTCAACCTCGGGTCAGAAATGACAACCGAGTTCAGGTCACCTCCCATGTCTCCCCGGTCGGGGGGCGATTAACCTCTTTCCTCAAGGCATGGGAGGGGATAACTTCAGACCAGTGGGCATTAAAGACGGTCGCCCACGGTTACTGTGTGGAATTCGCCCGACCCCCACAGTTCAGACCGCCGAAACATCGACGCCTTTCACCGGAACATCTGCAGATCCTGGTCCAAGTGGTGGAGGCGCTGCTGGGAAAGGACGCCATAGAAGCCGTCCCGATTCTTCAGGTAAACAAGGGTATCTATTCAATATACTTCCTTGTACCCAAAAAGGATCTCACCATGCGTCCTGTTCTAGACCTGCGCCCAGCGAACAAGTTCATAAAGCCCCAGAAGTTTTGCATGGTAAAACTGCAAGAGGTGATCCCATTGCTAAAACAAGGGGACTTCATGACAACATTGGATATGAAAGATGCATACTTTCATATTTCAATGCTGCCAGCGCACAGAAAATTCCTAAGGTTCCTGATTCAGGACAAACACTACCAGTTCAAGGTACTCCCCTTCGGCATAGCCTCGGCGCCAAGGGTGTTTACCAAGGTCCTGGCAGTGGCAGCAGCACACCTGCGCAGA
Organism: Ambystoma mexicanum; assembly: GCF_040938575.1. Lineage (NCBI taxonomy): Eukaryota > Metazoa > Chordata > Amphibia > Caudata > Ambystomatidae > Ambystoma > Ambystoma mexicanum. The sequence goes on from NC_090925.1 coordinate 321,145,462, forward strand.
CTTTCAGTTCCAGTTTACCCTTACCTCGACGATTGGCTCGTTCGACGTTTGTTTTTCGAACACCCAAAAGACAGTAGACATACTGTTCAGCCTGGGATTTTCCATCAACGAAAAGAAATCCAGCTTAGTCCCCAGCCAAGTAAAACAGTTCCTGGGGGCTCTAATTCGTACGGAAGACGGTCTAGTCTTCCCTTCCAGCGAGAGGGTTCAGAACATGCTCTCTCAAGTTCCTCAGTATGTAGCCAGTCGGGAGGTGAAGGTACGCAAAGCTATGCGTTTGCTAGGGATTATGGCATCATGCATATACTTGGTCCCCCATGCGCGGCTGCGCATGCGTCCCATGGAAGAGTGGCTCAACAGCCAGTGGTGTCAGGCCAGCGGACAATGGGAAGATCTGTAAGTTGTCTCGCCAGCCCTCGTTCTCTCTCTGCAGTGGTGGTCGAGGGAGAACCTCTTGAAGGGGAAAACCTTCACCGCCCCTGCATTGGAAGCCACTCTCACGACGCATCTCTCACAGGGTGGGGGCTCACCTGCTTCAACAGACCGCGCACAGAGTGTGGTCCCCTCAGGTAGCGTCCAACCATATAAACCTACTGGAGCTAATGGCAGTGTTCAAAGCATTGAAAGCCTTTCAGGAGCAACTGCAAGGGAAGACAGTGCTGGTCCTAACCGACAGCACAACAGCAATGTATTACCTGAACAAACAGGGGGGCACTCACTCTCCAGGGCTATCCAAGCTGTCTCAAAACTTCTGGATATGGGCTCTCAAACACAAGATGTTCCTGATATCCCAACATGTTCCAGGGGAACTCAATCTTCTGGCAGACGTACTCAGCAGAGATTTTCCTCTGCCAGAAGAGTACGAATGGCGCCTGCACAGAGACATTGTATCCAACATCTTCACAGAATGGGGGTTTCCAGAGATCAACCTGTTCGCTACTCAGGAGAACGCACAATGCCCAGATTCATCCTCCAGGTACCCACAGAACCGATCCAAGGGGAACGGTCTCTGGATAACTTGGTCGGGGAAATTTGTCTACGCTTTTCCCCCCCGACTCTCCTTCTGAACAAGATAGTACACAAGATGCACCAGGAACCAGTCACCATGATGCTGGTGGCTCCCCTGTGGGCCCGCCAACCCTGGTTCGCGCACCTGATGAAAATGTCCCTCTCCCCACCAGTCAAGCTGCCCTGCCCGTACAACATGTTGTCTCAGGACAGGGGGGAGACTCTGCACCCATGCCCACAAACATGGACATACTGAGGGTCGGAAAGAAAGCCTAATACACGTTATTGCTATGCCAGCAAATGGAAACGTTTTGTCATCTGGTGCAGTTCCAAAGGCGTCAATCCCACCGATTGCTCGCCTTCACACATTGTGTTATATCTAACCCATCTGTTGGACTCTGGGTTAGTCTTCAATTCCTTAAAGGTTCACTTAGCGGCGTTGTCAGCCTACACCACGTCACAGCAAAAGGTGTCGTGGTGGAAAGTACCTGTGATTAAAGCCTTTATGGAAGGGGTTAAAAGGATTTATCCCCCCATCACTCACCCAGCCCCTGGGTGGGGATCTAAATGTGGTTTTAACTAGGCTCATGGGACCCCTTTTTGAGCCTATGCATAAAGCTAGTCTGAAAGACCTAACTTACAAGACAGCCTTTCTAGTAGCTATCACTTCTATCAGAAGAGTTAGCGAACTACAGGCCCTCTCGGTCTTGGACCCCTTTGTTACAGTCCACAAAGATAAGGTAGTTCTGCGCACTCAATTTATTTCGAAGTTCCATGTGAACCAGTCAATCGAACTACCCACGTTCTTCCAGAGACCTACTAACATGGCCGAAAGAAGCCTTCACACGCCAGATGTGCGCAGGGCAGTCATGTTCTACATAGATGGAACTAAACCACTGAGGAAAACTAAACAATTCTTTGTTTCAGTGGCAGCTGGTAGAGAAGGGGACCCTGTCTCTAAATCAGCAATATCAAGGTGGATTGTCAAATGCATCACACTATGTTTCTCTCTTGCAAAGAGAGAACTGCCCTTCAAGCCTAGAGCACATTCTACTCGAGGCTCTGGGGCATCCATAGCATTAATTGCAAATGTTCCCCTAGAGTCCATTTGCAAAGCGGCAACCTGGAGTTCTGTACACACCTCTACAAAACACTATTGCCTAGACACTCATTCTAGGTCTGATTCTCAGGTGGGACAAGCAGTACTAAGACATCTTTTTTCTACTGTTCCTTCTCACAACCCACCTCCAACTCCGGGTATTGCTCGCTACTCTATGCACAGCATGTGATTCTAAGCAGATTAACAAGCATCAGAAGACATGCATTACTTACCGTAAAAGCATTTCTGATGATTGTATCTGTTTAGATTCACATGTGCCCTCCCTGCCTCCCCGCTCGGGGTGGAAGGAACATAGACTTCTTAATACTTTCTCTCTTCATGTACTCACTCACTATAGCCTTGGGCTCCCTCATGGCAGAAAAAATACAATTGGAGGGACCTCGGCGCGTGAGGGATTTTGGGTACTACACACGTCACGATAGGGATAGTGTTTCAGACACACCTATGCCGACGTCCCTTTCGGTCCCCCGAAAGACAAGATGCAATACTCCGCGGTTACCACTGGATGTCGGACCATATGCACAGCATGTGAATCTAAGCAGATTCAATCATCAGAAATGCTTTTACGGTAAGTAATGCATGTCATTTAAAGGATAGTTCCGGGACTTTTTTTTTTATTGTCCCTACGGTTCGGCCATGTGTTTTTAAGCATAAATCGGTAGATCGTAGAAAACTTTCCTATGGACCATACCCGACTTTTCGTCCATTAACGCACTCGAAATCAGCCGCCATTTTCTGATAATCCTCTCACTTGCCGCATCGCCCTGGCTCACCTGCTTTTGCGGCACTAAATCAAATCCCCCGCCCCTGAAACAGACTTTATCAAAACATTCATATTCCCCGCCTCTATCCGTGACGTGACTGAGCTGCATAGGCAAACGCGCCCAGGCGTCTTCTACGCGACTCCACACAGAACCCGGAAATCAACACAGATGAGCTCACACAACACAGCGCGCCACAATCGGGAATATGAAACTGTACTTTTAAATTAAACTTCAAGATTGTAAATTTGGTAAAGTACATTTATTTGACATCAAATGTTTTGAGAATATTCAGCGATTTTCATTTTTATTTGCTCACGTTCCAAAAAGTTCGTTTTGAGGCACGCAATGTTCCTTTGCTGTACACAGGGTCTTAGATCATCTCACAATACAGCGCCACAATTCGGAATATGAAACTGTGGTTTAAAAGCAAACGGCAAGATTGTACATTTGGCAAAGTACATTTATTCGACATCAAATGTTTAGAGAATATTCTGCGATTTGCATTTTTCTTTGCTCTCGATCCAAAATAGTTCGTCTTGAGGCAAGCGATGTTCGTGTGCAGTACACAGGGTGTTGGTTTACGATAAAATAAGCTCTTCGGTCGCACTGATAATCGCATGGCTGTTCCAACAACGAGGCAGTAGGCCACCACAACGGTCTGTATGTTGCATCTAGCCGTTAGTACCGCGTAAGGGCATACTTGTACTTGGCGATCATCCCATAAAATGGTCAGGGTGGTAACGTTGTTCACGCGGAGAAGCAACTGGCGGTTAAAAAAACCATCCGCCGGTGTCTGGTACTCGTGACACATGCAGTAATGCATGATGTACCTGTTTGAAAAACATAAAAAATGAAATTAGTCTCACCATCAGATCTTTATTAAAATTATTCATTTTATATATTAGGTCGGGAAATTATTTCATAGCTAGGACAGTGCAACTGGGTATTATACATCAAGGGGGGGCTGTAGGATACTGAGACAGTCCCCCAGTGCAGGGGTTGACAGGGAGGCAGTGCAGGTGGAGAGTGGAAGGGCCCAGGACCGAGGTCGCAGACAGTGGACCAGTTGTAGCAGGGGAGAGGGAGAGAGAAAGCAGAAGCAAAGAGGAAGGTTTTGAGGTGCTTCCGTAAAAAGAGATGGTTCTCCTCAAGATAGTGGCGGTACAAAACAATATGCCACATAGAATGAACAAGTACAACTTAACCCGTCTTTAAAGCTACTGTATAGTAATTAAATTGCGGTATAAACTCATCTAAAGAGTTACTTACATTATATTTGCATTTTCCATTGTGTCTGTGCGTAGGGCAGCCCCGAAATACCACTCCTTCTATGCCGACGTTATTTCTTCTAATGAACGAACATGAAATGGCTTCATTATCGTTTCTTACGTTATTGCCCCACACCCCCAAAAAGAAGTCTTTCGGGATGGTCCCGGCCTGTCAAGGTCAAATAACAATACAACCTTATACTGAGTCGTGGGCCATTCCGGCACCCGAGCAAAAAATCAAAGCAGCTGACCTTCACTTTGAACGAGCGCACATTCCTATTTAGCTACATTCAGTGTAAGGCCATCTCACAGGACTTGAAATTTACACTCCATTTTTGCATTTTGTCTGCGTGCTTTGCAGCCCCAGAGAACCATAAATACGGAGACATTCTATATTTTTTGAAAAATTATTTATAATACTGTTTGGTTTAATTTAATGCGCAGATGAACAAGGTTGGATAGACACATTGCATGTACACTGAGCAATCACTTTAATTTACACATTACATAGATACACATATTCAATGGGCCTGCGACATGAGGAGACTCGAGAGAACAGACAATCAAATTACAATCATTTAAACCGTGATGTGTATTTCTCAATGAGCTCTTCTTTAGGTGGACATGGAACAGAGGCAATGTTGGGTGGCAATGCAGTTGTCCCCTGCACAGGTTCGTTCACAACTCCATTTATGTGCCTATCTAGGACGTCAACAATAAGTCTCTCAATAAACTCATATTGCATATCCTCAAACACTGGTTTGATCACCCATTGTTTACTTATTTTAGTGAAGGCCTTATTGTAGCGAAGCGTCCCTAAAGTTCCGGTCGTCCTACTTTGTTGACGTCCAACATTATGGTTATGTGCCAAGACCGCTAGAAGAGTCCGATTTATCATGCCCTCCATGCCAAAATGCAATCGTTTTGGCCTGTACTTTAGGCACATATTGTGGAACACCTCCAAATCTCCTGTGTGGCAGAATTCCGTGAGTCCCCTCAAATCTCTTGTTATAGTTTTATCAAATACAATCTTTTCAATGGCTTTGTGAGTGGGTGATGAAGGAATCAACCACTTCTTCTTCCGTGCCTCCTCTGTGGACAAATGGCCATGTTCACAATTGTGGAAATGTTGGTTTGTGTTCCAACGGTGAACGTTTGTACAGTGTAGCATTACTGACCGCCATTTTTCCAGTAGAATTTCCAACGACCCTCCACATGTTTTTGAGCTCCACCAAAGATGGTTGCTGATTGACTTGGACCACTGTGAAATACCTTGCGTTTCTTTTTTTTTACCTGCAGCAGACATTTTTTTATTGATTGTTTTTGCAAGATGCCAAACGTCAAATTGGTGATTTATATTTTTGTACTCTTCTCTCATTGTCTTGCCAATTGAAACGTGTCTGTCCGTGGCTATCAGGTCGATCACCATTCCCCGCGATTGTAGTTCTTGCAATGATGCTACAAAGCCAACTTTCTCCATGGCCACTGAGGATGTACTTTGTGACACCTGCACGACCACCGAACTCACAATTTTCTTACTTTCCATGTCCTGAAAGTGGTAGGTGCAGTACTTGGCTGAAAATCCTGGGCTGTCGCACTGTCCATCACCGGCTAGCCTGAACCGTTTGCCCGCGAATGTACTATCAATAGACATTTTTTCCATTCTCCAAGCTTCGCTAATGGCTGGAAATAGATAATCGGTTTGGTATTTGTAGAACTGAGTTTTCGCAATGAAATGGATTCCCACAAACTGAAAGAAAGACTCTAACTTTTTAAAACTTGAACCACTAAAAAGTGCAGCCGCTGCACAAAGTAGATTGCCTGCTGGCAGTTGCCCCAGCATGGGTTGTGCAGACCATGAGAAAGGATATTTTGTACAGGTGGCATGTATTTTAAGGTTAGTGCCTCCAATTGCACGAGTCACATTAATCAATGGCTCCCCACATACTTCCCCACCAACCGAATGCCCACATTTCATCCGAATAATAATATCAATCAAACAACTATCGAATACAATGAATTTGGCCTCTTTCCTTATACTGTCACTCTGCATCCCAGCTGGTTCGGCCTGTAACGTTGAGGACATGTCACTCACATGAAAGGTAGAATCTCTGATATCGTCTTCCGCTATGTTCAGTGATATTGATGGTGTTTCATTGTCGTCCACTTCATTCTCTTCCATTGCAACATCTGTTCCTTCTCCGGCGATGGGTGAATAAGACAATTTCTTCAACTTTCTCGCGGTCTTAGTTTTTGCGGGTGTGGATTCTGTGAACTGATCTCCGACTGCATCCGAACTACCAGGAGGACATTCACTATCAATGGCTGGATGTGGTATAGCTCCGTTGTCAATCACTTCATATTCTTCCCATTGGCACGATGCATCTCCAGTCTCAAGTCCCTGCCAAAAGGTTTGACAAGCAACATCTCTCGTTCGCTTCACTGTCTGTGTAGATCTAGTTCGTACACCCACTCGCAACTAGAGGACAGATTGGAAAAGGGATGTTCAGTTTAAACACAACTTGCAGTATTGAACTATTAACAGTGAAAAACAACATAATATAGTGACCAGGACACTAACCTTCTTTTGCTTTCTTTTCTTTGAAACTTTCTTGCCTCGAACTTCAACATCAGGACGCTGTTGCTCCGACTCGTGTGTGCATGTCTCCACTTCCTCTTGCGCTGCAACGACTATATTTTCATGATAAGCACATCCATCACGCACTGACGCTCCATCGACTCCCTGAAACATAGAACTTTCATTAGTATGTATAATAATATCGAAAACACAAAATGTACTTGGGGACCAATACCCACGTACATCTCAATAGCAAAACACGAATGAACGCTTTGTGTAGAACATTCAAACGACAATTATTCACGCATTGTTGATCTAGTTAGATGGAACTGTCAAGATCCATACCTCGGGCTCCTCATAGACTTCCATTGATGATATTATTGAAGATGATGCTTCAGTAACTCCCTGAAACACAGTAATTGCATTAGTATGGTTTTCTATTTTGTTAAAAAGAACATAAACTTTGTGCAGGCGTCAACGGCTCATCTAAATAGACCTGCACAAATGATCAGTTGTCTAAAATAAATAATGGATATGTAAATATGATTCGATTTGCTCGATCGTTGGAAGTGTCACCACCCAGAGATCTGCATCAACTACTAGGGGTGATGTCCTTGTAGAAGAAGCTCCGTCATCTCCCTGAAACATAGTACTTGCGTTAATAAAGATGGAAGTATAGCGGATGTAACCACGTCATATGATTTCGCTTGATCGAACTGTCAGTATCCATACCTCGAAATGCATAAGAACATCAAGGGACGATGTAACTGCGGTGCACACTTCTGCAAGCTGTTGCGCCGACCCGTAACTGCATGCTCCCCCTTCTTCTTGGACTAATGCTCCATCGACTCCCTGAAACGTAGGACTTTCATTAGTAATGAACACAATATTGAAAAAAGAAGACACATAGGAGGGCGACGACAGAAGGACATATCAATGGCTAAAAACGAAAGAAACATTGTGTGTAACAATCACGCTACAAGAATGCAAGATCTGATGATCTCCATCGATGGAACTGTCCGGAAACGTACCTCGAGCATCTGAGTGACATCAATGGTTGTCGTCAATACGTTGGACTCCTCAGCATCTCCCTGAAAGACAGTACTTGCATTATTTTGGATAACAATAATTATAACTGAAAACAAAGACTAGAGGACGAGTACAAGGGTGTACCATTAGGTAAAATAATTACACAATAAATTAAAACTATTGATTTACATGCCTAAAAAAAGTCAGTGGCAGAATAGCCAAGTAAGATTACCCGATAGGCGCTTGAAGTGGCTGATGACTGCAATAACGACACGGATGGAGAATCTTCCGCCTTCATATTGAGTGGATACATAAATGAGGAAATTATTGTTAGCTAATGCTACACACTACCGCAAGGCCGAGAGATAAATACGTAAACTTGACTCACCAGTGGAGGGATGTGGACGAATAGAGTGGGAATAGCGGTTGAGAGCAATTTTCGCCTCGCTCGCGGTGTGTTCTTCTTTATTAGCAATGATGTGGAGTACATGTCTGAGCTAAAGTGCCTGCTGCAGATGCGGTATCGATCACCCCTCTTGTCCGCAAAGACTTCTAGGACTCTACTTTCAAGCTCAGACGGTGGATATCCGCAATATCGGACCCATTCTCTTATCTGATCTATTGTCTTAGGGAAAACATGCATTATAGTACCTTCAGATTTATTATGGGTCTTCGAAGGGCAACCGCCAATGGAACAGGCAGGCATTGTGGAAAGTTCTGAAAAGTAAAGATCAACAATTCTCTATGAATACCAATGTAAACTCAGAACATGTGACTAGTTCCTTGCATGTACTGTCTTGAACAAAAAGAAATTGGACGCAAAATGATTATGGTACATGGCCTTACCTTGACGAACAAACAGTTAGATGCAGGGATCAGAGTACTTTCTTGTCGTACAACAGGGAGCAGTTCACCGGTTGTTGCAAACTGAGGAGTTTCCTCGGAGTGGTCACGGAAGTTCACAGAGACGAAGAGCAGATAACCAGCACCTTCACGGGTTGACTAGCAAAGCGCAAAGAAGTGCTCATTAGAAATATGAAGTGGGTTATAAAGAATTCGAAACAGGGATGTGTTTGTGAATGAATGGCGTCTATATGTCGTGGCATTATGCGGATTGCAGGGGGCCGTCCAGCGTGAGGGGGGATGCTTGGCAGGAGACACGGGGTCTGGAGGTAGACATGGGAACAACAACCCATGCTCTATAGACCACTTTGAAGTGTACATGGTCTTTGGCACCTCTTGGCCTTTATCGCTCCCTGACAGCTCCACTTGGCAGCACAAGTACCCCGGTGCGAACTGCCTTTGATAGGGCGGGGGGGTGGATTGGGGCGGTGGTCGTGCAGACAAGACTCGTTTGCCGCAGGGCCTCACCAAGGAGAGGCCATCTAACTGCATGTAAGAGGCAGGCTGCAGGATCTAGTACATGGTAGGCAGGGGGGTGACTTTATAAATACCTCACCCTCCCAGGAGAATATATGGGTGCAAAGGTTATGTGGATTGAAGGTGGGCGGCCAGCGTGAGGGAAGATGCTGGCCGGAGACATGTGGTGTGACAAGACAAGGCACAGGAAGACTATTCAATGGAGACACACTAGATTCATTTAAAAAATGAAAACAACCATTGTTAAAATATATGTTGGGTTTTATTTTAGATCTTAATTTCAATTGAACATAAATAATAAACATTACACATTGTAAAGTTCCGGTTGCAGCACATCCAGGGAAAATCTGTGGTATTGTCCACTGTCGCTTGGGAAATGTTGTCTAATGGCAAGTACCGCACAGGCAGGTATTACTCTCCGAACGCGGTGTCCGAGCCTCCCGTGAAGCCACCAAGTGAAGCAACGATAGGCCACCAGCCTGTACCACCTGTGAAAATGAAAGATGCAAACTGTATTAAAATGACAAAACTTTCTTATCATTCTGCTTTGAAAAAAATTCTATCTAGAAAATGCACAATATGGACCCAATTTACATGCATTCGAATGATATGTAGATGTAATTTTATATGTGGGAGACGACCATGACATAGTAGTGGCATCACTGACATCAAAACCAGAGTATACTTACTCGTTACTCGGATTACGCGGACGAACAGTGCCGCGAAGTTCGTGCATAAGCACCATCATCATCCTCAACACGGTCCGTGAGAGGCAGGCTTCCCTGAACTCTGGCAGCTCGGTGATGCATTGCGGACTTGGCTCGCCTTACGAAATGTAGGCCAAGCACCCGGAATTTTCACGGCAGCAGCAGTTCTCCTCCTCAGTTGGCATTAGCTCGCACCGATTGCACGTGCACCAGGTGGAGACGCCGTCCATGCGACATGGTCCAGGCTCTTCATCCGTTGACTGGTCCTCCCAACTGCCGTCCGAATCCCCATCGTTTTCGCGTGCTTGCCTTTCCAGTAGTTCCTCCTCGGTGTACTCGGGCTCGTACATATACGGCATTATTGTAGCCATTGTGTGGTAAAGAAAGTAAAATAATTTACAGAGATGGTACAGGTGTTCACAAGGCCTAGAAGTGGCGAAGGTAGCTGACCAGAGCACAGAAACGAGTCACAGAATGCTCAAAGTAACACAGAGAGAATAATGGAATCGAAAATCTGCTGCTGTGTGTTGTGAAACGGTGTGTTTATACTTATTGAGGAAAGAGGCGTCCTGCCATTTCCATGGCGACACGTCATTAGCTGAGGCGCAGCGATTGTTGACACGAAACGTGCTTTGGCGTTGGGAAATGGGCGGTACGCGTCTGCTGATGTCAGGCTCAGGGGCGGGGGATTTGATTTAGTGCCGCAAAAGCAGGTGAGCCAGGGCGATGCGGCAAGTGAGAGGATTATCAGAAAATGGCGGCTGATTTCGAGTGCGTTAATGGACGAAAAGTCGGGTATGGTCCATAGGAAAGTTTTCTACGATCTACCGATTTATGCTTAAAAACACATGGCCGAACCGTAGGGACAATAAAAAAAAAGTCCCGGAACTATCCTTTAAGGAACGATCATTGCCCACTGGGTGTTGATTTAGCCCTCACTGAGGCAAACTTAGAGAGGGGATTTTTGTGGTATTAGCCATGCTGGTAATTGCTGAGGCTGCCTAAAGTCGATCCAGGAAGAGATAGATATTGGCTGTTCTTTTATTGTCTGAGTATTGGTGTGCCTCTCTTGCCCAATTCAGGGTCTCCAAAATAGCAGTCATCAGCATTTTTTTTTTCTCATTAGCTTCCCCTCTTGCAAGATCAAAAAGCCTCCGCTACCATTGTAATGATATTTCGGCTGCTTTATCCTGTTGGCGTCTGACCGCTTCCGTGAAGGACTCTAGGAATATCAACTTCGTATGAGCCATTGCCAATAAAGTAGCTTGATCTTTAATTGTCTCGTTCATGTACTCGTATAGTGGTTTAATGTCACGGTCAAACTTGACATTATGATATTCTGTATATATTCCAGCAAAGGAACCCTCTGTCGATAAACTCTCGGTGTCCTGTTTTGATGGTACAATGGCCTACGTAAGAGTTCTGAACCCAAGGAGGATGTGGAAGCAGATCTCTGTGGACTTATCTCTCTATTCTTCGATGTGTCTATGGGGGTATGAGTAGAGGCACGTGTCTCCAAGAATGGTTGAGTATTTTAAAGGGTTCAAATTTGGTTCTACACCTATAGAAACCGACTTGTCTTTAAACCATGCCATTTTCATCCTGCTTTCAGTTAGGCTTTCATCATTCAGGTTTTTATTCCCTGATATAGGTGTCAAAGGAAACTCGTTGTAGGAATCACTAAGCCTTCTCTGGCTTTCCATTGTGGTTTTTATATCTGCAATGTCTCGCAAGAGTCTTGCGTGTATGACAGAATGTTGGATCTCAAGGCTATTGGAAACTGTGTTTATACAAGTGCCTATTCCTTCAGTTTCACAATCTTCATGAAACTTTGCGCATAATCAGGGGAGTTGGGGTGTGTAAATACATACTCAAAAAAAGCATAGTCCACATCGTATCCAGGGATATCTTGCTATTCTGTTGGTACCTGCACGTTTGTCACTCTTTTCAGATGATTAGAGCCCTCCTCCGAGCCATCATAATCTTATATTCCTTTATCTGATCTGAACTTGATAAGGGTGGCAGGAGAATTCTGCCTTTTACATAGACTCTTCTTCCATAAGCAACGTGCTGTGATGAATCCTTGTGTCCTCATTTAGATTATTTTTTTTCCGGTTCAGGGTCCCTACCCCTTGCTGTTTTCAGAGTAGGAGGGTGAGATGTATCCATAATGCCAGTTACATCCGGTACCCCAGGGGATCATAAAACACTGCAGGATTATTATTGTCCTCCCTCGAGTCACCAGGGGATAGTACTTGTTCCCCTGGGAAAGTCTAGATCGTCTGTCTGAGTCACAAGTCTGCGACCGCCGGGGGAGTACAAGAGGTGCAGTACAGGGATTTGAGGTGGATGACAGCACTTTCTCACATTTCCTGCCCTGCCTACGAGTGCATGGTCGCTTCAGTGACACATTGCACCAGTTCACTCACACCTCTGCCTCAAAAATATCAAATGCCAAATAGAGTATAACAAAGTCCAATGAGGCACACCAGTCAGGAATAGGGTGGAAGCGCTGGTAACATTACTTACTTGTCTGGATATGAGGGGGGAGCTGATCCCAACTAATCCCAGCAGTTTAACAATGTCCACACCACATAGATGGTACAGACCTTAGTGGTACTTGATTGTAGTTGCAAGCGTGTAACCGCTTTCTAATATCCGAGCGTACCGAAACATAGTCACCAAAACGTCACCTGGTTCACGCTTCCACCGGCTGCCACTCCACTCTGCGACTCGCTCTGCGAGAATGATTTAAGGAGGTACTCTGCCTTCTCAGAATAGAGTGTAAACAGACTCAACTGCCAGACTGCTCCACTCTACAGCTCTAAGCTGATTTGTGCTTGATGCCCCAATCTGGTATCAAACAACCTGCACCACCCCTGTCATCTGCTGCACAGCTTGGACTTCTCCCTGAACAGAAGTCCCAGGATGCACCTTCCTCATGGTCCAAATCATTACAGTTGTTCTTGGCACATGCTTGGGCAGGACCTTCTCTACCGAAGAGCTGGTGACTAACCTCTTTCAGATGGTGCAAGTCTTCCAAACCCAGACCAGAGACCTGGTCTCAGCCATTCTCGTCTTCTGGGTCTCATGGAATCCTGCATCTTAATGGTGCCCGATGCCTGGTTGCTCATGAGAGCGCTCCAGTGGCTGTTTCGCTATCGTTTCAATATCAGGGTGACATGATGGACCTATGGCTGGACCTGAACAAAGTGTCACTGTATCTCTTGTGGTTGGTTCAGTGAGACCATTTGTGAAGGGCAGAGCGTTTCAGCAACCTTGGCTTTTAATATAAGTGGTCTTGTTTGCTTCTCTGAAGTGTTGGCTTGTTCCGCTCAATGATCTAACAGTGAGCAGGCAGTTTCTTCTTTCCTTGAAAGGAAAGTGTGTCCCGATACTGTCGGGCAACACTGGTCCTACATTACATCAACAAGCGAGGTGGTGTGGGGTTGATGGCTTTGTTCAGTTTAGAGAAGCACCTGCTGTTCTGGGCTATGGAGAAGAGCATCTCTGCCAGAAGCACTACTTGGCGGTTTGGAAAACGTGGTTGTGGATGCCTTGAGCAGGTAGATGGCGGTCTTCCACAAGTCGAAGCAATGCCAAGAAGTTGTAGGTGAGATCTTAGTCTTTTTGGGTACCCCTCAAGTGGACCTCCTTCGCCTGCATTGGCAAAAGGAAGTGTGTATTGTTCTCCTTCATGGAATTTCCTCTGCAGGAAACTGGGCGTAATGTTTTAATTGGCGAGTTGAACTTTGCTTTCCTCTATTCCTTTAATGCCAATGCCTGCCATTCCGCTGGTTCTCAGAAGACTGCAGAACTCCTGGTACAGCATGAGTTCAATTGTCAAGGACTTGGTCTGATCAAAGTGGTATTTGGAACTACTACACATGCTAGCTGTCCTCCTTGTGCCGCCCGTGAGTGTGGATGTGCTCTTCGTCATCTGGGCTAGGTCTTCTACCTTAGCCTCTGCCTATGTGCTTGAGCACTGAGAGGAGTGAGATCAGTCTGCCAACATCCTTTATTTACTACTTTGTACCAGGAAGCCTACTACAAAGTCCATCTATGCCTGCAAGTGGCTTATATTTTTCTGCTTGGTTCTGTGACAAAGGACTGGTTCTGCCCAGCGAGACAGTTTTCGACGATGTGCTTTTCTTGGCTCAGCCGGCCCTTCGGATTGGCACTGTGAAGGGGACACGGCTGCCATTCCAACCTTTGAGAACCACAAGCAGGGCTCATGTTCCATCCCCAATGTTATGCAGTTTTTGCAGGGATTATCTAACTAGTTTCCACCATGCTGGAATTTGACCCTTGTTTTAAGATTTCTCCTGGTGACTCTGAGTCTTTGCATTCATGTTAATTGAGGATGCTCACCCTTGGTAAAAACCTACATACAGTGTCTGCTCCAAGGGGAAATTGAGTGAGTGGGAGTTCGTACGTCTTTTCCAAGGTTGTGTCAAACTTTAATCTCTCGCAGAAGATTAATCTTTTGGTCTTCTACCATCGGCCTTACCCATCTAAGGTGGAGAAGTGGTCTCACTGTTGTGAGGCAGGCATGGTATCACAAGTAAGGACCCAGACACAAGAGGTACATGTTTTAAACAACTTTATTAAGTTTTACTGTGGTTGGAGACTTCATAACTGTCCCTTCTCCAGCATGGGGTCTGGCATGGATTCACATGCTCATGAATATTCCCCGTCGTCAGGCTGGGAATCCTCGGTAAAGAAAAAATCAGTATACGTTTCGTTTCTGATCGGTCTTTCTTCGTAGTAACCAATCACTGGTCTCTGGGTCATACTGCCCCCAGCCAATGACTGCCCTCTCCCTAAGCCCCGCCCTTGGCAGCCATCCTTAGATTTTTACCGCACGTTCAAGTGTTGGGAGTCCTTGTGCTATAGCTCTCGAGCATTTACTGCGTTTTGCGCTTTTTCAAAGAGATTTATCTCATTCTTTCGGTTTAATCGAGCCTCAAGCTCCACCGTTTCTACTTCCGATCACCGAGGACCCATTTCAGATTTTTCTACACCCCTCAAGGGTGAAGTTTTCGTCGAGTTGCGCTTCTTGGAGAATTCCAGAAGGTTTCTGAGGCCTACCTCGCAGAGGAGAGGAACATGGCACAGGAGAAGGGAAGCTCGACTCCCGGCAAACTGTTCAGGATCTGCCCTGGGTGCAATCTACAGAATGTGTTCAAGGAGGACGAGCATTTGAAATGCCTATACTGCCTCCACGAGGACAAAACGCACATGGAGAAGGACTGTGCGTTTTGCATGAACATGTCGGATCGGACTATTAGGGATCGTCGGACCCGTCTCTCCAACTGGCTGGAAGGCAAGAGCCCAGCAGGTGAGAAGAAGAAGTCCGAGTGGTCTTCTAAGTCCTGTGAGGGCACCCCAGCGACGGGGGCCCAACAGAAGGCAAAGCACTGCGAGACCGCGGGCACCGAACGGTCGGGCTCTTCGCTGCCAGGCAGGGTGCACTTTCACCGACGCCATCAACCACGAGCCAACGCTCTGGCTCTGGGAAGAAGAAAATCTGAGAACCCGGCTAAGCTTCTGGAGAGGCCCCGGTCGATCTCGAAGGAACCGGCCGAAGGGGAGCGAGGCGGTGATCCTCCCCCTTAGGTGAAGGGCTCAAGCGCACCCAAGGTGGTGAAGGCCTTGATCCCGGCCAAGGCCTCGATTGAGTAAGTCGCTGCGGCCCTGGCAAAGCCTGTGGAGGCGACTTCGGAACCTAGAGTTTCCATGCCCCCGCGGAGGGAATCCTCTTTTAATTCTATCGAGAAGACCCAGGTGGAAAAAGAGGGGGTGGGGAGGTGGTGGCCGTTACAGACATGGACACAACCTCCGAGTAGGAACTGGTCGAAGTCGAAGAGGGACTCAACAAGAATTTGGAAGAGGCCCGGTCCCACGGGAGGAATCCCGACGAGGGGGACGACGAGAGCAAGGGTGGCGACCACAAGGTTCCCGTGGAGGAGGAGCAACCGTCACACCCGTCGCAGCCCGAGCCGCAGGACAACTCGGCAGCCATTTTGACGGCAATCCAAGCCTTATGCACGGAGATGAGGACGAGACTGCCCCTACCCCCGATGGACGACCCAGCTGAACCGAGTCCGTCGGGAAGCCCTCCAAAAAAGAGGAGGAGAATTCATCCAGCGCCCTTTCAGCCCTCACGGCCTTCTCAGCCTTTGTCACCTTCCCTGGTCCCGAGGGATGACACGGGAACAGACACGGCCACGACGGGGACGGATGACAACAGGACTGACCGCCCGTCGAAATTGCCTCCTTCCACGCCATGATTGCCAGGGCGTCCGAGCTTTTTCAGCTCTGCCCCGAAGAGAAGAAGGAAGGAGGGCTTCCTCTACCAACGGCGCGAGGCCAAGAGGAAGACTGTCCTCGCAGTGCCGTTGCTGGATGACATCTGGGACGAGGGACTTCCTGAAGAACCCGTCCACGACGCCTGTCAAGAGGGACCGGTACGAGAAGAAGTACCGGGTCCCCGACGCCGCCCCGTTGTGCCTTAGGGCACAGCCGACCCCGGATTCGGTCGTCTCAGCAGCGGCCAAGAAGAAAGCGGGGGGGGGGGGGTGCATCGGCTTCAACTTCCCCGCCGGTCGGCGAGGGAAAGAAACTGGATACCATGGGATGACAAGTCATCTCGTCGCCAACGACGACGATTAAGGCTGCCAACACCCTAGCGATTGTGGCCCGCTACGACAGGGAGTTGTGGTACAAGATCGCTACCCTGTTGGACTTCCTCCCGGACAACAAGAGGACAGAGGCACTGGCGATCCTGCAGGAAGGTGATGTGGCATCGGAGAACGCCATAACGGTGGCCACGGACATTGCCGACACCGGTTTCTGCCAGTTGGGCAACGGTGTTTGCCTTCGACGGCTGGGGTGACTCAAGGCGATGGATTTCCGCCAAGACGTTCTGGCCAAAGGTTTGGACATGCCCTTCGATGGGAACAATCTGTTTGGGAAGACAGTGGATGAGTCACTCGAGACCATCAAAACAGACACAGACACGGCTCGGACCTTGGGAGTTCTGCAACAATGACGGCCGCCCTTTTGGAACTCCGGAGGCAAGCAAGCTGCCTCCAAGGGATTCGCCGGCAGCTCCTCGACGTACCGTCAGGCGGCCCGCTCCACATCGCAAGAAGCCTACAGGGGACGAGGTAAATCAACTGGATCTCGCCAACGTTGCCAAGGAGGCCAAGGCGGCCTCCAAGCAGGATTGAGCACCCCAGTGGGAGGCCGGCTGACGAAGTTCATCAGCGTGTGGGAGTCCATCTCCACCAACTGTTGGGTGCTGGAGGCCCTGGCCCACGGGCACACTCTCGAATTTCTAAAGAAGTGTCCCCGCATTCCTCCCGTGGCCAGGAAGGAAAACCACGTCCCTCAACTGCTGTTAGAGGTAAGGGCAATGCTAAAAAAAGGGGCCATCGAGCTTGTCCCAAAGAGACTCCGGGGCTCCGGGGTATACTCAAGATACTTCCTCGTCAGAAAGAAGACAGGAGGATGGCGTTCCATCCTGGACCTGCGTCGACTAAACAAATGCATCAAGGCACAGAAGTTCCGGATGGTCACCCTCCAGCACCTATTGGGCCAGCTGGAGGAAGGCGATTTCCTATCGTCGTTGGATTTGGAGGATGCGTACTTTCACATCCCCATTCTAAGAGGACACCGAAGGTTTCTCAGGTTCGTGGTCCAAGGGCAGCACTACCAGTTCAAGGCCCTCCCATTCGGATTGAAGTCAACGCCTAGGGTGTTCACCAAGTGCCTAGCACCAGTGGCGGCGCGGCTGCGCCTGCAGGGGATCCACGTCTACCCCTACCTGGACGACTGGCTCATCCGAGCAAGGACAAGGGAACTCGCCGTCAAACACACAGCGATGACCGTCCGGCTGCTCACAGACCTGGGATACTCCATCAACTTCCCCAAATCACACCTGGTGCCGTCGCAGGTCGCGTTTTTTCTGGGGGCCAAACTCGATACAGTAGCACGATTGGCCTCCCCGTCGGAGGAAAGGACGCAAGCCATCCTGGGCAAGGGGCAAGGTACAGCGTCTGGACGTGGCCAGGGTGAGGTCCATCAAGTCCCTTCTCGGGATGATGTCCTCGTGCATCTGTCTGGTGCGCCTGTGCAGGCTACGGATGCGTCCACTACAGGAATTCCTCGACGCCCGTTGGATGCAAGCGACAGGCAGTTTCGAGGACAAGATCTCGCTCGATGAGGTTTTCCGCCAAGCAAATTCGGTGGTGGGGCAACCGCGCGCATCTCGCGGCGGGCATGGACTTTCAGACCCCAGCATACCAGGTAACGGTGACGACGGATGCCTCCCTGGAGATCTTCATGCAAGAGGCCTTTGGCTCCCGGAGGAGAGGCCGCTCCACATCAACATACTGGAGCTCCGAGCAGTGTTTTGGGGCCTCAGGTCATTCCTCCTGTCCCTCAAGGGCAAGGTGGTGAGGATCTTCACCGACACCACCACCGCGATTTTCTACATCCGGAAGCAGGGAGGAACCAGATCCCCAGCCCTATCCAAGGAAGCCCAAGGAAGCCCAGGACCTGTGGCATTGGGCCCTTGCCCAGGGGATGTTTCTGGTACCTTTTTCATCTGGCAGGGATAAAAAACACCATCGCCGACTCACTCAGCAGGGAGCTGCACTCGTGCCACGAGTGGGAACTACACCTGGATCAAGTGGATCGACTCTTCCAGCGATGGGGCAAACTCCAAATCGACCTGTTTGCGACGAACTCCAAGTGCCAGAGGTTCGCCAGCAGGTTTCCCCAGCAGAGGAGCATGGGCGATGCTTTCTCGTTCCCCTGGGACGTTCCCCTGGGACGGCCTGTTCCTGTATGCATTCCCTCCGTTGCTGCTCAGACTCATCAACCAACTCAAGGGGTCCCGGTGCAGGATGATCCTCGTCGCAACAGCGTGGCCGAGACAGATCTGGTTCCCGGACCTTCTGGACTTGTCAGCGTCCCCACCAGTCAAGCTGGCATCGGACGCAGATCTTCTCTCCAGAGAAGGCGGCGCCATTCTTCATCACGACCCGGAGTCACTAAACTTGCAGGCCTGGCTCCTGCAGCACTAGAGTTTGGAGGGTACGATATCCCGGCGGACTGCAAGGAGGTTCTTGCAAAGGCCAGGGCGTCCTCAACTCTGAAGTGCTATGGACATAAGTGGAAGAGGTTCTCTGTCTGGTGCCGTGCACAGAAGATTAACCCTCTATGGATTACGGCCCCTCAAGTGCTACCGTACCTACTGTCGCTGGCCAAGGTGGGGCTAGCGCATGCTTCCATCAAGATACACTTGGCAGAGATTTCCCGATACACCAGAACTACAGGACGGCCATCCCTGTGGTCTCATCGCCTGGTGAACTAATTCATGAAAGGACTGGTCCGACCGTTCCCGCCGGTGAAGGCTCCGGCCCCGGCGTGGGAGCTCAACGTGGTGCTGACCAGGCTCATGGGGGCGCCATTCGAGCCTCTGCATTCGGCACCGTTGAAGTTCCTGTCGTGGAAGACAGCATTTCTTGTGGCCATCACCTCCGCACGATTGTGGCCATCACCTCCGCACGACGAGTTGGAGAGATCCAGGCCCTATCCTGCAAAGCCCCATACTTGACTTTTCACGAAATGAGGGTGGTGCTTAGGACGCACCCCTCCTTTATGCCCAAGGTGCCGTCGGACTTCCACCTCAACGAACCCTTGGTGTTACCAGTTTTCTTCCCGTCACCTTTGTCGCCGGCCGAGAGGACTTTGCACTCGCTGGATGTAGCTAGAGCGCTGAAGTTCTACGTAGACCGCACGAAGAGTTTTTGGAAGACTTCACAGCTGTTTGTGAATTTTGGACCTGTAAATCAAGGGAAGGCTCTCTCGAAGACTTCCATTTCCAGATGGCTCTCCGGCTGCATCATGCACCGTCACCGGTTGGCAAACCGACCGTTGCCGGGCCGTCCGAGAGCCCATTCGACCATCGATCGCTGCGATCGCTGCTACCACGGTGTTCTTGTCTGGTGTGCCCCTGCTGGACATCTGCAGGGCTGGTACGTGGAGGTCGACGCACACCTTCACGATATTCTACTGTGTCGACCGGGATTCCAGGGAGGAGTCCAGAGTCGGCCAGGCAGTGCTGCGCAACCTGTTCGCTTAAGGTGAGCCTGGTGAGGAGGTAAGAGTTGCTTAATGTTGAGTTTATGTAATGCTTAATGTTGAGCCTTGCCACCTCCCGTGCTTGTGCATGTGTGTACTGCTATGTATTCTTATATTCATGAGCATGTGAATCCATGCCAGACCCCATGCTGGAGAAGGTACAAGTTACTTACCTGTAACTGTTGTTCTCCAGCATGGGTCTGGCATGGATTCACATGCGAACCCTCCCTCCTACCCCTCTGCGGCTCTTCACTTGGTCATACTGCCACTTTACGTGCTACCAAATCTGAGGATGGCTGCCAGGGGCGGGGCTTACGGAGAGGGCAGTCATTGGCTGGGGGCAGTATGACCCAGAGACCAGTGATTGGTTACTACTAAGAAAGACAGATCAGAAACAAAACTGATACTGATTTTTTTCTTTACCGAGGATTCCCAGCCTGACGACGGGGAATATTCATGAGTATGTGAATCCATGCCAGACCCATGCTGGAGAACAACAGTTACAGGTAAGTAACGTGTTCCTTATGCTATAATGGGAGCAGTCTCGACCATCAAAATAAAATCAAATAATCCAAGTCAATCAGTCAAACAATGGAATGGTCTGTGTCAGAAACCTATTCTTGCCCTCACACTTCACAATAACTAAGAGTGGGAAAATGGATGAAAAAGAAAAGGGCGTGTCAAAAGAATGTCAGAATGGCAATGAAAGTGGCCCACCACTTCCTTCCCCAAGTTCAGTTCACTGGGTTTCTTGCAACGTTCCTTCAAGGTGGACAGTCTGCACAGTTCAAAGATTTCCATAAATCTGTTAGGCTTCCCTCGCCTATTTCAATGTCAGTTCAACACGCATCACAGTTCTCTTCAATGGATTCTTCCTGGCTTCCCTCACCTGGCTTCACAATTCTCAAACAAGCAGGTATTCACAAAGTTCCTTCTTAATTACTTTCACAGGCTGCCCATGCCTGTCTTCAAACACTTTAAACGTAGCTGACATTTTCCAGTTAAACAGCTCTGCTTCACAAAGCTCGGGGGGAACTCCCGTCCCCAACCTTTTATACTTATCTTTCACAATGTTCACCTGTCGGAGACATTCGCAACCGCATAGTATTCTCACCCCCACGCGTGACCACTCTGACACCAGGGTCCTTATTAATATTGCCTTGCCAAAGACTCATTAGGATGGGCCCATGGCCACTCTGTTCCTTGTTTCTCAAAAATAGCAGTTCACTTTCACTTTAGCCTTTTTCAGGATCTTTGTACCCTCTTTCCCTCATGCCCTTTCCTTCAATGGCTTTCAATACATTTTGCTTTCATTATTCACTGTTCTGTCATCTTTCAAACGCGTTTAACAATGTGCCTCCTCACACAGCACCGCTCGATTGCTTGTTCTCATCGGCTCTCTCGCCACTAAATACATCAAGCTTTCAGTTCAATGCCTCTATCCTTCAACACATAGCCTTGCGTGGAACACTTTAGCTTTCCACAATTGTGCAGGCTCTCCCTTTCTTTAAACTCACTGGCTGTGATTGGTTTCGCTCGTCCTTCAGTTGTCCACTCATTGAGGTCAGGGTTTTTCCCACCTGCCCCTCGGACACTCCCGGGCAGGCACGCGGCTACCTTCTCCGAACTCCCCCGGATTCTTGGAGACATGGCTCCCTCACCACGCTTTCTCTTGCCTCAGCTTGCAGCCTGACAGTGTGTCAGCATCCCGATCTCCCTGCCTGGTTCTCAGCAGCTCTCTCTCAGCTGCTCCTCCGTCTCGCCATCCAGCTTGCCTTCCTTCTTGGCCTCTGCCTCACTTTGTCTTTCTGTGCTCCACCTTTTATATTTTGGGAAACGGTCCATGAGTTGCAGGTGTTTGTGATTGGGACTGAGTGCCTAACCTTGCCTGGCATTATTAGTGGGACAATTCCAGTGCATGTTACTAGTAGTAATCTTCCTAGTCTCGGTCTTCCTCGTCCCAGTAGTTGGGCTGATAAGGAAAGGAGGGGAGTTATGGGAGTTGTAGTATCCCATAAACATAGAGGCAACCTGGGGTAAATAACTGTCAGGAAATGGGGTATACAATGTCTACCCTTCCAGTGTCTCCTCCCCACTCCCTGATGACCCCCTACCTAGGTGATCCTCCCTTGCTGGTCCACCCCCAGGGTCGGGATCCAATAGCGATGGCCCTTCCATAGCCACCTGAATAAGGGAGCCTGGGGCCAGAGTCGTGAAACACCTTCAGGTTTTTCAAACTGTCTGGACCCCAAGAGGGCTTTTAGCTGCTATGGCTCTTAGTCAAGGAACGTTATGAAAGATTACCAGCTTTTGTTGGTTGCACCGGGGCTCATGGAGGCAGAACTGTTAACACTGTTCTCCCCTCTGCATGTTAGAGAGTTCTGGTCTGGTAGAGAAGAAAGGGCTGTGCCTACAAGGGCTTCCCTGCCCACATACTCCAAGCAATACTAGCTGGTTTCCTTCTCGTGTCAGAACGCCTGCTTCCGCCATGTGGTTGTCCAGAGTTTCCTGGTGTAGGTGGTAGCTTCACACTTTCCTCCAGATCCTTTGTGAGTCTATTGAAGGTTAGGACTCTGTGGAAGGAAGGAATTCCTAAGAAAACAAATTACTTAAATCTCAGTAATGTCCTTTCTGATAGTTTAGTGTTTCCTCCCACAGATTACTCATTATTGCCCTCTAAACTTCCCCCATGTCATGAATACCAGGTATGTAGTTGGGGCAAGTTGGGTGAAGGCTTGGCAGGCCTGTCATAGACACACAAACACCCATAGCTGGTAGAGTTCAGGCTGGGATTGTACACGCACAAACACCCCTAGTTGATAACTTCCTATAGTTAGGTTAGCATGGTTACTTCCTTTTATTTTCAGTCACTTCCTGTTCATTATTACCACTTCCTGTTGCCAAAAAGGAAGTGTATGGGAATTCATGTGCTCTCTAGTGTTTCGGCGTGGCTGGCTATATAAGCCATGTCCCAGGTTCCTCCAGTGCTTCGTGTTGCTTTCTGTAAAATGCATCAGCAACACACTCACCGTGCTCCTGATCTGTCTGCGTGCTTCAGCTTCTGCTTACCTGCTCCGGATCTTCCACCGCGCATTCGTCGATGTTAGGGAGAATTCTCTTTGAAGGCTAATTTTCCAACCTAGTGAGTCCCCCAGCAGCTTTGCTGGATTTTTTTTTTTCTTCTCCTGCTAAGAGTGATACTCTTTTCCTCCCACTCTTAGGCATGATTTGAGATGTACCTTTGACTTTGTATGTGTTTATGGGCTATGGGGTAACCTCTTTTTACTCCATAGGGCATCATCTGTTTTCCTATGCGTGTTACACAGCACCCTCAGTGCAGTAACACAGGGGTGTCATAGTGACCCCCAAACATAGACTCCATGTTATGGTTATTAAGATTATAACACAGTATGGTTTATCTTGATTCCCAACACGAGAACAATTTGGAATAGCCACTAACCTGATCGAGCTTTAGCTTGACTGAAACATCAACTGCAGAAAGAAAGAATCACCCGGAGGTCCCTGCCTCCCCTAAGACTGGGAAGTAGACACCAGCGATGGGGAACACGAACCCCAGGGAAACCCTCTGGGGGAAAAAACCCTGGGCGTCTGGGATCGGTCTTCTCGGATTGGCGACTCGGGAGGTCTTGAACTGGACTTCTCGGAAGGATGACTCTTCTTAAAGTGGAGAATGAGGGAGGAGGCCTACAGGATGAAAGAATGACAGGTAAGTGGGAGAAGGAGAGAGAGTGAGAATGACAATCTGGGAGAGAGAGAGCGCTTACTAATAACTGAGGTGACTGGAAGTAAACCTTTCGCCTTGAGCAATCCGGGTGGCTGAGAGCGTTGTAATCCGAAGGGGGGAGAAATCACTGTCAAGGAAAGAATAATTAGAGATGGCCAAAAGCAAGAAAGGAACAGAAGAATCAATGAAGGATCTGGACTTACTTCCGCAAAGCGGACTCTTTCTCTGACTCGGATTGGGTGTTTGAACCGAAACCCCGGCTCGAACGAACAGGAGAAGTCAAGGGAATCACAGAGGGAACAGAAGCGGGAAGCTTGAAACGGGACACAATTCTATAGGAGAAAGAATGAGAGTCAGGAGAGTGAGTTAGGTAGTTTGCCAAGGTTTAGAACATAAGGATAGAATCTTCTGCAAACTTACGGAGCATCACATTCACCAGAAGCGACGCCTCGAAGCTGTGTTGCGTATTCCTTAAGAGACGTCAGGTGATCAGTCACGTGCTTCTGCCGGCAACGTGGAACTAGTCTGTTGAAACAGTTCACTTTTGCCCTATCGGAATTACCTAGCAACACATCTCCACACAGAGACCAATGACGCCGGATTTGCCATCACAGGAAAGGTGTAACACTCCATACCCTGGGACTGACTACTGTCTCCCAGGGCATGTAAAGTCACCATTGGCTTTACTAGTCCAAAATTGTGAACAGAACCAGTACAAACCATCATAGTCTGGCAATACTGGAAGGGGTTAATATATTTGCCCCTGGGTCTGTTTTCAAGGGGGCACTGTCCAGTCCCCCCTTGTGGAGTTTCTGGCTGGTGGCAGTGGTTGCCACGCAAAATATTCCCTAGGAATATTCTCTATGGGATTTTCCCATTGATTTTAAATGCCACCGGTTTATTTATTTAAAATTAATTCCCCGGTTGGGTCTTTTTGCCAGAACTCGGTTCCAAAATGGCGTTTGTGTCCGTCTCTGTGACTCTGACCAAGGTCGAGCCCTTTGTTCCACTATTTTGGCGGGCTTCTCCACAGAAGCCCTCAAGTGATGCCACTCTGTCTGGGTTCCATAGGAGGGGTGGAGGGAGGGGGAGGAATAGGCACCCTGGACTGAGTTGCCTCGGTAACCCAAGTCGCACTCTCCTCTGATTGGCCCAGCGGTGAGCCGCCCGGGTTACCACTTAGCATGTAGCATGTGTGATTGACAGCTAGGCTGATGAAAGGGGGGTTTTCTGCATAAAAGCACAGCCTTTGGGACTGGAACTTCAGAATTTGCCACAGGACCTAAGAATCTGACGAGGAAGCAGCTGAGCCACCTGCAACCTGACACCACCGGTGAAGCCCTACTGCAACAAACTCACCACTTTTCCCACGACAGGGAAGATCTTCTGCTGGAGAGTCTTCTCCCCTTTGAGCTGGTGGGACCAACCAGTTCGCCTTCTTTCACTCCCAGAAGCGTTACTTGGTCGAATCGCCCGTGCCAAGCACCCCGGCGGCCGGATTGCCAAGCTCACCACTTTTGACCGCGAATAAAAGGACTGCACCTTTTAATCGGGAACTCCGCGGCTGGTTTCATCCCTGTGCAGTGCAACGACTCCAAACTTCCTCCACGGCGAGATCCTCTCTTCCTCTGGTTGGAACAACGAACTGCAACCACTGCCAGGAACAACTCTCCCCGCTGGAGCTTCCTTCCCATTTAAGGTACTGTGTCCTGCTGGCCTCCCTTTCTACAGAGTGCTCAAGGTGTCCCCTAAATCCTTGACCTCTATACTGGGTTGGCCCCAGACCTGCTAAACTTTGAAATTGTACTATTTCAACTTCTTTTTGACACTCTGCAAAGACTTTTAGTGCACTTTAAACCGTGTGATCCTGGGCACATTTTTGCTTCTCCACTTAAAGTGGGCCTGGCCTATGAACTTTGGCCCTACAGTATAACCTGCCTTTCTTCCCTTTGCTCTAACTCTTAAAAAGTGTTGGGAACTGATTTATTTTATGCTCTGTCTTTTCTCTCCCTTTTTAACCTAAACTATTGGAGTGCCATCTAGGTTAAGCGCTCAATCTGTCTTAACAAATAGTGTGCTTTAACCCTGACTTGTCTAATAGTTATTAAGGTAGGTGTGTATACTTTACCTGACTGTGTTTTAACCTGCTTTTGATTGAGTGCTGGTATATTACTTCTAGTGTGTTTTTAAATAAATAACTCTATACTTTTATACAAAGCTCTGGTCAGTGTTTGTTTGCCCTACTGTACTTTGGTACCTAATGTGTATACTCTTTATACTGCTTAACTCTTCTTGGGAGAAGTCGGACTGCTCAGCCACAGCTACCAGGTAAATCTGGGTGGTGCAGACTGCTACCAATTGGGTTTACTGCTTACTCCTGTAGTCTTAATCTTTTTGCAGTGCTCCCTAAAGGAACTGCACAGGATTCTGCCTAACAGTCGAGCACCAATCTTCTTTCGGACACGAGGTTACACCTGCATCAGCATCTGCAAAGAAAGGGAGATATTATTTAGAGCTTGCAAACCAGCAGCGCTGCGCATACTCACCGGACCTTCGAGGTTCTTCCCGCTGCGCTTGCATCCCGGCTCGTAGTGCGAGCGCCCATCAATCTACTCCTGCAAAAGAAAGGAAGAACATTAGTCGGTGCGCATAAACCAGTAACGCCGCGCACACTCTGTGGACCTGCAAATCAGCAACGCCGCGCATACTCACCGGGCCTTCAATGTTCATCCTGCTGCGCATGCTTACCCAAGGTACCTTTTGGTATTTCTATGCTTGGCAGCATCTGAAAGACAAATAGCAAAGGTTATGATACTGTTCTTATCTCACAATCCCAGCGCTACGCCACTTGCGAGGCGCACTTACCTGAGTCTGTTTGAAAACTCCCTGGTAGTGAAGCAACTGGCACTTAGAACTGTACAGTACTCGCTGTGAAGCCTGAACAGCGTGGCATCTGAACATTGGCAAAACAGCCATTGGCCATCACACCTACGTGAGTAGGACTACGTATTCCTCCCAATAGAACCGCGCCCCTGCAGAGAGCAGGATGGAGTGTGCACCCAACTAAAAACTAAGGTGAACCTTTTGGGGAACATCTCGCCACATTCCTAGGGAGAAGGGAGGGAGCCGTAGGGGTCAAGTTAACCCAGATCTTAGAGTGTATCTCTTTATTTGACAGGCACCTCCTCCAGGTTGGAGTGTGTACTCTGGGTCAAAGGTGGGTGTTCCATCACTCCTGCAGAGACACAGGTGAGAGTGACAGAACACAAAGCCGTCCTTAACAACCCTGCCTGAGCGATGGAAACCTCAGAGGTAGACCAGTTTTCACTATTGTTAGGTGAACTGCGGGCCAAGGTGCATGCAGCCCGCTCCGAGACTATTGCCTTAAGGCGTGAACTGGTAGTCAATAGGGAAAAAACAGACGACTTGGCTAGGCAGCTCTTACAAACCCAAGCCGGCCTAGCAC
The DNA here is from genome assembly GCF_040938575.1 of Ambystoma mexicanum. Lineage (NCBI taxonomy): Eukaryota > Metazoa > Chordata > Amphibia > Caudata > Ambystomatidae > Ambystoma > Ambystoma mexicanum. The sequence goes on from NC_090925.1 coordinate 321,172,682, forward strand.
TCCTACTAGGCGGAAACACTCAGGGACAGCCCACTGTGGCACCGGCAGTTACACCCGTTCAAGTATTACTTCCAGGCAATATTCCCCTAGCACCTCCAGAACGTTTTTCAGGAGACCCTAAGAAATTCAGAGCATTCATGAACCAATGCCGCCTGCACTTCTTAATAAAACCGGACTATTTTCCCAATGACCAGGCCAGAGTGGCTTTCGTCCTCTTATTTAGGAGGACATGCTGCAGATTGGTCTGTCCCGTTAGCGCTTAGGGACGACCCCTTGTTGAGAAATTACCCAGGTTTTCAAGGTGAACTGGAAAAGCTGTTTGCTCATGGAACTCGAGGTCAAGCCTTTGATGATGAACTGCTATCTATGCGGCAGGGTGGTCAGGATCTCATTTCATATGTTGCCACATTCAATCGTCTAATAGCTGAATCAGGTTGGCCCTAGGAGAAGCGTATTACATTATTCTACCGAGGATTGCGAGGAGAATTAAAGGACGTCTTGGCACAATCCCCCTGAAGATTGCAATGAATACACCGATCTAGCTATGCAACTAGAACACAGTTTGCAAGATCTCAAGGCCGACTGAACCAGATCTGAAAACGGATCAGTATATGTCCGACCGAAAGATGCTTCAAGTCGACAAACCTTTGAAACGCACCCTGAGCCCATGCAATTGGGCGTCCTTAGAGGCCCACTCACTAAAGCAGAGAGAGAACGAAGACGCCAGGAACAACTTTGCTTATACTGTGGCCAATCTGGTCACTTCCTTCGGAACTGTACGGTCAAACACCACGGAAGGCAATGGGAGTTCTGGACAACAGGAAGGAAAACACGGAAGCGGAAAACTCCAATGCCCGGCAGATGTAGAGGTCGGTCTGTCGAGCCAAGAACAGAGCACTCATTTCTCACATTTTAGCATCCCTGTGGTGCTGGTAGACCCTTCACAACCCACCCGAATGCACGCCCTCAAGGCTTTCATTGACAGTGGGGCAATCGGGAACTACTTGGACGTGAACACCGCAAAAACCTTGGGTCTGTCATTCTACCGTAAGGACTCAGCTGTGGATGGCACACAACTTCTTTCAGGACCGGTAAAACATTGTACCACGAATCTCACTTTGATCTGTCAAGACGGTCATAGGGAAGGCATCAAATTTGACCTCATCGGAGCACCCCAATTCCAATTGATTCTCTGAATACCGTGGCTAGAGACGCACAACCCAAGAATCGATTGGCTGGTGAGAACCATAACCTTTCCCACGGAATGTCTCTTGCTACGACAACAAAAGGGCCCAGGGTAGCCCATTATCCGCCTCGCAAGAAAGTGTATCCGGGTTAGGTTTGGTGGGGACCTTACTGGTGGCATACCAAGAATTCCAGGACGTGTTTGCTAAGGAGCAGGCTAATGCGCTATCACTGCATCAAGCTTATGATTGTCAGATCGACCTGCTACCGGGGGCGCAAGTACCTTGCAGTCGTATTTACGCGTTAACCGAAGAGGAAAACACTCATTTACGGACTTATTTGGATCAGTACCTGGCCAACAGTTTTATTAGACCATCTAAGTCGCCCGCCGCCTCCCCACTTTTCTTTGTACCCAAGAAAGAGGGAGACTTAAGAACTTGTATCGATTATCGGGCCCTAAATCAAGTCACAATAAAGAATAAGTATCCATTACCTCTGATACCAGTACTTATAGACCAGGTAAAACCAGCAAAAATTTTCACAAAATTAGGCTTAACGTGGCGCCTATCACCTAGTGTGCATGAAAAAAGGGGATGAGTGGAAGGCAGCGTTCCGTACCCGCTACGGTCTGTACGAATACCAGGTCCTGCTGTTTGGGCTCTGCAACGCCCCGGCCGAGTTCCAGCATTTTATGAACGATGTGTTACAGGAACTCCTTGACGTCTGTGCAGTCATTTATATCGATGACATCTTGATTTATTCAACCACTCTCCAAGAACATGTGACTCATGTACAAGCTATACTCCGCAAACTACGTGAAAACCATCTGTATGCAAAACTCAGTGTTCATTCCATGTCACTGAGGTAGAGTTTCTGGGGTATATACTGACACCACAGGGGATCAAGATGGACATTCGGAAAGTGGAGGCAATCCTCACTTGGTCCTCACACACGTCTGTAAAAGGAGTGCAGAGTTTCCTAGGTTTCGCAAATTTCTATCGACGCTTCATACCAGGATTCTCACATTTAGTGCACCCAATTACGTCCTTGCTGCGTAAACATCGGAAATTCGAATGGACACCAGCGGCGGAAGGGGCCTTTCGAGCTCTCCAGGGAAAGTTCACCTTAGCCCCATTATTACAACATCCGCAGCCCGACTTACCGTACATAGTGGAAACCGATGCCTCAAGCATCGCCATGGGAGCCGTACTGTCAAAGCAAAATCACAAAACTGGATGCCTTCATCCCATCACCTTCTGGTCGAGAAAGTTTTCCCCGGCAGAGCTAAACTATGCGGTTTCCGAAAAAGAACTTCTGGCAATCAAGAATGCACTAAGTGAATTGCAACACTACTTACTTGGAGCAAAACATACAATCACAATAATAACAGATCATCAAAATTTGCAATACCTACGCTCCGCGTAGGCTCAGTCATCAAGACAACTCTGTTGGGCCTTATCCTTAATGGAATAGGACTTTGTAATCACTTACCGCCCCGGAGTAAAGAACAGAAAAGCGGATGCGTTATCCCGCATTGGCACAGGAGAGGAAGCGTATTGTGCTCCTAATCCGGTGGACATCATACCTAGCCACAAAATTCTGGGTTTCTGCATCGGCCCTTCTTCGCTAGACGCACTTCAAGAAGCGATCATAAAAGATATATGTCTGAAAAGGACCTACAGGCTTGGGACAAGAAGAGAGAGCAATTCACCATTCATGACGAACTACCAGATTATCGAAAACGCCTCCTCGTCCCAACAAAGGATCTGCAACAAGCAGTTCTATCCAACTACCACGACTCACCGTTAGAAGCCCATCCTGGTATAGCCAAAACCATGAGGAAGGTAAACAAATCTTATTGGTGGCCACCTTGGCGAGAGGATATTGCTACATTCATTGACACCTGTGAAGTTTGTGCACAATACAAGACGTCCAGACAAAAACCGGCAGGCCTCCTTCAGCCAATCACAGTTCCGCCAGCACCTTGGCACACTGTATCAATGGACTTTGTCACTGACTTACCTCCCAGCTCTGGTTATAATACCATCCTCGTAGTAGTAGATCTCTTTTCCAAAATGGCTCATTTCATAGCTTTGAAAGGGATTCCTTCAGCTCTGACCATGGCGCAGGTTTTTCTAGACCGTGTTAAGTTGCACGGGTTTCCCACCGTAATCATCTCTGACAGAGGCAGCCAATTTGTGTCACGTTTTTGGAAGAAGGGTTGCGCCCTGGCAGGAGTGGAGATCTGTCTATCCACTAGTCACCATCCCCAAACACACGGTCAAACCGAGCGCTTGAACCAGACCATGGAACAGTATTTGTGCTGTCTATTACATCAAACAAGCCAGAGCTGGACGGAAGTATTATGGATGGCCGAGTATGCCTACAATAATTCAATGCACTCGTCAACTCAAGCAACACCCTTCTTTACTGTTTATGGCCGAAACCGCAGGACATCCATTTACAACCCACCTGAGAACATTGAAATGCCCGCGGTAAAGAATCCGCACACCAGCATCATCAAAGTAGCAAAAGAGGCCAGCAAGAATTTACAGCTAGCTAAAGAAACACAAAAGCCACCAACGAAAAGCCCCAGACTATCAAGTGGGAGACTGTTTGGCTGGCATCCAAACACATAGCTTTAAAGGGTCCCAGGAAGTTTCAGCCTAGGTATATTGGCCCATATACTATTGAGGCAGTGATTAATCCATCAGCCATGAAACTAGCGTTACCTCAACACATGCATCCGGCATTTCATGTGTCACTATTAAAACCAGTACACCCGGGAACCCGGACCTCCACATCTCCCACACCTATAAAAGTTGGTGAAGAGGCACCGGAGTATGAAGTTAAAAACATATTGGACTCTAAACTTGTACGGAAGACCCTGTATTACCTGATTGACTGGAAGGGGTATGGACCACAGGAAAGATCATGGGAACCCAGCACACATGTACATACCCCCCCGATTGGTGCGAAAGTTCCATCGAGACAATCCTAACAAGCCGAAACCCGCACTCGCACCATTGGGAGGGGTTTGAGGGGGAAGACTGGCATGAATACCAGGTATGTAGTTGGGGCAAATTGGGTGAAGGCTTGGCAGGCCTGGCATAGACACACAAACATCCATAGCTGGTAGAGTCCAGGCTGGGATTGTACACGCACAAACACCCGTAGTTGATAACCATGCTAAGCTAACTATAGGAAGTTACTTCCTGTTATTTTCAGTCACTTCCTGTTCATTATTACCATTTCCTGTTGCCAAAAAGGAAGTATATGGGAATTCATGTGATCTCTAGTGTTTGGGTGTGGCTGGCTATATAAGCCACGCCCCAGGTTCCTCCAGTGCTTCGTGTTGCTTTCTGTACACTGCATCAGCACCACACTCACCGTGCTCCTGATCTGTCCGCGTGCTTCAGCTTCTGCTTACCTGCTCCGGATCTTCCACCGCGCATTCGTCGAGCAGTAATCTTCGTCCAGTCACGAGGTTACACCTGCATCGGCATCTGCAAAGAAAGAGTTATTATTTGGAGCTCGTGAACCAACAGTGCCGCGCATACTCACGGGACCTTCGAGGTTCTTCCCGCTGCGCTTGCATCCCGGCTCGTAGCGTGAGCACCCATGAGTCTACTCCTGCAAAAAGAAAGAACATTACTTGGTGCGCATAAACCAGTAACGCCACGTACACTCTCCGGACGTGCAAATCAGCAACTCCGCGCATACTCACCGGGCCTTCAAAGTTCATCCCGCTGCGCATACTTACCCAAGGTACCTTTGGTATGTCTACGCTTGACAGCATCTGAAAGACAAATAAGAACAGTATCATAATCTCGAAATCCCAGCACTACGCCATTTGCGAGGTGCACTTACCTGATTCCGTTTGGAAACTCCCTGCTAGTGAAGCAACTGGCACTTAGAACTGTACAGTACTCGCTGTGAAGCCTGAACAGCGTGGCATCTGAACATTGGCAAAACAGACATTGGCCATCACACCTACGTGAGTAGTACTACGTATTTCTCCCAATAGAACCGCGCCCCTGCGGAGAGCAGGATGGAGTGCGCACCCAACTAAAAACTAAGGTGAGCCCTTTGGGGAACATCTCAGCATATTCCTAGGGAGAAGGGAGGGAGCCCTAGGGGTCAAGTTAACCCAGATCTTAGTGTGCATCTCTTTATTTGACAGGCACCTCCTCCAGGTTGGAACAAGGGAAGTGTGTACTCTGGGTCAAAGGGGGTGTTCCATCGTTCGTGCAGAGACACAGGTGAGTGTGACAACCCATATAACTGATGGCTTGTACACCTTTTGGTGTTCTAAAGGTCCTCAGCTGTCGAATTCTAGGGGGGAAAAACATAAAACTGATATCGGGGGTTGCTGCTGGGTCCATATATATTGGCCATGACATCACATCTAGCATCCTGTTCGCCAAGCGAAGCAGCCAAACAGGTGCATTACATCACCTGGTGTCCAAACAAAGTATGCGAACTCGGCAGATGCTGGAGAATGTGTCTAAGGCAAGGAATCAATGGGGAAGGACTAATCAATCCGAAAGAACATTACAGAGAGGTAATTTGTTCTTCTCTATCGCGTTTGTTGTAGAAGATAGAGTCTTGTCCCTATAACCATGCTGTGTGCGCATTTCTGGTTTGTTTCCTGTTTCTATACTGGATGTGGGATACCTGTTACTATTGCTGGGCATGTTGTGGTGCAGCCCTTGCTGGGGTAGATGTGTATTGCTCTATAGTCAGTGTTAAAATGGATTTCTAAAGTCTGGCCTGGTGGACAGTGTTTGAGGCCACCCCAGGTATAGTGAACAGTGGAAACTCTGGTAGTTTAGCTAAACTAATCAAGGTAGCATGGAGAGTGGTCAAGGCTTAGTCTCGGGAGAGGTGATTGGGGTCAGGGGTCCACAATGAGCAATCAAGGATTCCACTTAGACCGCTAAGTACAAAATTACTTAAATGTATTATTGGCCAAAGAACACACTATACAAATGACTTAGAACGGGTAATAATATCACACAATACTAATAATAAAAACCATATAAACAGTCTGTCATTGTAGAATAATCAATTGATCCCCACAATACCTGAAAGGGAAGGTAAGCAATTAGTAAGAACACCAACAGTCCACAGGGAAAGTAGCCCTTACTTGTAAAGTCCAACCCTAAATTGACTTGGGCCTTGTGCTCAAAAGTTCACAAATTTCCGATAGTTTTAGGAGTTGGGAAAAAGTTAGGGAGAGTGTCCTGTGGATCTGAAGATTGGTCCAAAAGTTTGTCCAAGGACTTTACTAGTGAGAAAATGCTTTTCTAGCTTTTTGAGGGCATTTGCAACAAGTGTTGGCAAAGCCAAAGTATGGTAAAACAAATCAAAGTTCTTAACAAACTTTTAAATGATAGGGGCCCCAGTAACTATTGTTACTACACACCACTGTAAGAAAGGCATGGTATCAACAGTAAGACAGACACAAGTGACCACAGTTCAAGGGTGTTTATTGAACTTCAAAAAGGGTGTGATAAACGCCTATCTAATCCTAAATCTACAGATGGGAGCAAGCTACGACCATCAAATAATACTAATGCAGTTCTAGTTGAGTCTCGTCAAAACACTGGGGCCTATACTAAAAACGTATTGCCAATCCTTACCCCTAAATACAAATAGTGAGGGTTGTGTTTATGGAAAAAAGGAGTGTTCACAAAATTATATGTCGGGATGTTCAAGCCGTTGACCTACCTTTCCCACGTTTTCAGCAGAGGACAAGGCGGTTCACTCAAGCATAGCACATGCTCTGGCTTCTTCGACACGAGAATACAGTTCCATTACCAGCATCGGGGCCTTCTGTGCCCAAGTCTCTTTACGTGTCAGTCTCTTGATTCAGAGGGCCTGATTAGTACCAAAACAAAACAAAAAGTTCCTTTCCTCTTACAAGGACTCAATTCAGGTGATTCACCCTGGGTTCCACTCAGCCTGCTCAAATTGCTTTTGCACGATTGTTACTTTGGATCCCCCTCTTCCGGGCTCAGATCCTTCCTCTTAGACAATTAGTCTCCCTCAGCCGGGCTCCGACCAATTTCAGTTCGTATTAACTATCGAAGACTCTCAAATGCACACAGGGTTTAGCTTGACACGTTGCAGGACCACTTCAATTTCACAATTCCTTTTTACATTTGCCACCTCTCAGTTGGATACCTAACTGAGACTTTCGAAGAAGCACCAACGTGGCGCTGGACCACTCTGTAAACGGTATATGCTTCACACACAATTTCTCCATACAATGTTGCTGCATGCAACCTTGGTTCTAACACAGAGACCGGTCTGCGATCAGTCTCCCCAACTCACCGGCTGTGCTGACTTAACTGGCGCTGCATTGTTGTAGGAGCCAAGAACAGTTGCACAGCAGCAAATGCTCCTCTCTACCTTAGCTATCAACGCAGGAGAGCGCAGGGTACCTCTGACACACAATGCAGGTTTCTTCAGCTTTAATTCCAGGTCCTATGTTTCTTTCTAAGTCTTGTGAAAATAATATATTTTTTCTCTGAAAAGGTCAAGGGCACTTCCCTCCTTGCAACCCTCTCTGGTCTTGCCGTCTTTCTCCTCTCTCCTCGTATTAAACTGCCATCTTGGAACTATTGCTTCCTTGTGTGCTTTGCCTTGCTCAGTGTGTACTTTCATGCTCCACCTTTTATCCATGTGGGGAAGTGTGATGGAAGTCAGGTGTGTGTAATGATCAGTAATTGTCTGACTCTGCCTGACCATCGTGTTGGGACATGTCAGGTATATGGCTTGGGTGTTAGTCTGTTTTCTCTCACATTGAGGTGTCTGTGAGAAAGAGTTTGTGTCGGAAAGGGGGTAGGATGGGGAAAAGGTGTTAGAGTGAAGGGGATCCTGCGCCTCTCTATCCAGTGTCCCACTCCCAAAAGACCCCTCATCTAGGTTATCCTCCCACACTGATCCACCCCAGGAACTGGATCCAAAAGCGATGGACGCGCCCTGGCCACCTGGATGACAGATCCCTTGGGGGACTAGCGGGCGAGACACCTTCAGGTTTCTCACACCACCCGTACTCCGATGAAGGCCAGGAGCTGCGGGTGCAAGAAGAGTTCTGGTTGGGTACATGAGCTGTGTGCAACAACCTCTACTCGTGGAACAATGCAGCAGCCACCAAAGCAGGTCTCTTCAGGATCCTCAACTAGATGCAGGAAAGTCAGTTTCCGCGATTGTCGCTGATGCACACCGACAGCAGGCACACAGATGTCCCGGTTGAAGAAAGCCTATCTCGGGAGCCGTTGATGCTGGGACGCCGAAATCTCGCAGGAAGGCTACCTGCAGGACAAGCTGAAGGCTGGATTAAAACGTGATACAGCAACACTTCTATCTGGGGAACCCAAATTGGAGTTGGTCAGTCCACTGGATGGCCCAGGAACGCTTCCGCGGACTCCAGACTGCAGGGCACCAAGAAGACGTTGAAACTGGTTGTTTCCACCAATCCAAGGGGTTGAAGCACCAACCGGGGTCTTCAAAGATAGGTGGAATGACAGTGCTCCACCGGGACACCAGCAATAGTTGGTAGCCAGGCCTCTTCAGGACAGGTCCACGGGTCTTCCTTCATCTGCACAGCTACACAGAGGATACTTTGCTCCTCTTCAGATGTCTTCTTATCCTAAAGTCCAGGTGAACAGAGAAACTCAGCCCTAGTAATGGAAGATCTGTCCCTCCCATGCACCACAGCAGTGGTACAATCAGGGACCACTGTTGGAAAACTCATGCATAAACTGTAAACACGCTGCACCCAGATTGTGGATTAGGACCAAATGGTCCCAACCCTTTTCCTGGCTTCCAACACACATGGCCTGCACTAGCCACGAAAAGCAAGTCTTTCCTAGGCAAGTGCAAGACCATAAAAGCAATATCCTGACATGGTAAGGCCGGAAGAAGGCCAAAGAACAAAATGTCCAAAGAACAAGGGGAAAAAACGTGTGGCACTGCCATGTTGGGACACTAGCCTCAGTTAGTAGCCAAAAGCGGTAAACACGAGAGAGCTAATTGAAAGTACAGTAAAAATGTAACTGTTGCCACCAGCTTGTCTTTAGGCACATTTAAAAACGATCCTTTGAGTGTTGGTCTAAGGTGATAGAGTATCCTCATTGCACTGCATTGGAAGATGCATTGTGCAATACTAAAAAGTTACCCAAAATAGATGAGATGTCAAAAGAAAAGGGAAGCATAGATTCCCAGTACTGACAGGCTGAAGGACTAGTCGGATTCCCCAAACCAAATGGGCAAAAGGCCAGCAGAGTGATTCAGCTTCACTTCACTTTAAAAAGTCAGGACAAGGTGTAAAAAGAAAGCTAAAAGTGTGAGGGTCCATAGAATAGGGAGGAAAAGTTGGTCCAGGAGAAGACTTTCCTAACAGTCAGCCTGGATGTGTGTGGTGCCAGTCTGAGTGTGGCCCGGGTCTTTTGAAGAGCTAGTTGTGCCTGGAACTGTTAGTGTGCTATGCATGCTCAGTTTGTTTCTGTGCTAGGTGTGTGGCATTGTTGCTGTGTGGGAGATGTCTAGTGCTATTACTGGGGAGAGGGTATAAGATGCCTTTATCAGGCCACCATAGTTGGTGTGGATGTGACTGGCTCTGGAGTAAGGATCGGTATGCTGGGATCTTTTGCAGCTATTGTCTGCCCCTTGTGCTGGACTGATGTCTGTTGTTGCAGGACTTGGGGAATCTGACTAAATGGACTGGCTAAGTCTGCCACGGTTGCGTGTGAATGTTGCAATTGGCTTGCTCTGCATGACTGGTGCCATTTCAGGGTAGTTGAAGGGTGTCTTCACCTGGGACTCCAGGAAAGGCCCTTCTGGAACCATAGCTGGGATACGACTGATTTCCATAAAAGCAAGGATTTTGTTTTTGTGTCTTGTCGTAATGTGGTGTCTACTGTGTTTCTGGGCCCATTTTGGTCTGTAGAGGCTGCTGGCCTGAGTACATGTTACCGTGTTTTTATACGGAGTGCATCTGACTCAGTTGCTGGACTTGCTGTGTCTGCTACTGTTGCTGTGAAATGTGCAGTGCTGATGTTGGATCATTAACGGTTGCCATTTCTTGGTTGGGTGATTGTGTATGATGCTCAGTGTTTGGGGCTGTAACTTGGATAGCCATGCCTTATTCTGTGACTGTGCTTGGTATGCATGTCAGTATTGCTGGGCTCTGTGTCTTGTTCCTTTGTTGCATTCTGCATCCATCCTACAGGGTTGGCCTTTGATACGTCTTTGTTTTTTTGACTACTTGTTTTGTTTATTCTCTTTCCAGCCAAGGACTCAACGAGGGCATCGAATGGATGGTGAAGTGCGTGGTGAGGAATATTCACCGCCCCCCACGGCAGAAGGATATCACATAGGTTGTGAATTCACAAAGCTGTCAGATGGAAGACTGTTGCAGTTACTCTGCTCTGTCCCAAAAAAATACATTCTCGGGTGACCTCAATCTGTCTACTGCCTTACAGCACAGATCATGACCCAATCAGACAATGTCAGGGTGCCACTGAACGTGTCAGTGAATGTTTTTGCACGAGATCTGCAGCAACCTTTTCCTCGAATGAATGTGCTTTCAATATTTACTGTTTGTTTCAAGGAACATTACCTTTCAGAGGCTGCTGAATGTTTTTTCGTTGATAATTTCTGGGAAAGTTCACCTTTTTCCAACTCCTCATTATTCTGCCCAGTATTTGTATTGTGTTGTAGCATTTTAACCTGACATGGCATTTCCATACCTGCTTTGGATGCTGCTGTCTTAGCCCATTCATTTTTGTAGATCTACATCTCTTAGTCTTTTGAATCCTGTTCCATGTGCTTCATCGGGCAGTGGGGCGGAGAAGCAGAACTCTTTGCAACTTTCTAATCTGTTTTTAGATTGAGTGATGCCTGGAGACTTATAATGAAGCTTTTAGGGTCTAATTTTGTCTAATCCTGGATCTGGAGAATGGAGTAAGAAATTGCACCCGGGAGGATGGAGTCGGTTGAAATATCCCCTTAGAGTACCGTTAATAGAACTGGGCTGCAGCAGTGTAGTTAGCTCATTCTCTGAAGGCTGAGGTGAATAGTTTAGGGATTGCAGGATTTCATTGCTAGCGTAAGCTTCGGAAGATGTAGTGATAGATCTGCATTGGGGTATAAATAAAAGATGGTCTTTGAGGGTCGTGCTTTGGACAAACCTAGCATTTGAAGGTAAGAAAACGGATCCTTGAAGGATCAGTGAATGGAGCAGGTATGAAGCACAGCGATAACCTAGGGGTGTAGTGTATATATACCTGCCAGAGGTAGTTTTAATGAATGAACATCACCCGGCAGACTGGAGTTATTAATACACCTATTATATAGTGATGTTCATAGATAGAGGATTTTACAGTTAATGGATCTATTTTCGGGGTTCATGGGTGGGGGTTTTGAAAGCAGTAGAACTAACGCATGAGGGTGGTATTAAAAATGTAAATCCTGTGTGTCTGTCTGTCTCTATAGTGGTGAAGAAATAATTGCCCTAGCCTTAAACAATGTAGTTATTCATGAATTGTTGCATCTAACCTTAAATGATGGAGTTAATACATCTTAGCTGCAGTGAGGTAGTGTTAGTCGTAGCCATGGTGGGAGAAGTTGGGATTGGTGGTGTTATCAATAGACCTAGCATTTGAGAGTTTAGTAATGGACCTCGCCAGAGTGTGGAGAAAATGCACCTGTTCTTAGAGTTGAGTTGGTCTCAGCAGATGCTGTTACTGTGTCTAGTCTTTGATGATGACGTTTAACTGCTAGCCTCATATTTGAGGATTGCAGTAAAAACCCTGGGATGTTAAAGCGGTGGAGGTTACAGTTGGTCCACTCATTAAATTGTAATGTCCTGCCCTTTGAAAGTTAAGTTCAGAAACCTGTCATTGGAGAATCGGACCAAGAAGGAAGATTTGAGGTTCATTCTCCTGGAGTTTTATCTATAAAGGCTGGGGCTAATAGACCATTCTTTGGAACTTGAACTTTGTTTTGCAATATTGGGCTCATCTTTTGATCTGCATCCTCAAGCAGTGAATCTGAGTAACCTGCCCTTGTAACTTCAGCTCAGCAAGGTGGTGCATTGAATTTTTACTATTTTTATTTTTATAGCACTTCACTTATAGCTGAAACTTCAGAGTGTGGCAATGATCAGCCTAGCATTCAAACTCCTCCTAACATAAAGTTATCAACCTACCTTTGGCGTTCAGGGTCATAGGCTGAGGTTCTAGGACCAACTATGAACGAACAGTATGCAGTTGGCAGAACTGTTTTCAGAGCTTAGGCCTTGTAGAATGGAGTCAGCAGACCCACCCACTGACTGCACTGCTCCAAAGTTAAGTCTACCAACACAAGGCAGAAGGTTATGTTGCTAGCCTTGTACATAAAGCCCCCCCATACTAGTAGGCATTCCCTTAAATGTGCTGGATGAGAGGCGTTGGTAGATCTGCCAGGATGCACATATTAGTGAACCAGCTTGTGGAGCTTCAAGAAGGGTTGGTGAACTAAATTAAAGTTAAATTGGTTGCGAGCCATAATTGCATGCACATTTGGGGACACACTCTAGGCCCCATGGGCTTGCGTTTTGAGAAATAGAAGCCATTTGCTCTTTAAATCATTCCACAAAAGTTGTAGTCTGTTCAATCGTGAGCTGTGGGGCTGCAGAGGTGTCAACATGAAGTTTGCTACTGTTGCATGATACTCTTTGTGATGGTGACATGTTTCCTTTACTCATGCTGAATGGGGCAGACAAGCTATTTTGAACCCTTGCTTTCGACTGACCTACGGACCTCTGGACCCTGCTGCTAAGGGCTGAATCTACAAACCAGATGTTTTTAGCAGTGACTCCATAGAATGTCTTTACTGTTGTCTGTTGAAATGCTGCATCGTGAAAAAAAGATGTGCAACCTCGCTATCATTTCAAGTCACTGGCATACCCTACCAAACAAGTAGCAAAGAAGCATTGGTAGCTGCTGTGTACTGATTGTCCCCTATGTATAAGCTATGCTAACAGTCTGAGTACACTGTCTAGAAGTCTAAATCTAGGATTCCCTGTGGAATAAAAGCCTGTTGTGTTTGGGCAGGTGAAGCGAACTAGAGTTACAGCCCTGCTACTGCCAAGTAGATCGAAGGGCACTGTGTATGCCCTGCTCAAATGCTGCAGTGCATTGCAGGAGAGTAGATATGCTTTGTCCTTTAATGGAAAGATTGTGACATAAGATTGAGAATATGGGACATTGAACACAGAAACAGTGCGTTGGCTGACCTTTCCATGTTTCCTACAAGAGGGACTCTGCTGTCTTGTTTTTCATCGTATTATCTTTTGATCTGAATTCCTGAATGTGCCAACAATGAGGGGGCAGGTATTACTCGGAAGAAACAGAATTTCCTGAGAAATGGTAATGCATTTTATTTTGCAATCTAAGGTATACATAAAGATAAAATTGATTCTTGGATGAATGTGATTAATTCTGTTTTTGGTCTGATCATTTACTGATTTAAAATATTTATATCACGTCAGTGGGTTTGTGGTTAGGGATTGAGTGCAACTTTATAAAGAAATTGGGCCTCATTACGAGTCCGCCGGACCGGAATCCAGTGATCCCGTGACAATGACACCATTACCGCGACCGCAAGGTAGCGGAATGAACGGCCGATTACGGCTTGTCGGTCGTGCGAACAACACCAACGCGGAAACTGTGTCACCGCCGGCACGTAAACACCCACATACACGGACATACCGCCCCAAAAAGCAGTGGAAAAACCGTGACCGCCCCCCGCCGTCACGGACACAGAATCACCGGAGGCAGAAATACAGTGACCGCGAAAACAGAGAGGCAGCCATTACTTAAACCACAATTCACTGCCATCCTCACACACCACAGGCCAGATCACCACCTTGAGCTGTGTAAATCATCAACCACTATGGCATCCCGGATTCCAGCAAGAAGACGGCGCAAGCAGAGGTTTAGTGAGGCAGAGCTCACAGTGCTTGTGGAGCATATAGTGGACCATGCCGAAATGCTTTTCAGCGCAGACCAGCAGCGCGCCACCCAGCAAAGCTGTAAGGAGGTCTGGGCTGAAGCAGCACGCACCGTAAAGGACTGCCACAAGAGATGGGATGACCTCCGGCTCAGAGTGCGCAACCTCATCGCTGCATACCGCCATCACAGCACTGGCACCGGTGGAAGCCCAGCATACCCACTGAAACTGCAGTCGTGGGAGGAGCGGTGCAGCAGTGTCCTGCACCTTGAGGGCATACACGGCATTGGCGACGCAGAGGCAGGAGTGAGCCCACCTGTTGATGCCGGTAAGTGCAAAAAGTACAAAGCCATGAGTGTGAATGGACGCCAGGAGTGCCCAATGGACCCCCAGCCAGGGCAGGAGTGACCCAATGGACCCACTGATGACCCCCCCCCCGAGGCCTGGACAGGAGTGACCCAATGGACCCACTGATGACCCCCCCCAGCCAGGGCAGGAGTGACCCAATGGATCCCCCAATCACCCAGATGACGAGCAACACACACCCAATACATGGCCCCTGTCGTGAATGAGTGCAAGCTGACACACACACACACACACACACACACACACACACCCACACCCACACCACACACACACACACACCCCCCCGAGTGCATCAACAGTCAAATGTGTGTACATGCAAGTGGTCGCAGATCGTTCAGTGTGATGCATGTGATGGACCCATCAAGTACCACCACACAACTAACAGCATGCCCTCTGTATCCCCACAGGCATGTCAAGTGGCAGCGACAATGCCCAACAGGTGACACAACATACACCTGCACGTGGCCAATGCAGCCCTCCTGCCTGGGATGACGAGGCAGGCATCTCCGGGACACAGGCACCAGCATCAGCTGCACCTGGGACGGATGCACCAGCCGACGTCTCCGTCCCCATGCAGGCTGCCACTCCCACCATGGCCACAGATTCCATCCAGCAGGCTGTCTGCACTGTGGAGGAGGCTTATCCAGTGGCGACAGTGCCCCAGCCATGCAGTCCGAAGTCAGAGAACAGGAGGAGGGGACAACATGGATGACCTGTCATCCCTCAACAACCTGCAGTTCAGCCCCCCCGCTCCCCTCAATGCACAGCCCCATGAGGTCACCAACACCCTCCATGGCAGAGCTAAGTGCCCGCATGCAGCGGATGGAGGAACAGCAGGCCACCCCATCCCAACTTGTGGAAAGGCAGCTGGAGGAGGCGATGCAGCAGCGAGAGAGCAATGCAACATCGGTGCGTCGGCTCTCCAGGGCCATTGGACGTTTTTGCCACGACCATTGTCACCTTGGCACACCATGTCCGGGAGGGCAACAGTGTGACATCCACCACTGCCGAGTCCATGTTGGTTGCCCAGCAGGCGTTTCTTGGATGTGTGCCACCAGTCACACCACCAGTGCCGTCCACCAGCACCACCCCATCAAGCTCCATCACTGCCAGCCCACGGAGGAGCTCCAGTTGGCTGGCTGGACCCTCTGGCAAGGACGCTCATGCGCATAAGCGCCCCTGTAAATAGTGCCATGTGGGAATGGCTGTCCACAAGACATTCTGGGACATATGGGGGTGGGTATGTTTGGGTGGTGGGGGACGTCCATTATGGGGTTAATGGTTTGGCGCCTGGTTGGGGGTGGGTGCGTTTGGGTGGTGGGGGAGGTCCATTAATGGGTTAGTGGTTTGGGGCATGGTTGGGGGTGGGTACGTTAGGGTGGTGGGTGAGGTCCATTATGGGGTTAGTGGTTTGGCGCTTGGTTGGGGGTGGGTGCGTTTGGGTGGTGGGGGAGGTCCATTATGGGGTTAGTGGTTTGGGGCATGGTTGGGGGTGGGTACGTTTGGGCGGTGGGGGAGGGTCATTATGGGGTTAGTGGTTTGGGGTCTGGTTGGGGGTGGGTACGTTTGGGTGGTTGGTGGGCACGGGTGTACAGATTTCCTATCCAGTACACCTGCTTTCCTGCTTTGTTGACAATAAATCACCTTTGAAAACTCTTTCACGAGTGGACATCCGTAATTTCATTTGCAATCAATCCATTTATTAACTTGCATCATCATATTCATACAATGCTGTTCATGTGCAGTCTCTCAAAAGTAAATGCGAATGAGTGCATCCCATGCATGTTGACTATCTTGTGCCCCCCTTCGAGGGAGTGCAGCCATCCCATCTCCATAGTCATCGTCATCAACTTGATCATCCACTGTGTCTGGGGGTAGAGGAATGTTCCTGCGCATGCACATATTGTGCAGCATGGCACACACAAGCGCGATTTTACCAGTCTTCAATGGGTTGTACAGCAGTTATCTGCCAGATCTGCTCAAGCAGCTGTACCTGGCCTTCAGTAGGCCAAATGTCCTCTTGATCATGCCACGTGTGTGGACGTGTGCCCTGTTGTAGGCCTCCTCATGCCTGTTCTTTGGCCTCCATATGGGCATTATCAGCCATGGAGTGAGTGCATATCATGCATCACCTACATGGGATGTAAATTTAGGGGACATGTCAGCGTTTGTGGTATACATGTCTTGATCAGATGCAGTGCAATCATGTGTCGTTAGTCAATCATCCATATGGGGCAGGCAGTGGTCTGACCAGTGGGTGATTACCATTCCTGGGTCATTGTTGTCCACATTGGCGCTTGGACATTGCCCAACGACTTGCTATGCATATGAAGTTGCCCTTGTGACCAGTAGTGGTTGGTGAGTATGGCATCGTGCAGTGATGTACACACATGGAGGAGTCTGTCAATAGACACTGTGATGATGTGGTCGAGGCAGATTGTCTGATGTGCACACATCATGTGCATTGGGGGGGGCAGTGGTGCATAGTGTGGGTCGGTGTATTCAGTGGCTCATGTCGGATTAGCTTGTGCTACCAGAGCATGTCGTGGTTGTGCATCTCCTTCGGCAGGGTGTGTACGGGCACACTGTGCCCACCTGTCATGTGTAGCTTTGTGATGTGTGGGTGGTGGTGACTGTCCATTACATTGGCCAGGGGGTGATGCATTGGCAGTTGTAGCAGCACAGTCACACAGGTCATTGCCCTGGACCCCCTCCCCTTTCACAGGGGCCGTGCATTGGCAGTTCTACTCGCCCAATAGCCATGTGCTTTGTCCAGCATAGCGTTCCATATACCGTGGCAATGTCGAATTCCGCAGGACCATCGAGTCATGTGTTGACCCTGGGAAACTTGTGCAGCAATGTGTTATCACTTGTCCAGCGTTGCATACCATCTGTACATTCAGTGAGTGGTATTGTTTCCTATTGTGGTACACCATCTCCTTTGCTAGCTAGCTGGTACTGTCAGCTCTATGTGGGTGCAGTCTACTGCACCAATTCAATTTGGCATGGCGGCAATGGCATGGAAGGCCAACTTGGTGGCAATGACCTGGGTAAGGGTACGGGGTAGGGCAATGTATTCCGACACATGGCGCAGCAGGGCATCCAGTACCTGGCCCAGTATTCTTGAGAAACAGGGTTGTGACAGCCTGTGCAGCTCACCAACAGTGTGCTGATAGGTTCCAGTGCCAAGAAAATGCAGTACCGAGACCACCTTCAGAAGGGGGGGGGGGAATTTCCATCAAAATGCCAATGTGGCCGCTGATGTCCTCAATCATGGTGGTGATGTACATGATTGTTGGACGGTCCAGCCATGTGTGGATCTGTCCTGTGGTCAGGTTCCAGGGTGAGGCCCTGGTGCGGGTTATTGCAGGCTGCCTGCCGGGTCGTGCCGGCTGCACAATTGGGTTTGGCATGGGTGCAGGGTTTGCCTCCCCTGCCTCCTCTGCCCCATTGCTGCCACCATGTGCACTGCTGCCTGTAGGTTCAGTTGCCCCAGTCCCAATGCTGCTACAGCGGCTGCCTGCATAGTTGTTTTGAGTTGGTGTGGGTGTGGCCCTTTTGTAGGCTCCCAGTGGCCTGCTGGGTCCAGCTGCGCTCATTTGGTGCACATGTGGCCTGATTCAGCTCACTAGACACTGTTTAACGACATCTCTGCGGTGGGGGCGATACCGCCACTGTGTCTACAGTGTTTCCGCCATTTTTGTAGCAGAGTTTGCGTGTCTGCTACTCGTAATGCGCACTGTGTTACGTATTGCCGGTAACTGGGGGTGTCGTCGCACTGTGTCTGCCGATGCAGTTATCGGGTGCGTTGACTCCACGGTGGCGTTTTGGGGTGGTGGTATTTCCGGGATCGAAGGTCGGAATTCGCCGGTCCAGTAAACCGGCAACTTTAAGTCCGGACCGGCAGACTTGTAATGAGGCCCATTGAAAATGCTGTTGCCATAGCCTCTCTGTATTTTACCAGGAACGCCTTCATATTGTGAATAACCAAGCAGTCGCTGAGGTAGAAATTATTCTGTAAATCAGTGATAGGAATGACAATTTTCTTTGGAAAGGGTGATTTCTTTTTTTTTCTTTTTTTATTTTTTTTTAAATTTTATTTTAATTTTTTTTGTTGTCCTGTACATCTTGTTCAGACTGCTCAGTCATCAGGGGGAGGAATTCAGAGGAAAAGGAGACCAACCGTGTTTAGGGAAATATTATTTACATACAACTGAGACACCCTGGCTCCGTATTCTCTCCTAACCACTACAGAGTAAGCCTTTTTAGTTATGTAACGCTCCATGATGAAACTGTGTAGGTTTGTCTTTTCGAGAACCAGATCGGGTGATATCCTATGTTCTGTACACCTTATTCCATGCTTTTGTGAGGTCTATCCAAAGGGGATGGAACAGAAACCATTTTGTTTAGCAAAAAGAAACATTTAATTTGATTGAGTGTAGGTGCAGGCATGTGCCCATGTGTATCCAGGCAACTTTGCCAGCCTTGCGCCAACTGTCCTTTTTCCTGCATCCAGTGGACCAGAGTTTCCAATATGTGGTGAGGCTACTGTACTTTTTTCCTTCCTTTTTTATTCATTTTATTTGTTTGAGGGTTAATATTCAGCCAAATATCCAGCACAACAGAAACTACCACCCATTTTACATACCACCAGGCAACATATAGCTGAATTATTCCCACAATAAATGCATAATTAGCACAGAACCAACAGTCTCACCGCTGTGCAACCACCCAGAAAAATGGGATGGGCCTTTACTAAAAACAAGCAGACTAGTGGCTCCAGAACAGGTAATCAATCAAAGATTCATATGGTGACAAACACCAAAGCACGAGAGTATGCCGAATGGGGCAGAGGGGACCCACCCCGGATCAGAAAAACCCTAGCAAAGTACGCTACTGCATGAATCTGGTCTTAGAATTAGATAAAATACTAATAATATTCAGTTTAACCAAATGCTGGAACTATGTTAAAACACCATTTGCCACTTTTGAGTGTATTATTAGATGTATTGCGGAGAAACTAGGTGTAGGTGTAGTGGGAGCTTTGCCATCACAGGTTGCTATCTCTGAGTACCCAAACAGATGTCACTAAGAATGACTTACCTGAGCCGAAATCGACTTAACTACATAAGACCACAGTCCATGATACCCAAGAGGAAGCAGTAAGTCATGCCGGTCATTCAATAAGCCCTGGCCCCAGCTAATATGCAAAGAAATAAGCCCTTATTTGGTGTTACGGCCATGCTGCGCTTGACCCCTGTCTGTATGTTACCTTGACCACTGACATATGCACGCTGTAGTTGTCATTCTTTCAGATTTTCCGAAACCAGCCACAGATCTAGGTGGGGATACCCCAAAGATGAGAAACACACAGGCTTTCCGGTAGATCACATCCACCTACCTGTAGGGTTCAATAGGTATGGACTGGGCATGCAAACAGAAGAAAGATATTCCTGAAGACTGGATCGGGTTTAATTTCAGGAACTCAGAGTTGGGACCAGGATCTTTTGATATTGTCATTGTCAAAGGGCACTCAATGTTACAATATGGTCAAAGAGTGAAGCTGGGCTGTTATTACCCCCACCCCCCATTATTCAAATTGCCTGTTCTGCGACACAGGATTTCAATAATATTTAATTAGTGGGCAGGCAAAGGAAGGGGGTTTATCGGATTAACCACTAATCAGATGCAAAATTAATTGTTAGCAGATGCATCTCTTTGGAGAACAAATAACCCCTCTCTCATATGACCCTATCCAATAAAGTGGAATGACACCTGCCTGCATTTCTTTTAGTCCTATTTTAATAGTCAATGGTAGAATGGATGATGAAATCTAGCCCGGTATTGCTTTGCCCTTAGATCAAACAGTATTGAAAAAACAAATCTTAGTGCTGGGATCATGGTATGTGGTGGGCCTAAAATCTGAGGTGAGTGTCCCTGACTGGATGACTGGCTTGTCCCAACAAGACATAATTCTATTACAAGAAACTTGAGAAACAAAGTGCTTTTTGTTGAATTATCATCATGCTTTGCCCAATCCTGTAGTAGTGACAAGAATTTACGTTGTATGTGGAACGGGATATCTCGATCATTAGGCCGAGCTTTGAAACAAATTGAATCCTACTTGTCCACATTATAGTTTGTAAATTGTCTAAAGGAGATTAAACTAGTTATCTGGTAAATTTTTATAATAATTATGCTATAGGTAAAGACAGTGTGACAAATATTTGTAGCACTCATAACAGGTTTCATAATAATTCACTGGTTATAGGTTGTGATTTTAATGCCGAGATGGCAGCGGCATACGCAATCGGGGCCAGGACCCATTGGACGATTACTTTGGAGGGATTTCCGCCTCTTTATCTTCAGAAAGCCAGCAGGATGCTGGAGGCTGTTGTATATTTTAGACTGTGTTTTTAGTTTAGGCTATTAGGTGGTGCTTTAGCACCACCTATAAGCTGAAATATTGCATTAGAGTACTGTCGGGTACCTAAGTAAGGAGACGTACGCAGTAAATAATAGGGGAAGGAAAAACGCCTCACCCGCCCTAATTGTATGAGGGGTTTCCCAGCCTCAACAAAACTAACTAGTGGGCCGGTCTTCGTCAGGATGCCCCAAAATAAATGTCCACAGTTCTGTGTCCAAAACCCACTCTAGCCCTCACACTCAAATACTGCCCAAAACTATTACCGGGAGAAATAATATAATTTTGGGCTGCCTTCTTGCAGACTTTTAATCGATACTGGGTTGTTGGTTTGCACTTTTATTAAGGAAGTCGTCTTCTTCCTGTCTTGTTACCCATTGATGCGAAATGAATGCCAGTGGGCCAGTCCTCTTCCTTGGTCTTGCGGACAAGTCTTTAAAATGCCAGGGGAAAATCTTCTTTCCTTCTTTGTCTAATAATGTATAATCTGTTCCCGCTGATGTCCAGGCCAGTCATTTCTATCCTAACCAGCATGAACCTCTTATGGGCACAGGTTATTTACTGTATAAGCTTGACCCACAGCTCTTTTGTACATTAACACTTTTGGGAGAGCAACTTACTTTCCCTAAGCTTTGGCAGACTTGGTGTATTTTCTGACATGTTTTGCCAAATGCTATTTCCCAGCTCCACTGGGGTGAGGAAGAATTAGGGAACTTGTGTTTACCCCTTTCTTCAGGTTCTCTTTCTTTCCATGGTGGTCTGCCCTCCCCCCCACCATAGCCCTATAACTTTCGCTTTAACCAGTCTAGGCAATTTCCTTCATTGCCTGTTGCAGCGTTCTTATGGTGGGCCAGTGTCCATTAGCTCCATTCATATGCCCGCTCATGCGTTAAGACTCGTATAGCTCCCACCCGGTACCTGTTTCTCAGCAGCAGGTCTGTGGTAGTGGTGCCCCAAATCCGCTCTCCCTCCGGTTGCCGCACAGGCCGTTCCCCAGACAATTTCACTGCTCCACGTTTCACCCGACTTGCGCTCGTAGTACCAGTTAGTGAAACCTTTGTTGTGGTGGCTTCCCCTTTCTTCCGGCTGGGAAGTTGCCGGTTGTGTTCATAAGTGGCTTAGCAGTCTCTGTTGTGGCATACCACCAGCCTCCACCCCCCTATAACCTCTGGCTTGCAGAAGTATGGCGAGCACTTCTCCTGCTCTGAGTCTGCTCTCCTTTAGATAGCTTCGGGCGATGCATACGCAGCCTTCTCCCGTCGCGGGAACCATTGCTGTCTACAGCGTTCTCGCCTTGAGCAGTCCTCTGGATTCAGGGGACCTTTCCGTAGCGTCCCACTGCCACCGATCCCTTCTGGATTTCTTCTGCACAGCTGGTTGCCGTAGTTGCCAGCTACACACTGTTGCAGGTTTCTCCCAGGTTCTCCTTTTGTTTCAACCCGCCGACAGCTGCAATCTCCTACTTGTCTGCTAGCATTCACTCTCCCGTCTCCACTACAACTGTAGTTAAGCTCCTCCCAGTTTTGGTGTCCTTTTTCTCTTTTATTAGTTGGCCTGCTACCGGAAATAAAGGAGTACTATGCTATGTGTGGTATTCCGCTTGTTTCCTCTCTGGAGAGTTTCTTTGTTTCAGTGTTGAGTTCCACATTACGGGGGAGGGTCTACAGACAAGTTGGTCCTTTCCTCATGAAGTGTTGGGGAGACTTCCAACAACTTCCTTGGTTTGGGTATGCGGCACAGTTGTGTCTTTGTGTTATCGGGACGATGCGTCCTACTCATCACTGTACAGATGAGCAGAATAAGCAAATGAGGAGGGACAAAAAGCTTTATGGTGTTGTTTGGTTATTTGCCCACCTTGAAACACTTGTGTATGAGCACAATATAAATAAAATATCATATCAATTGACTGCCCATGGCCATGCTAATCCCTATGGCCATTCCCACCCAGTTCCTGACCTTCCCCACCCAAAACACCTCCTCGTGGGAACTCTTTGAGCTTCCTTTAATGATGCCTTGCCGTCAAACTTTGCACTCAGAATGCCTGCCATTGCCTTTTCAAAAATCATCTGCGAGTCAATGACTTAATTGGAGTTGTAAACACACTACTGGTGTAATAAAAAGGTCATCCATTTATGGCTTCAGCCACTCTATTTATAAGAACTATGTGTGTCCTGCACTGTAGTCCTTTTAAAAACAAACATTGGCAAAGTCAACAGTTTTGTTTTGTGTATAAGTACTAGGCATTTGCCTGGCATTGTTAGATGCCCATGTACTCGTACCATTTCTCAACTATCAATAGTTAATACCACTACGGCAGTGTCTGGTAAGTGCCTTTCCCATGCCTCCACAAAAGCCCAAACTTTTGGCATTGCCAATGCTTGTTCTCATTTAGAATTCTAAACAGCTGTGCAGTAGTAGGCACCCCAGCAAATCCAACTTTAAGAGTGCAGGGGCTTTGTCTTTTAGATTCTATTCTCATTAGTGTATAACAGTGGGTTTTTGTAGAGGACATGGTAGTTGAAAAGAGTTAAGTGACCTTAATCCCCTAAAGCAGAATGTGTCATGGCAGATTCTAATCCCTTTCGCGCCCTGTGAATATCTAGAGGACCCCAAACTGTTGCACGATTACTTGGAATCCTGTCCACAGATTATTAAACTTTTGATGATGTGATAGCTTTTGAGTTATTATCGTCAGTCTTCCCTTATCCTGACCAAACGGTGCGCAAAGAAGAGGACCCTCATTAGTCAAGGAAAGAGCTGTTTGCAAATGCCATAAGAATTGCTCTGAGCCTTGGAATGTTCATGGTTATTTATTGAAATAGTGTTGGTATGTCCCTCTCCTTCATCTTGCTTAGCACCTCCTCCCTAACCTAGACATCCCTATCCCTTAGGTTAGTAGAGGCAGAACATTGACCGCTCAGTGACCTCCTTAGTGCCCTACTCTATACAGTTTTTAGTGTTATAGAGGATAGGGAATTGTGCCTTTCAGCTATCTTGTTGGATTCAGTGCTCTTTCTACCGTGCTCTCACTCTCCGTCTTCAAACTTTCGCTTCAACTCTACCCATCTCGCCTCCATCTATTCTGCGGTCACTTCAATATCTATCACCCCTTCTAGGCCTCACTTTCACCACTTGATTTTACTACCTCCTTCTTGGTACTCCCTCCTACTTCCATTTACTACTCAGTCCCTCCACACTACTACTCCCTCCTCCCAGCTGTTACCCGATCATCCTCCTTTCACCCCCTTGCATTCACTTCACTATCCCTCCATACACTAAGTTTTCTAACCCCAATTGCCACACTCACAATTACATTGCTGTACCACTTGCACTTGACCAATAACTCACTTTCTCCATAAATCACCTTCACAATCCACTGCTCCTTCCTTCTGTCTCTCTTGGTCAACCACCTACTCTGACCTCACCCACACAACCCACAACTTCTTGCTTCCTGTCATTGCTTTTATGTTTCCCCTCCTTCCTGCAGTTGGTTCTCTTCCCCCAATCTAATCTATCCCGGTCTTTTCCACCCGGGTGTGACATGATCAGCAAAACATTTTCATGGCAGGATAAGCAACCCCTCCTGCTCAGAACTCACATGCGGCTGAATGCTGATGGCTGTCCGTAGCATTCAGTGTTTGTTCGTTTTAGAAAGATCTATTCTAGGTTCCACAGGTAAGTTGTTCTTTGAGTGACCAAGCCCTTTTGTCATGTCCGTGGTGGTCTATGGTACAACCCAGCGTGACATTGTTTTTGAGCCGTGGAGCGGTGTACAACACTATTCACTACCATGTAGTGGTGGCGCAGCCAGCGTGCTCATTCTCCTCAGTCTCTTTTCTTACTGGTGTGCAATGCTGGTGTTACTAAGAGCAGGAGGGTTTCTGCTGCAAAGGCTGGACCCAAGATGGCGCTGGAGGTTTTCTTGCTCTGTTTGCCTGATGGTCTTGAATTATGGTCGGTTCACTCACTCTACAAAAAGTCTGAAAAGCATTTGTGTATGAGGCATGGTGTGAGACCAATCTGGACTGCATAACCGCATGCTGGCATAAGGGTGGGATAGGAACTGGGACCCTCTCAACTGCCATACTCCTGTTCATGATGAGGACTGGCGCTGGATTACTCACTGGTAGGCCTCACACCCCTGGCTGGGAGGGGTTCTCATCTCCTCTTGCAACGGCCAGGGTGCTGGCCCTGTACACCAAATTATGCAGGAATGTTACGAAAGCGTTTCACGCCAGAATAAAAAACCCAACACATAACTCTCTTCAAGTAAAAAATATCCAGCAAAAACCCTGACTTTGGTCTGAGCCTGCATGTCGCATAGTAAGATATTTTGGGCCCAGATTACATTGAGGTCCAAGATTGATAATGCAACTATCCAGTTGAGCACCAATATGCCCCAGGGAGATGGGGCCTCACGTTTCTGACCTATTTATGCAGAAGAACCATTGGTGACGGAAATGTGCTGCTGGGGACTTCTGAAGGAAAGCCTCTCTGAGCCAAGCAAACCTACTGGATTTAAGCATAATATGATATTTATCATATGATTATGGAGAAGAGGGAAAATAACAAGCCCCCTGGCCCAGAATGGCCCAGAGCTAATGAAGGGCAAATTCCAATATTGTGGGTCCTTTGGTCTCCAATTTAATAAAGCCATCTTCATTACCCATAGAATCCCCAAGTCTGTTTTGGTGTCAATAATAGTTTTTAAGAAGAGCACTTGTGCAGATCTGACATGCTACTACCAGAGTTCACTCATAGATTTGTCGCTAAAGATCATTAGAAACTTTTTCTTACTATATCTTGAAGAATGGTGCCAAAATATGAACATGTCTCATATCCAATATGGGTTTCAGCAAAACTTTGATCCTGTGGTAATCCCGTTGTTGAGAAGGATATTCGAGTGGATAATTCTACAATTGGTTTTGAGTTTATGGCTCTAAGTACTGCCTTCAACCTTGTGGACAGACAGACAGATCTTCTGGAATATATTGGAAAAACCTGCCCTTGACGAGGCTCAAATTGGAATCGTCAAACAATGATATTCTTATTTAGAGTGGACAGCGTGCGTCCTTTCACCACTATTCAATATTTATATTAATGTGCTTGAAAAGCACCTACAAAAGATGTCCAAATAATTGTGAAGGAAGAAGTGCCCCCACTGAATCCCAAAAGATGGGTCTGCTCCAGTGAGGGGGAGAGGAGCCCCCTGAATTCCAGAAGGGTAAGAGGTGATTCGCTGGGACCCAAGAAGGAGAGATGAGCCCCTGGCACCCGAGAGGAGAGGTGGGCTCTATTGAGTGGGATGATAGCCCCTTGAGATGAAAAGAAAGAGACCCCTGACCCAAGAGAAGGGAGGGGAGAGAACTAGTAAGAGAGGGAGGGATATTGACCGTGGAAGAGGGGCCCCTGTAATCCAGAAGCAGGGTGTGTTACAGTGTAGAGAGTGTGAGCAGGGCACTATAATCCCTGAATGTGGATTAGTGAACAGAGCACTATATTCCTGGGTGTGGAGGGGTGAGCGTGGCACCATATCCCTGAGTCAAAAAACAGATGAGGAAGAGGTAAATATGTAGCAAAGAGGGACACTTGGCAATGGGAGGAAGCCTTAAATCCTGACCGGCGCAGAGAGGCCTTGTGGTCCCCGGAAAAAGTGATAAAACTGAATGCTAAACCTGCCTTTCTGTGACTTTCTTAATTCCTTTTTGTTTGCTGTCCTTAGTTGGTAATCCTGAGTTTAAGCGGTGCATCTTATGGATTACTTTTGTTTAATAAAACCCTTTATGCTTATCCTGTCAGTAGTTGTGTTCTCTCTGCAATAGCTCACTTTCTAGGCATATCCTATCCTTCCCCAGGATCGTGCCTTTGTTGTTTAAGACTGGGTTAGTGTGTTTTCACCAGCACACACACACACTCATTATTTCCCTCCTCTCCCTGTTATTAACCATCCTACTTCTACTTCCTTTTTCTTTCTACTTTCATTGTCTCTTCCCCCCTCTTCCTCTGGCCTCCCTAGTTCTCTCTTTTCTCCCACCTGCCTCCTCTCTTTCTACTCCCACCTCTTCTGTCTCTGTCTGCTCTTCTCTCTTCTGATCTTATCACGCTCTTCTACTCTTTTGTCCTCTGCCAACTACTTCAACATGTCTACAACCTCTCCTATCTCTGCACACACTCTCCTACCAACCACGTCCTCCTGTCTCCAAGCTCCCCAACCATCTCTTCTCTCTCCTTTCCTTATACTCTTACTCCCACATGCCATTTTCTTTCACACCTACTCCCCTACACACACAATCAAAGCTAATCTCTCTTCAGTACTATTCTCAAAGGCAACACCTTACCTGCATTATCATCCACCACGTGAAACTCTTCGGCACTCCGCTCACCTTCCGCCCACCTTTGCCTGGTTTCTCAGGCCACCACCTGACCTCACCTGCAAACCTTTCACTCTGGCTCTTGCGAGGAGCCAGGAATGAGATACGAACACAGAGAACTCAAGATTATGGTTACAAACCTTAACTCAAAATACTAAAGGGATTGGAAAATGCCTCAATGTCCTTACTCTAGGAGGTATTTGCCTACCTCAACCAAAATTAAGGGTCTGTTTTATGTCAAGATGTCCAAAGCAAAATGTCTTGTGTCCGAAATCCTATCCTAGCCCTCACATTCTAAAACAAACTCTAAGGTGCTAAGGGTAATGTGTTTGGCTTTGAAAGTGCACAAATGTTCTAAGAAGAAAGATGTAACTCCAGCACAAAAGTTCACAACCGATAGTGTTCACCGTTCGAGGAAATAGCTCCCTTCCCCAGGTTGCTCTTCAACAATACAACAAATCAACAAGACACAGTTCTTTAGGGTCCCTTCTCTCTGCGTTGCTCTCCACTCCTAGGAAAATGTCTCCCTTCCCCAGATCTGTTCAAACAATTCAAAATCCGAAGGCCTGAGTCTTCCTTGGGTTTCTTTGTTCAACAAAACAACTCGGATGCAAAACAACTTGTATGCGGGTCCCAGCCTCGCAGCACACCTGGTATACTCCCCTGACAGATTATTCTCCACATTCAATGCAATTTGACTCACAAGCTTGTCTTTTCCTGGTGTACTTTCCTGCCAGGCCATTCTCATGTGGTTCACTTTACACACTTGCAAACTTGACTTTGCCTGGTATACTCTCCTGCCAGGACTTTCTCGTACAGTTCACTTAATAAACTTACAAACTTCACTTCTGTTATTATTCCTTTTGATGTAGCTGGTTTCAAATCCCTTTTCATTCACTTCACTGGCTCTTATCTGCCCTTGATAGCATTGCGGAAGCACCCCAGTGTCCCAGCTTCCCTTCTCAGGATTCTGGCTTTTTGTGGTGTTCGCCGGTCCTCTCGTGGTCAATGTAAAGCAGCCCATCTCTGCTTCACAGGCTCACCGGTTTCGCATAGTGGCTTTCGCGTCTTTCGTGGCTTTCCGCTCTGTTGCTGAGCCCTTCTCCATGTTCGGGCAGCTCTGGTGCTCCTTCATGGTTCCTGTGGCCACTATGAAGACTTCCCTTTTCTCCCTGCTATGGTCCCAGCACGGCAAACCCGCTCCAGCAGTACTTCCACAGTCTCCCTGAGTCTCCACGCTCCACGGTCTTCTATGAGGTGTGGCAGTCCCTCAGTCGGCACAGAGAGGATGAAGCTTCTCCAGACAGCGTCTCCCTCCTCCATGCTGTTTGGGGTTTATAAATGTCCCTGCACCCATCACCTAATCATACGCTTGCAACCACTAGAGCACGTCCTGGCCTCCTTGGCTTCACCGATCCTCATTGCTCTGTTCATCCTCCTCATCTCAGTGTTTCTATATTCATGGGAATGATAGGCAGTCCTTGGCATTCTATTTACAGAATATTGAAAGATGTCAGTATGTTTTATCGGTGGTTGAAGGGGACTGCTGGGCCTAGAGACCCAAGCTACTCCTCACTGATGAGGCCCAACATGGCTAAAACATGTTTGGGCATTCTTGTGCAGAAGGGATGTGACCAAGCAGTTCGGGCTGGACTGCCACTTTTGGAGTGGAACCAAGCCTGATTTGCATATGGTATTTCCCCTTTTGTAATGGCTTGACAGGCAAAGAACGATGGTCTGAAGGGTTGGCCAGAGCAATGTCAGAGGCTAGGATTAATTCCAAACCTTCCAGCCATCACCTCTTTTTTTGTTTTGTGTAAGTCACCCCAAGTGGAACGGGTATGCCCAGACGTGTGTCCTGTGCCTGCTGGTGTCACAAATGGAAGTCTTCCTCAACTGAGTCTTTGTTGCTGGAAGGACTAGGTGACTCTTCCTGAAGTGGAGGGGTTTGTTTCTCTCTGGAGGAATGTCTGTCCCTATAGAGATAAGATTGTTCTTGGGAGGAAGCCACTATGTCAGCTGTAGTACCAGCAAAGACACAAGACTCCCACCCGAAAAAGACCAAGTGAAAGGAAAAAGCCTGAAGGCACCAAAAAACCCGTCAGTCCAAAGCAAGATCAGCAAAATGATTGACTGACGTTCTGGAAATAGCATAGAAGTCCACACGGGATGTGGATACACCCGGAGCTTCCTTGTAATCCAAAAAGTGCATGCTGATGAGTAACTACACAGGAGGTTGAAAGGCTACTGTAATGAAGGTGAAAGAATTAATAGTCGTGGAAGACTGCAAAGTAGTCAAATCTCAGCAAAGATGGAAAGGAAAGCTGGAAAAGGACCAGTGGAGAGAGCCGGGTATAGGAGAGGAAAAAGCAGAAGGAATTGAAGACAGGGCAATCCGGCAGAGTACCAGAGAGGGGCTAAGCTGGAGAAAAAGTGTAGATAAGAGAGCAGCAAGGCAAAGAGAGA
Source organism: Ambystoma mexicanum (assembly GCF_040938575.1). Lineage (NCBI taxonomy): Eukaryota > Metazoa > Chordata > Amphibia > Caudata > Ambystomatidae > Ambystoma > Ambystoma mexicanum. The sequence continues at coordinate 321,202,499 of NC_090925.1, forward strand.
AAGCTGGCAAGGTAGGAAAAAACAGCGAAGGAAACGCGGAAACAAAAACAGCGTCTTACCCCCAAAGATCCAAGAGCAAGGGTTGCAACGCCATGAGATGTATAGGGTGTAGCGGCCGTCATGATGTAAATAGACTAGACCGGTAATGATGTTCTGGAGAAACATGGCGGAACATTAGTGGTGCCTTAAGCACCATTTCTTCCACAGACTCCACGAGGGACGGCGGATGACAGTATGCCCCCTCTTATGTCTGGTGGTACCTGGTTTGGCGTGGTGTAGGCGATGAAACCTTTGTAGCAATGATGGTGCTTTGATATGTGAAACAAGTTCCCAAGACTTTTCCTATTGCGGATACCCCTTCCACTGCACCAGGTACTGAAGACCTCCTCTGTGAAGCCGTAGGCACCTCCTGAAGTTGTATGAAATGAGCCATCTTGCTAAACGAGTCTACATTCGCCATGATAGCGGTGCATCCTTTAGAGAGGGGGAGATCCACAATGAAATCCATAGAGATATGACTCCAGGGCCTAATCAGATTCTGTCTCTATTCCAAAAAGCTGATCAGTCTGTTGGTGTTGTATTTACATCTCTAGCAAATTGGGCACGTCCGAAAGAAGGACGTGACATCGTTGCACATGGTAGGTCCACAGAAAGAGCAACGAGTGAGGTCTAAAATGGCTTTGTATCCTCGGTATCCAACTGTTTTGCTTTCATGACACCAAGACATCACTCTTCTTTGTAAGGTGTCAAAGTCCCTCTGTTGCAAGACCTGTCAGTTTTATGGTCAGTTCTTATTATGAAAGGACTGGTGGCTCCCTGTAATAAGTGCCGCCACTCGACACAAGCCGGCTTCATTGGCATGAGTACCTTTTTAATGACCGAATAATTAAGGTCACTTGGACTAATGATTTTCGAGAGATAGGCAATGGGATATTCTTTCCCTTCGATCTCCTGTTTCAGAACCGCTCCGAGAGCTCCGGCGGAGGCCTCAGTCTCCACAATGAAGGGAAGTGTCTGTTCGGGCTGCTTTAGGATGGGAGCAGAACAGAATATATTTTTGAGAGGACAAAAAGCTTCCTCAGCAGCCGGACACCACACAGAGTATTTTTCTTCAGTAAAGCCAGTTGTGAAAAAATCTGGGGTAAACCTCAGATAAAACCCCAAAAACCGCTGGCCCTCCTTAACCGAAGTGGGTATTGGCCATTGAGGTACTGCTGTCACCTTGCATTGGTCCATGGCAATTCCTTTATCAGACAAAATGAACCCCAAACAGGGACGAAGATAACTCGAAGAGACATTTCTCAGGTTTGACGAGTAATTGGTTTTTCCTTGGTCTATCCAGAACCTCTGAAAGGTGCTGTTGGTGGCGCTCCCTTGACCATGACAACACCAAGATGTCGTCTAGGTAGATGACAGATCTAAACAATAGATTTGAAAACAACCGTTGGAAAATTGCGGGGGCATTGACTAGACCAAACGGCATGACCCGATATTCGAAGTGACCATAAGGGGTCCTGAAGGCTGTCTTCCATTCATCCCCGGAGTGAATGCGCTGGAGATAAGTGCCTCATAGATCTAATTTGGTAAAAATGACCCGCCTTGGACAGCCTCCAGGAATTCGCTAAAGGGGGGGAATGGGATATCTATCCTGCACGGTTAAGCCCCTATAGTGTATACACAACCTAAGTTGCTGGGAGTCTTTCTTGGGGATAAAAAATAACTAGGCCCGAGCAGGAGACTTAGATGGGCGGATGAGTCCATTCTGCAGGTTTTCCTCCAAGTACTCCTTAGCGCCTTCTTTTCAGCGATGGTTAAGGAAAACATACGACCAAAGGGTACCAGGGCATCGGCAATGAAGTGGAAGTTCCTTGATAACCTTATCCAGAAGAACCTCGCCGAAATGTTGGTAAGATGTCGGTATACAATTCACTTCTGCAATAGAAGACCAAGAGACCACACATTCAGGGGAAGAAGGTTGTTCTGCAGAGGCTGGAAGACAATGTGCTGAGCAAAATCCAGAATAAAAGCAGAGAGTATTCTCCTTCCAATCAATATGAGGGGTGTGCTTCCTCAGCCAGGGTATACCGCTGATTAAGGGTAAGTGTGCAGCTCTGATGAGATCAAAGGAGAGAGTCTACCTGTGGTCAAATATAGACAATTGTAGGGGCACAGACATATGATATGGGTGATGGGTCCTGAACTAAGGGGTTTTCCATTCACCCATTCAACAGCTTGTTTTTCGGCGTGTTCTTTTTGAGGTATTCCTTGCCCAAATTACGTCCATGAAATTGCCTGCTGCTTCACTATCTATCAAGGCCAATACTTCAATTGTTCTTCTGAAAATGTGAAGAAGCAAGCCGACAACCAACAAACGAGTATCAGGTTTGACAGAGTGGGAGGAAGTGGTAATCACTGGACCTTTCTTGCTTCCCCAGCCTGAGGTCCATTTTAGAGCTGGGGTCTTTCATTTCCTTTTCTCCTCTGTGGGACTTCTGGACAATCACAGAGTAAATTACTTCCCGCACCACAATACATACAGAGACCAAGGTCCCGTCTTCTTTTCCTTTCAGAGGTCGACAACGTATTGGGAACGGAAGGATGTGTAGTTGGGCCTCTGTGAGGGGCCCGCACCAGCATCTGCTGCCGCGGGAATTGCTTGGGACTGTCACCAGTGCGTCACCTGTAGAGGCTCACAGCAGGGCCGCGTGAAGGACGCATGGTGCAGCAGCACTGGTGTCTGCAACAGAAAGGACGCGCAACTGTGCCACAGACAAACTCCATGCTCACGTCGACTAGAGGGCATCGCTGGTCCCGGGGGAGGTGTCCGAGAAAAAGGAGCAAGCGCCACAGGATAGTTGAACTGGAGTATTTCGCTTTAAGGTTTCCGTTCGGCCTTGTTGCCAGCTGTTTTGGCCTGCTTTACACAGCCAGGACGTAAACGAACAAAGGAAGTGCAGGAACAGAAGTATGGAACAACCTTTCCTTTATTCCTTTATTCCTCTATTCCAAACTGCCTCGCACAAGGCCTTTTCGTCACTCCCTTTCCCTCTGTCTGTCCCCGCCCCCTTTGGTACAGTGTCCATCTAAGGACAAATTTTCTTTTTCCATTTTCACATGTAGCCTACAAAAATATATTCAAGCAACTAGTGTTACCCTTGGTCTTCGATAAGATTTAGTTTGTGGTGTTGCACGTCACAAATGTAAAAATCAAATCAATCATTTCATAGAGAAAAATGTAAAAATCTATACTTTCATAGTGAGCAGTGTAAAGACTGGAGGGGGTCTGTACTTCTGCTCTCTATATGGTTGAGGAGAGGCACAGAGGACCCTAGCCAAGATTCTCTATTATTGGTAACGTAGTCGAGAAATCAAGGCCTAGCTTCTTAGGAGGTGATACGGGCTGGTTCTTAAGTACAGTGTAGTCCACAAGCCCCCAGAAAGGAATGTCCACACACTGTATTAGTTAAAACACAGTCTTTATATAATTAAGTTCAAGGTTATGTACTCAATCACAATAACTCACTTTGTGCTCAGAAAATCTACAATGGAAAATATATACAGTTTCTAAGTGATACCACAATTATCAGATTTCATTAAAGTGCATCAACTGTACTCTGGTTAAATGTCACACAAATCAATTAATAAAGGTAACCAACAATAGACATAGGAGGAAAGCAGTTGGTTAGAACAATTGGCAGAATACTGGCCCCTACCACTAGACACAGTTCTGTGTGGAGATCCCCCCTCCCCGACCTGGGCAACCTGTAAAATAAAGATGTATCACAAGCCCAGTCCATATATTGTTCTATAAGTCTTATTTCATTCTATAATGTTTCTAACATCCCAATGTACCTCGAATAGCAGAGTTCGACGTGGGGTCGTCGACTGATCCTTCTTGAGCGGCTCCCTTTAAAGCAGGAGTCACGGATCGTCGAGATCCCACAAAGAAAAGTGAACTCGGCGTTGAGGTGGCAGCTTCGGTCCCAGCGATGCTCGTCGACGAAGCTAAGGCGTCCTGCAGGGAAGAGGCATGCTGGGCACCTCGATGTCGATAGATCTGGACCGCAAAGAGTTTATCAAGAACTGTGGCCCATCAAGGGCATCGAGTCGTCAGGCGTCTCTACGGTCATGGGGTTGCGGGAAACTCCTCGGCGTGTCGACGGCCTGGCCTTCTCCAGGATAAGGCGGGCAGCGGTGCGGACGCGCGCCTCCGTGAATCAAGTCTTAGGCAAAGGAGCGTGCGGCTCCGGTCGTCGGCAGCATGGCGTCAAGCGGTCCCCTCTTCTGGGCAACACAGCTTTGACGCGCCTCCAGCGGTTATAGCAAACCTGCGAACTCTAGTCGACGACGGTGGACAGAATGTCCAGTGCTGATCTTCGTTCTCCTCGGCGGTCGCAGTCTCCGGTCGGCAGCCTTTTGAGGGTCTGACTTCCCAGCCGCTTTGGCGAAGGTTAGCGGTGCTCGATGGTCCTTCAGAGCACGGGAAGAGGGCGCCTAACCAGGTCCTCTCTTGGATCAGTCTTGACGGCTTTCAGATTTCAGCAAAGGGAGACGGCAGTCAACCTTCTTCTTCAGGCTCAGCTTCGAGATTAAGCATCAGTTTCAACTTCAGCTTCTGAACAATTTCCAGTGGTGAGAGGTCCCCAGATATACTATTCTGTCTCTCATCCACACTGCTGGGTCACACTCAGCAGCCAATCGTACAGAAGGGCATTCATGCAGTCAGTCAGACAATTAGGCATACAGTGCATTCAGGCCATACTCCTCCCTCTCAGACACTCGCAACAAGGAATGTATATTGGGACAAGTACCCAGCCATTCAACACTACACACTGTATTCATACCAGTTTCAAGGTGGGCTGTCTCAGTCATTGTGTCAAACACCAGAAACCAGACATCCACAACAAGAAGTGCATATTGGTCACACACTCCATTCACCCAGGTCCCACCCACAGGGTGTACCCACAACATACAGTCACCTGGGAAGGCTCCAGCCAGTCTGGCCTGGACTTCACAACAACACCATATATGGAACTTCCACCCCACAGCCAGTGAGGGGAAAGGGACAGAGTCGGGGCTTCCCATGACTTTGGGAAAACAAGGTAACGGGCAATAGAAAGCAAGAGGCCACAGGGGCCATCTTGTTTCCTATCAGGAATCAACTGATTGCAATGGCAGGGCCTGGGTATCCCAAAATGGAGGATACTCAGAGCACCTGTCAAATTCAGCATGGAACTGCCACCAGCCCATACCCTGCTCTGTGGGCCACACACAGGTGCCCAAAAACATACACTAGGGACACAGGGTTGTACCCCCACCCATGGGTGCCATAAGGGTATCCCATGGGTCTGTACACCAAACCAAAAACAAGAAGAGCTGCACTGCTAGGAGTCCCACATGGACACCTGGGCAGAAAACAATACAGAACACAAATGAAAAAGGACAACAGGACACGGACAGGGAGGCCCTGTCCCTCCAATGCATTTCCAGCATCACAAGCAGCTTCACCAATCTGTAACGGCCTGCATCACAATTTACAGGCCCAAGCGAAGCGTGGGCCTTGAAATGGGCCCTGGCACCATTGGTGCCCAGTGAAGCCTTCCACTGAGTTTATTATGGCTAGTGGCACCCCAGGGATAAACCCAGGGTTACTAAGTGCTGGTATCGGCTGAAATATGAGCTGCAGCAATCGTGCGGCTTGTGGATGCAACTGAAGAAATGGTTGACGCCTATTGAAACGAGGGGCTTTGCATGGAGTCCCTCTTTAATTTGTTTGTTCCATGGCAGAAAGGTGCTGTGAAAAGAAAGCAAGACGGCAGGACGATGGAGAGCTGAGAAGGTAATGATGTTCAAAGGGACAGGTCAGAGGGTGTTGTGGGAGGTGGAAGTGAGTAGAGAAGCAGGGCAGGCGCAGGGCCAGCAGACGGAGGCTTTAGGAGGAATCCCCCAGAAGTCAGGAGCGAACAACCGAGCGAATGCATGCTTTACACCAGTAGATTTAGCTCACTTTCTGACGCTTCTGATTGGCTGGCACCTTTCTCGGGGTGCTAATATGAATATATTCTTTGTTGTAGGTTGTTTTGACAGCTTGATCCTGTTTTTGAGAAGCAGCTAAGTATTTTACATTGAATCATTTCTTGATCTCGGTTGTTACCACAGAAAAGGGGCCTTGTAAACCTAACCAATGTATTACCCAATAAGGGGACATTGCAAGAGAAAAAGAACATTGCCACAGGAGTAGAATCGGAATAGCACAATTCAGCATCGGACCTGCAATCGATAAAGCTACCGTGTGTTGAAATGCCACGCTCCAGGCTCGCTCTCGCAACTTCCTCTGCTGTAGTTTATGGATACCAGTGCTGGAAATTGAAAATGTGTACTCCTCTGGGATCCCCCTCCACATTGAAACGGGAGAAAGGTACCGGGGAAGGAAGGGACATGCCCCCAGACCAGGTAATGCAAGACAATATTTCTTCATGGAACCCAAACGTGGCGTTTTGCATGAAAGCAAACAGCATTTTGGGAACATGGCAATGCCCACAATTTTAAAATTCGAAACATGTGCGTGATAGTGATTCAGCAAGAAAGCCTTGTGAGCGAGTAATGGAAATCGGACTCTGCTCTTGTCATGGGTCACAATACTCACCCTAACAAAACATTTCTGTAAATTGCAAGAGATCAGGGGTGTTTCTAGGTTTGTAAAAGATCCGGGGCTAAAGCCCATTGTAAGTTTGTATGTCACATACATGATGTCAACGAACGCGCTGCGTTGCAATTTCAAGCGTTAATATTGCAAACTATACTGCTCAAAATACTCATTTGGCAGCCCAGACCATTAGCCTTACCCAGGACCGACCTGGATTGTTTTTGGGGAATGGTTTCCCCTAGCTGAGGTGGGATGTGAATCCAGTCCTGTATTTTTGTAATTTTCGGATTTGTAATTTTCTGAAATTTCAAATAGGAAAGAAAAATACGAGTCCCAGAATTCAAAGGGGAAAAACGTGGCTATGGCTGGTTCCTTGACACCGAGAAGGCAATGCAGGCATACACATAGCATGGCAGGCAGACAGAGGGATGCCACTGAGAAGCCAATGAATGTTGTAAGAGAGATGGTGCAGGAGACAGATACAGTGCCATATGGATGACAGGGGCCGAATGAGAAAGAGAGATGTGGCAGGTTCTGCTAAATTGGCACAGGTTATGCTTAGCACTTTTGCTAATCGGACTATTATGGTTTTGTCTCACTCGAACGGGCGACATAATCGCATTCCAATGATGATGGTTTGGACACGCTGTAGTTCTCTTAAATTATTGCGTATCTGCAACTGCAGCATTAACCAAGGTAAAACTGATTTTATTTGTACTATTGTGCGCATGAGGGTTGCGCCTTCTTTTTATGATAGTTAATACAATTGGCTGCATTTGGAATTTTTCCTTTTTCGATGTATTTTAGATTTACAATTTGGATACGGAGCCTATTCATGGCAGAGTATATATAATTGTTAAGTCCATATTAGAGATAATTATGTAATAGTCAGTGTGACAATGAATTGCTAGACTCTATGCTATGCAAGCACTTATATAGTTTTCGTTCATTGTGCAGTGCTTTCAGATTGAACAGGATTTTTTCAGGCAAATATACATCTTCATTGTTCGCAAAATTGCAAACTAATAAATTACCAATAATTTTGCAGTTGCCTCAGATACTGTCCACAGTTGTTTATCTACCGCTTTGGCTAACCACTGGTTTTTCTTATCTTTTTGATTTTTTTCTTTTCTTCTCCTTATTTGTTCCTTATGTGGAATTATCGTGATGTCACTACTTGAATTGGTAATGTTGCATTATTTCTGTTCACATGGATTTGATTACCTAATGGTATTGTTTCGTCAACATACTTGCAAATGATTATATGTATGGTCCACTGCCCCATGTGATGCAACCTCTATCTTGCCCCTTAATTTGGTTCATCATCTCAAATGGTTATGGACATAATTATGTACATGTGACTAACTGTGTATAACTTCCACTGTAACAGCCTCAGATGAAGAGCTACGCTCGAAACACGTGTCAGGCTGTTCACAACATCCATTAAAAATGTGTACAACTGCACTAACTTTGAATTGTCTGATGTGGCGCTGTTCAACTATTTTCAACTTCTTCTCTAAAGTAAACATAAGTGTTACTGAGCGACTAGACTGCCCATGTTGGTGGTGAAGCCAGTCTGACCATTTTTTCTAACTGTGCCATGGCATTTTTACTGGGCATCAAGAGTAAATCAAACATGATAAGGCAAGTGAGGGTTGCGCTCCGTTTTGCATCTGTACTGTTGCGTACCCCTGTAAAGCGCTCCTGTTGCTTCTCAAAGCTAGGCCAGCGCGCAATAAATACCATAATAATAACTGTCATTACGTGGCTAGATTGTCCTATGATGGTACAGCCAGTCTGAATATGCTTGCTTACTGTGGCATGGAATTTCTTTTACTGGCAAAGTCAATAGGAGTACGTTCTTATATGGTAATACTGTCATCCATTGGGGCAGTCTGCGTGGTCATATATGTGCACAGCCAGCATGAAAAAGTTTTTTAGACTGGCATAAAGTATGAGCAAAGACATCATGAAAAGGCCTGTGTACACTGTTGGTGACTTTCACCTATTGGATTTTTCCATTTGGTGCCACACAAAACCAACATCAAACTGGCTTTTTAACCAATTTTGCCATAGAAAGTGTGCTTTAAAAGTGTCATTTGAAACTTTTCTTTGGAGACCACCCCCCAAAATAAAATCTCCTTTAGCTTGTTCAGGATCCCGAATAATCAAGGTAAACATTTACACCCCTTAAAATGTCAATGGCCACGCACCCACCCTATTCCCACTTTCTCCATCCCCACACACCCCAGCGCCATTACATGTGCTGGCTGGGTTTGGGCTACTTTTCACAAGTCCTCCAGAGGCTGCTTTGTTCTTCATGTTTTGTACCCACAACCAACTACCATCACCCATCCCACTCACTCTACCCACCCAATCATACATCCCTACCCAACCTACTCCCACCCTACCCCCTCCCTCTCTGCCCCACCAACCCAATCCCCTCCTTCTCTACCCCACCCACCCAATCGCCACCCACTCTACCCCACACTCTCTATCCCCATCCTAGCCTGCTCTCTAACCCAGCGCACCCACCCTAACATCACGCTCTCTACCCCACCCACCCGCCTTACCCCTGCTTGCTCTACCCCCGCCCACCCACCCTACTCCTACTCTCTCTACCCCCACCCAACCTACCCCAGCTTGCCCTGCGCCCACCCAGCCTACACCCACTCTCTCTACCCCCACCCCGCTTACCCCTGATCGCTCTAACCCATCCACCCTACCCCTGCATTCTTTACCGCTATTTTCTTGACCACTACCAACCGTACTCCACACTCTACCCTCACACGCTCTACCCCGTCTACCCACCCTAGCCCCACTCTCTATCCTCTCACCTGTCCACCCTACCCCTGCTGTCTCTACCCCTGCCCACCCATCCTAGCCCCGATCTTTCTCCACCTGCCCACCTTACCACTGCTCTCTCGCCCACCCTACCCCCTCTACACCCGACCACCCACCCTACCCCTGTCCTCTACCCCACACACCAACTTACCCCTGCTCTCTCTACCCGCCCCCACCCATCCTACCCCCGCTCACTCTAACACACTTAATCCCCGCTTTCTCTGCCCCCACCCACCCTTCCCCTGTGTTAGGGAGAATTCTCTTAAAAGGCTAATTTCCCTTACCTATAGAGTCCCCCAGCAGCTTTGCTGGATTTGAAGGGTTTATTTTTTTCTCCTGTTAGGAGTGAGACTCTTTTTCCTACTCTTAGGCATATTGCTGATGTGTGTTTTAGGCTATTTTTTTGTGCTTACGGTCTATGGGGTTTTTCTCCCCCTCATAGGTATCATCTTATTTCTGCGTGTTACACAGCACCCTCAGTGCAGTAACACAGGGGTGTCATAGTGACCCCCAAACATAGACTCCATAACCTGGGACTGACTACTGTCTCCCAGGGCATGTAAAGTTACCGTTGACTTTACTAGTCAAAACAGAACCAGTACAAACCATCTTATATGGAAGTACTGGAGGGGTTAATAATGTTTCCACTGTGTCTATTTTGTAGGGGACAATGTCTTGTCCCCCTTTTATCAGAGTATGGCTGGTGGCAGTGGTTCTACCACTTTTTCGTTTAACTGTGATTAGTTTCCTATGGGATTTTCCCATTGTTGGAAGCTATTTTTTTAAATAGTAGCCTCGAACATACCCCCGGTTTATTTAATTATTATTTATTCTCCGGTTGGGTATTTTTGCCATATCTCTGTTAAAACTTCTTTCTCGCGTCTTCCTCTGTAATCCTTACCCAGGTCGGGGATCCTTTGTTCGTCCTTTTGGCAGGCTTCTGCACAGAAGCCCTCCTTTCAGCGCCAGTGAGTCTGGGGTAGACAGGATGTGTGGGAGGGGGAGTAGGCACCCTGGACAGGGTTGCCTAAGCAACCCAAGTCGCACTCTGCCCTGATAGGCTGGGGGGTTATCCCGCCAGGATAACCACCCTGCTGTGAGTCACAGCAAGTCTGTATGAATGGGGGGGGTTTCTGCATAAAAGCAGGGCTCTGAAGACTGGAGGACAAGACGTCGCCACTGGACCTGAGAAATCCAAAGAGGAGAGAAGCCGAAGACATCTGCAATGACTGAACCACCAGTGAAGCCCTGCTGCAGATCCTCACCACTTTTCTCCAACGACAAGAGAAGATATTCACCTGCAAGAGCCTTCTTCCCTTGAGCTGGTGGGGCCAACTGGTTCACCAATCGCCTTCCAGGACCTACCTTGGTCGAATCGCCAGTGCCCTGCACTCGGGGACCGGATAGCCAGGCACCCGTCTACAACGACCGCGATTTAAAGGAGCTTACCTTTTATTCCATTTTGGCATCACCGCGGCTGGCTTCTTCCCTGGGCAGTGCAGTGACTCGAACCTTCCTCCACGACGAGAGCCTCTCTTCCTCTGCTGGATCACCCGAACTACAGGAACTACCGTCGCCGCAGGAGCCTCATCCACTTTTAAGGTACATTGTTCCGCCAGGCCTCCCGTTTCGTTGGGGACTGCCAAAGGTGTTTTAAATCCGTTACTTACCTTCTGGGCTGGCCGACCCTTTCATCTAACATTGTCTTTCTACCTTCTGCATCCGCCTTTTCAACCGTTAAAGACTTGACTGCAGCTACTAGAACCGTTTGATCCTAGGCACTTTGCCTTGTACCACTGACTCTGACACACGCCTATTGACTCTGGCTAAATCTGTTACAACTGCCTTCTCTAGATTGCTTTTCATCACGGTTGTCAAATTTGCAAAAATCATGGCTCACAAACCATCCAAAAGATCCAACCGCCTGTTGGGTGTTAAACATCATTCTACTTCAAGAATCCACATAAATGCAATGTCCACAGACGTATACTTATCAGAAGAAAAGCCACATTGAAGATTGCTTGCTTGGAAAATGATGTTGAAAATAGGTGTAATACCGTTACTCACCTCTGTCAGAAGCTGGCGATTTCTAAGACCTGTCATGTTTAAAGTTGGACATTGAACTCAAAGTATGCCAAAGAAAGACTTGCTATCAGAAGCCTAAGAGGTGGAGACAATTCAAAACTATATTTTAAAAGGGCTTGAATTAAGAAATTGGTTGATGTATTTGTTAAAAATGTAAGTTATATCTTAGGCAAGACAATTTTAGACATTGTGTTTAAAAGTTAAGGTTTCCCACACTGAGCTTCAATCACATTCCACACCTTCTCCCTAAACAAAGGAATCTTTTCACCTGTGCTCTGCTGAGTATCTGACAGGCAAGTGTGAAAGGAAATGGGAGGGGCACTTCAGCATGTGGCTCAGGGAAAGAGACAATAGAGTCCTTGAAATGAATGGAAATGCTAATTCAGGTGTGATTGACATCAACTGCCCTGGCTATTGTACCGAACTGACAAAAATATGAAACTTGGAGATTATTAAAATGAAAAATCCACTTCCAGTTTAAAACTAATCTGGAATCTGTGCGACATTCAGAGACTGAACCACATTTTTAATATTGTAGCTATTGTGATTATGCTAGGAACATGAAAAATTACAGGAATATGCCCAGAGGGTATGTGCATGTGTGTGTAAAAAATCGTACAGATCTGAAAATGTGTAACCAACCAAAAGCGCGAAAAACTGTCATTTATGAACCAAAACTCGTAGGAAGATACAATTTGGATAGAAACGTACCTTAGTCAATCTGTCATGTAATTATGTATTATTAACAAGTTGTGCATATTGGAAATATGTTTTTTTTTTGGGAAAAATAGATTTTCTAAATAAAAGCAAAGGGGAGGGATTTTTTCTGGACCCTAAACACAGTGTCACTCTGACACTCGATGACACATCATGACACACTGTTCCTTTCTCCAATCAGGAGAGGGGGAATTCTCTGACCTATCAGATCCTTAGAGGGTTGGGCATTGTGTATCAGCCTCCCCACCCACTTTGGGAAATGGATAAATAGGGACTGCTGAGGACAGGCAAAGGACACACACTTTCACTCATCAACTGATCCACTGGCGAAGCACCCTGCAGGAAGATCTAGACTCTAGAACCAGACCCTAGAACCTAGATCCAGACTCCAGAACTCTGAGGCAGAAAGGCCAATCCAAAAAGCTGAACCCTTTTCAGCTGGCCTTTAAAATCTAGTAACCTGATTTAACCCCTAAACTTCCACAGGGCCTAATCCATTCAACAGCCTGGCTGAGCTGTTTGCTGATTCTGGCCAACAACCTTTGCTAGAACCCAAGATCCAGATCAGTCCAGCAGAATTGTAACCCAGAACCTGTCAGATCCAGTCCAAGAGGCCGCACAGAGACTAGAGTGCTGAGAGCAGAACCAAGTGCCCAAGACCTGTCCAGTGGCGGGCGAAGTCCAGTCCAAATCTTTGACCAGATCTTTGATGGGTCCATTTTAAACCAGTTGTGAGTATTTAGCGTAGAACTGTCCATAGTCATCTCTTAGTTTAAAGTAATCCATCCAAGTTTAAAGTAATCCATCCAACCCATTCCAACATATCCAGACTGCATTGTAGAATCTCTTTTGTCCATTCAGAATCCTTTCTCATCCATCTAATCCTGTGAGAATTGTTAGTGTGAGCCAACCTGTTTGTAATTCAAAGCACAATTTCCTTTTGAAATCTTGACTCCTTTTGAGAAAAATCGACCTTTACTAAAAACCTCTAACCTTTGAACCGTTTGTGCAATTCCTTATAGTATTTCCGTAATCGCGTTTCTTGCACGCGGAAAAGTTGCTGCGACTTTGCATTTGGCTCAATTTCACCAACTGTAAAAAAACAAACAAAAAAAACAGCTATTTCTGGCTTTCAACGTCTGAATTTCGTTTTCCTTCTGCTACTCAGTCTACAATCATTGCTAGTGTTTACCTGACCCAATCCAAAACAACTCTCACTAGTTCTGAATCCCAGTTAGCGAATTAAAATCATTTTTAGCATATTCCCATCCCATTCAAACCACATCTAAAAGTAATTGACCTGTTTAAAATCATTACTGTTCTCTCTAAACTTGCTGGGGGCGAGTCGGGATTGAAACTGCAATTGATGATTGTTATTCCTGATACCTGTGTGCCCTCATTCCATCTCTTCATATTGCATATTGGGGGGAGTGAGTAGTAACAGAGGGAAAGAGTGATCACATTGCAATGATAGGAAGGAATGCAACACAAATAAAACTTGATATGACTTCAATCAAAAACAATTTCTTGAACCCACACAAAGTATTCTCTGCTACATTAATCTTCCTATTCCTACTCCTAATTGATTAAAGAGATTGTTGATATTGTAATATTACCCATTGCAGATCATTGCATAAATATTCATAAGTGTGATATTCCTATATTGTTTATATTCATAAAAGTGTGATATATATATATATTGTTCAATTCTTCAAATAAATCTTTTAATTTGCAAAACAGACCTCTTTCTTGGTTCAGTGAGACCGGGGGGATTCAAAGAGAGGGGCATTATATAAGGGTACATCATCCAGAATTAAGAGAACTTTTGACATAAAAATATACAAATAAGGGTTTCCCTTGGGCATCCCATACTAGGCATTGACTTAGTTGGAGTGCTGGATTGAAATCACTTACACTACCCATGCTTTCCCTACCCCTTCTCTCTCTACCCCCACCTGCCAACCCAACCCCTGTTCTCTCTAAACCCATCAACCCTACCCATGCTCGCTCTAAACCAGACCCACTGCCAACCCACCCTCTCTACCCCCACCTACCCCACCACAGCTCTCTCTAACCACACACCCACCCTACCCACTCTCTACCTCCACCCAGCCTACCCCTGCTCTCCTTTCCCTCCCACACATCCACCTTACCCCCGAATTCTCTACCCCAATACCGACCCTACCCCTGCTCTCTACCACCAACCACCCTACCCCCACTTTCTCCACACCAACCCTATCCCTGCTCTCTACCCCCCAACCGCCCTAGTCCTGCTTACTCTACCCTACCCCACCCGCCCTACCGCGCTCTCCAAAAAACAACCACCCAACCCTGAGCTCTAACCCCCTCTACCCCCACCCACCTTACCCCTGCTCTCCTTACCCCAGCTCACCCCTCCTGCCCACCCTACCCCTGCTCTCTAACCCCACTCCCTTCTCTTCCCCAACCACCCACCCTTCCCCCCTCTCTACCCCCACCCTAACTCACTCTCTACCCCCACCCGCCCACCCTACCCTTGCACCCTCTACCCACCTGCCCACCCTACCCTTGCACCCTCTACCCCAACCAACCTACTGCACTCTCTCCACCCCTGCCCGCCACCCTATCTTGCTCTCTTTACCCACACCCACCCTACCCCCACTCTCTCTACCCTCGCCCAATCACCCTACCTGCTCTTTCTACGCCCACCCAGCCGACCCCCACTCTGTACCCGCACCCACCCTACTCTCTACCCCAACCCCCGCTCTCTACACCACGCACTCTACTTCGCTCTGCCTACCTCCAGACACCCACCCTACCCCCTCATTCTACCAATACCCACCTACCCTACCACTGCTCTCTCTACTACCACCCACCCCACTCTCTCTACCCCCACCCACCCCCTCCTCTCTACCAAAACCACCCTCCCAACCACTGACCTTCCCCTGCTCTCTCTACCCCCACCCGCCCAGCCTACAACTACAATCCTTACCCACACACCCTACCCCTGCTCTCTCGACCGCCCTACCCCTGCTCTCTCTATCCCCACCCAATGCTGAAGTCTCTACCCCCACCCACCCAACCCTGCTCTGTCTACCCCCACACTCCCCCTACACCCTCTGTCTCTACCACCACTCACCCTACCCCCCGAACTCTCCACACCCATCCTAGCCTCGCTCTCTACCCCACCCACCCTAGCCTTGCTCTCTCTACCCCACCCACCCTAGCCCTGCTCTCTACCCCCAAACACCAACCATACCCTGCTGTCTCTACACCCACTATGCTCTCTCTACCCTCACCCGCCCACCCTACCCCTGCTCTCTCTACCCTCCTACCCCTGCTCTCTCTACCCCACTCACCTCTCTACCCCAACCACTGACCTTCCCCTGCTCTCTCTACCCCCACACACACACTCTAACCCTGCTCTCTACCCCCATCCGACCACTACTCTCCTTACCCACACCCACCCTACACCTGCTCTCTCGACCGCCACCCACCGTACCCTGCTCTCCCTAGCCCCACCCAACCCCACTCTCAGTACCTGCAACCAAACACTCTTCCCCTGCTCACTCTATCCCTTAACTGTACTTTCTATCCCCATCCACTCACCCTACCCCTGCTCTCTCTACACCCACTTGCCCTACTCCTGCTATCTCTACCGACACCCACCCACCTTACTCGGCTCTCCCTATTTCCAGGCACTGTGAGAAACCTGAAGGTATTCCAGTTCTATCCCTCTTGGATCCTCCTTGCAGGTGGCCAAGGAAAGGCCATCACTTTCGGATCCTGATCCAGGGGGTGGAGAAGCGAGGGGGAATCACCTGGGTGAAGGATCCCTGGGGATTGGGAGAAAATGGCTTTTAGACTAGACGCGGTATCCATATTTTCCCTTCAGGAAGAAATCCCTATTCTAGAAGCAGTTATAGGGTATTGTTCCACATGTTCCATTAACCCAGAAAATGTCAGTAAATGTTATATGCCTAGACGTATTAGGAGGAGGAAAGGGACTAAGGATCAACGGGGTGAAGGGTCCTTGAAGATTGGGAGTGGAATGCCCTTTGGCAAGACATGGTATCCCCCTTTCCCTAGTGACAGCCAATCCAACACTCCCACAACTGTAATTGTCTGCTACAAGCCAGTTCCTCTCATTAATCCACACACAACACCTAACAGTACTGAGACGAAGAAGAGGCACATGGGAGTAGTGAAGATTACCTCCCTTCACCACTTAGGTACTGAGACGAGGAAGCTACATCCCAAATAGTGGAAAGGTCAGGCATGTCTGCCTAACTATGATCAGGCAGATCCAATTAACCAAGCACACAATCAGCCTGTTGGAAGGCTGAGGTATATAAAAGGAGAGGTGAGAGTCAGAAGGAAGAGCTCAGTTGAGGAGACCACAGAGAGCCCAGCAGAGAAGCCTGAGAAGACCTTGCAATGAGAACCGTGCAGGAGAAGCAGGGGGCCCACTCTTCGTGGGAGCAGCCGTGGGGGGAGTGGAAGCCAAACCAGGATGCCAGCAGACCCGAAGTTCAGAGGACGCTGTTCGCATCCGTGAGGAAGCAGCAGGACTCGCATTGGAGGTGTTCCCCACCTTAGAAGCAGAACAGAGGCAGCAACAGAAGCCATCGGAAGTAGACCGCCGGTGAGTGTCAGAAGGACACATAAGAACCGGGAAGCTCCGAACAAGACGGCAGGAAAGTGCCATCCATATATTGAATACCGAACTGTATGAAAACGTAACATTACAAGAAACCAAGGTATACTGAATACCAAACTACATGAAAACGTAACATTACAAGAAAACAAGGGATACTTAATACTGAACTATATGGAAACGTAACATTGCAAGAAACGCTGGTATACTGAATACTGTCCCCCAGCTCTCTCCCCCTGTCCCGCCCTACTCTCTCTGCCCCCACCCACTCTTTCTACCCCCTCCCACGCACCCTACAACCACTGTCTCTACCCCACCATACCCCTGCTCTCTATCCACACCCACCCCTGCTCTCTACCCCCCACCCACCTACCCTACTCCCGCTCACTTTACACCCACCTGATCACCCTGCCCTCACTTTCTCTACCTCCACTTTCTCTGCCCCTGATCTCTTTACCAACACACACACCCTACCACTGTTCTCTCTACCCCCACACAGCCACCCTACCCCTGTTCTTTCTATACCCACCCTACCCCCGCTCTCTACCCAACCTGCCCACCCTACCCTGTTCTCTCTACCCCCACCCAATTCAAAGTCTCCTCCCCACCTACCCAACCCCGCTCTGTCTACACCCACACCCACCCTACACCCTCTCTCTACCACCACTCACCCTACCCCCGCTATCTCCACCCCCACCCTAGCTCTGCTCTCTCTACCCCACCCACCCTAGCCATGCTCTCTACCCCCAAACACCAACCATACCCCCCTCTCTCTACACCCACCCACCCACCCTACCCGGCTCTCTCTAACCCCACCTGCCCACCCTTCCCCTGTACTCTCTAACCCCACCTGCTCACCCTACCCCTGCTCTCTCTACACCCACCTGCCCTACCCTTGCTATCTTTATCAACAAACACCCACCCACCCTACTCGGCTCTCCCTACTTCCAGACACTATGAGAAACCTGAAGGTATCCTCACTTCTATCCCTCTTGGATCATCTATGTAGGTGGCCATGGAAAGGCCATCACTTTTGGATCCTGGTCTTGGGGGTTGAGAAACGAGGGAGAATCACCTGGGTGGAGGATCCCTGGGGATTGGGAGAAAGAGGCTTTTAGATGAGATGCAGTATCCCATATTTTACCTTCAGGAAGGAATCCCTATTCCAGAAGCAGTTATAGGGTATTGTTCCACATGTTCCATTAACCCAGAAAATGACAGGAAATTTTATAAGCCTAGACGTATTAGGAGGAGAAAAAAGGGACTACGGATCAACTGGGTGCAGGGTCCTTGAACATTGGGAGTGGAAAGCCCTTTGGCAAGACATGGTATCCCCTGTTCCCTAGTGACAGACAATCTAACACTCCCACAACTTTGTCTGCTACAAGCCAATTCCTCTCATTAATCCACACACAACACCTAACAGTACTGAGACGAAGAGGCAACTGGGAGTAGTGAAGATTACCTTCCTTCACCACTTAGGTACTGAGACAAGGAAGCTGCATCCCAAACACTGGAAAGGTCAAGCATGTCTGCCTCACTATGGTCAGGTGGATCCAATTGACCAAGCACGCAAGCAGCCTGTTAGAAGGCTGCAGGTATATAAAAGGAGAGGTAAGAGGCAGAAGGGAGAGCTCAGCTGAGAAGACCACAGAGAGCCCAGCAGAGAAGCCTGAGAAGACCTCGCAAGGAGAACCGTGCAAGAGAAGCAGGCGACGCAACCGTTGGGGGAGTGGAAGCCAAACCAGGATGCCAGAAGACCCGACATTCAGAGGATGCTGTCTGCATCTGTGTGGAAGCAGCAGGGCTCCCATTGGCGGTTTTCCCCGCCTCAGAAGTGGAACAGAGGCAGCAACAGAAGCAGACCGCCGGTGAGTGTCAGAAGGACAGACAAGAACCGGGAAGCTCCGTACGGGGCGTCCATATATTAAATACCTAACTGTATGAAAACTTAACATTACAAGAAACCAAGGTATACTGAATACCAAACTACATGAAAATGTAACATTACAAGAAAACAGGGGATACTGAATACTGAACTATATGGAAACTTAACATTGCAAGAAACTCTGGTATACTGAATACCGTCCCCCAGCGCTCTCTCCCTCTCCTCGGCCAGCCCCCGCTCTCTCTACCCCCACCCACCCTATCACCCTACAAATGCTCTCTCTACCCCCTACCATGCACCCTACACCCGCTGTCTCCACCCCAAGCCATGCACCCTACACCTGCTGTCTCTACCCCTGCCGTACCCCTGCTCTCTACCCACACCCACCCTACCCCTGCTCTCTCTACCCAGCCACCCACCCACCTACCCTACTCCCGCCGCTCACTTTACCCCCACCTGATCACTCTGCCTTCACTTTCTCTACCTCCACTTTCTCTACCCCTGTTCTCTCTACCAACACACACACCCTACCATCGTTTTCTCCACCCCAACACAGCCACCCTACCCCCGTTCTTTCTACACCCACCCTACCCCCACTCTTTCTACTCCCACCCTCCCTACCCCTGCTCTCTACCCCCAGCCACCCTACCCCCACTCCTTCTCGCACCCACCCTTCCCCGGCTCTCTCTATCCCCTACCTACCCTACCCCTGCTCTCTCTATCCCCCACCCACCCTAACCCTGCTCTCTCTGTCCCCCACCCTACCTTTGCTCTCTATACCCAATGCACCCACCCTAACCCTGTGCTCTCTACCCATACCTGCTCTCTTGACCCCCACCCACCCTACCTCTGCACTTTCTAGCCCCACCCCCACCCCAAGCCCTTTCCCCGCTCTCTATCCCCACTGAACCACGCTACCCCCACCCAGCCCCGCTCTCTCTACAACCACCCACTCTATCACCCTACATCTGTTCTCTCTACCTCCTACCGCCCACCCTACACCCGCTCTCTCTACGCCGCCTTACACCCACTCTCTACCTCTACCCACCCTACATTTGCTCTCTCTGTAAGGGAGAATTCTCAACAATGTGCTAATTTCCCTTACCTTTTGAGACCCCCAGCAACTTCGCTGGATTTCTAGGATTTTGATTTTTACCTGGAAAGAGTGTGAGCCTTTTTCCCCACTCTCATGTATTTTGATGTGTGTTTTACTTTTGTGTTATTTGGATATGGAGATTTAAACAACTCCATAGGCATCATATTTTTCTTGTATGTCACACAGCGCCTTCAATGCACAGGGGTGTCGTTCAGACTCCCCAAGGTTTAAATACCTTCACTGGGACTGACTACTGTCTCCCTGCCCATGTGAAGTTAAATTGACTTTGCTAGTTCTTTTAAATTCATAGACCCAGCCCACACTATCTTCCTATAGAGTGCTGGAGCGGTTGCTTAGTATCCCCTGTGTGTAAACACTCATGTAAGAGTCAAATGTTACCCTTTCCTCTTGCAATGGCTGGTGGCAGTGGTTTTAGAACAAACTACCATGATTTTTCCCAACCGCGAACACCGGTAGCTAAAATTCGGGTCAGCCATGTTTTTCAATATGGCGCCCACGACCCCTCTGTAAAAACAGATTCTGGTCATCTTTTTTTCACCCTTTCTTTTAGGAAAAGTCTTTCATGTGTTTAACTCTGCGCGCCAAACCAGGTTTGGTCCCTTTGTTCGATGCCCTTTGGCGGGCTTCAGTGCTGACGCCCTCCTCTGCGCCGGAGTGTCTGGGGTGGACAGGATGTGATGGAGGTGCCCGAAACTCCCTGTGCTTAGTCTCCTAGGAGACCTGAATGCACTCTGGCGTGATTGGCTGGATGACTGTCTGGCAAGGACAGCCGCCCTGCTGGGTGAGTGGCAGCTAGGCTGGAATTAATGGGAGAAAACTGTTTAAAAGCAGGTCTCTGTGGCTTGGAAGGCAGAGTCGACCACTGGAACGAAAGAACCGAAGATGAGCTGAAGGAAGACTGCTGTAACTCATGGACCGTTGGTTTGCCCGGTGAAGCCCTGCAGCAGGTCCGAATCGCCTGAAACTCCATCAACCGAGAAGGTCCTTCAAGGACGCTTCTTCCCTTGAGCTGGTGGGAACAACCAACCCGTAAGCCACCTGGACACTGTCTCCATACTGAGTGAATTTTCTTCGGAGTGCTGTTGAAAACTGGATAGCCAGTGAGAAGGATACCAGTTTGTGGTCTTTAAGGCACTCGCACCTTAAACCCAACGTTTTGCCAAGCTTGTGGCCTCTTCCCTGGGCAGTGCAGGAACCTCCCAACGTCCTTCTTGTCCCCACGACTGAAGTTCAGGAACAGTGAGATCTGCAGGAACTGCCAGGAACAACTGCCTCAGCTACAGCTTTTCTTCAGCATTAAGGTACTATGCAAACGCGGTGTGGAAATCTTTTCTGCCGCAGTGAAAGTTTGTGAAACTTTCCCAACTTGGGAGTCTTGTTCGCTCCTAAACCGACATCTTTTTCTGGCAAACTACTTCCTCGAACATTGGCAAAGACTTAACTGTTTACTACCAGAACTGTGCTATCCTATCCAAGACTCTGAACCATTGACTTTGGGCCAGGCCTATTGAATCGAATTGCTAGTTGTAGTGAACTGAAACTATTTGCCCTGCCTATGAAAGTAATTGTGCTTTCAATTATTTTAACCTTGTCTTTCTACTCCTTTTGAAAGTAATTTAAGTGCCATTTTGCTCCCACTTCAGGGGAGCTTAACTTGTTCAGAAACGTATTGGTTGTGTACTGTAGTGTATTAGAGTGTGATATTGAGCTGCTTTCTTACTAGTGGAATGTTTTCCAATTGACTGTGTAAATAAATATATATTATTTTACCAAGAAACCTTGAATAGTGTTTGTTTGAACCACTCTGATTGCAAGTCCTTTGTGTAACATCTTGTACTGCTCACATTACTCTTGAGATAAGTCTGGCTGCTCAGCCACTGCTACCACATCTGTGTAGTACAGGCTTGTACCAAAGGTGAGATTGTGCTTACACTTGTAGTCTTAATTGTGTGTAGTGTTCCCAAAGGGTACTTACTGCATGTAATTCTGCCTAACACTGGTGTACGGTGGTGAGGATAAAAGTATAGTTGTTACATTGAGAGTGCTGCTCTTACCTTTGTTCAAATAACCCCCACAAGGCGAAGCACCATTAGAGAAGCAATTGTTTTATCATGTCTGATATAGATAGCTACAGACAGGAGACCCTAGTCATTTTAACAGTTGATCAGCTGAGAGAAATGTGTAAAGCTAGGAACCTCACTGTTAAAGGCAAGAAAAATGAACTGATAGAAAGTTTTGAATGTCAAAGTCAAAGAAATAGGTCTGCTGTACCTACTTCTGATGAAAATGTGGAAAATGATGAGGATGATAATGTTTCAGAGTCACACTCAAATGTTATTGAGGAGTTAGATGAGGCAGAGGAGTCTCCAGATGTAGGCCTCACTTTACCTCTACCTGCTCTTAGGCCTCAACCTTTTGCCACGGGGCCCTACCAGGTCCAATTATGAATCCAGAGTTTGTCTCTCTTGAGAAGATGAGACTTGAGTTAGAATTCAAAAGAATCCAAGCCCAAACTGAAAGTAAACATCAAGAACATAAGCTCAGAGAAATTGAGTTGAATCATGCACTTGAAATGTCTCTTGAGAATGGTCCTCTCCCAGAGTCTTCTAGGTATTCCAGTGCTAAGAGGCCTTGCATGCCCAAAGATGCAGTAAGTATGTATGAGGTTAAGCTTGATATTTTGGATTGGTTGGCAGCTTTTGAATAGAAACATGGGATTCAGAACATTACAGGGAATCGGCTGATTCCTTGGCTCTTTTCTAGGCTACCCCCAGTTCCATCTGATGTTGTAATGGAGATGGGAGAAGTGGACAGAATGGAGTATAAAACTGTGAAGCTAGCGTTGATAGCTAGATTTGGGAAGACCCCTTCTCGGTATCTTAAGAGGTTTAGAACCCTCAAAAAGCATGATGGTACCCCTTGGGCTACCTGGGTGTGTGAATGTTTGTTTGAAAAACTTAGATGGTTGGGTTAAGGGTTACAGAGTTAACACTTCTGAAGGTATGAGAAATATGTTTATGTTGCATTCTATCTATGATGCCTGCTCTCCTGAGCTGAGACTGCACTTGGCTGACTCTAAGGAAATTGAGCCAATGAAGTTAGCAAGGGCTGCTGACCTTTGGGTTGCCAACAGGGCTACTCACAAGGATTCTGGGGCAACTCAGGAGAAGGATGAGGGAAAGCCGCACAAGAAAGATAACAAAGAGAATTCTAATACCTCCAATCCAAAAGAGGGCCCCAAACGTAACAAGGGTAAGCCACAAGGGAAACCGAATCAGGCTAGTGTAACCCCTGGTGTTAACCCACAGGAAGGTCAGGCCCAACCCCCATTCATAAAGACATTTGGAAAATGTTGTGCTTGTGTCGCAACTGACCATGTGAAAGGGGATCCCAGATGCAAGGGTAAACCTTCAGGGAACCACACTGTCTCCTTAGCCTTCTCCCCAGAGGAAGACGTTCAAATGGCAAGTGGAAACTTTCACCTACTGGCTGAGGAACCTATGAAAGTCTCAGCCAGTGTTTCTTTAGTGTCCCTGGGCCTGTGGGAACAATAGAACTTAGATGTCTACAATTTCATTCCAGACAATACTAAAGAGTATTACAAAGGCAGTGTTCTTGTGAATGGTCCGGAGACCCCTGCCATCAGAGACACTGAGGCCAGCATTACTGTAGTTGATTAATCTTTTTTTAAGGTAGAGGATGTTGCTAAGGCACCCAAATACCTCACTAAGCTTGCTGGAGGCCCTGTCCAAATGCTTCCACAGTTATCAGCTCTCATCCAGTGCAATGACATGACTGTCAAGATACCTGTTAGTGTGCAGAGTGAAGTACCTGGGAGAGTCCTGTTGGGGAATGACTTAAAAACTCTTGGAGTTGTATCAAGCACCCCCAGGGCTCCCAGCAAAAGGCCAGGGAGAGTACCTTAAGGGGCTCTCCAGGGGAACTTATAGAGGAAACTATAACCCCCAGTCCACAGGACTTACTGACTGCAATTCCTAAGAATAAAGAGGAAAAGGGGAAAGCTAAAACCTCAAAGAAGAAGTCAGCCAGCACTCCTGTGCTACCTGCAAGGACATCCCAAAGAGGACTGTCCAAAGTCACACCTGTGACCCCTCCACCAGCAGAGACTGAGTGTGAGGAACAACCTAGTGTGGTTGAATCACTGCTGAAGAATCTGAGCTGGAAGAGGAACTTGCTCCTGTTGGAGATCTGGATCCTGCTGACTATCCTGAGCTGCAGTCTTTACTGGCAGAAGGTAGACCATGTAGGGCAGACTTCAGCAGAGGTCAAAGAGTGTCCTACTTTTGAAGGTCTTCGCCAACAGGCAGCTTCCCAGCTGGAAAGGCAAGAGCCAGGGAAGCATAGGTTATACTGGGAGGATAGCCTCTTCTACAGTGAACCTACTGAGTCTTTTCCAGGGGACTACAGAAGACTTGTAGTGCCTCTGGAAAGCAGACAGCAGTTCCTACAGTTAGCCCATGAGATTCCTTTGGCTGGTCACTTGAGTTTCAAGAAGACTAAGGAAAAGCTTTCTCTGTATTTCTACTGGCCTAAGTTGGGGTCTGATGTAGATAAATTCTGTAGGAGCTGTCACACTTGTCAGACATCTGGCAAGAGTGGAACCAAGCATGTTCCACCCTTGGTGCCTCTCCCAGTGGTGGGAGTCCCTTTTGAGAGGGTAGAAATCGACATTGTTGGTCCCTTATACCCTCCAACTTCTTCAGGCAACAGGCTTATCCTGGTTGTAGTAGACCATGCTACTAGGTATCCTGAATAAATACCTATGAGGACTGTTCCAGCTCAGGCTGTTGCTAAGGCCCTACTTGGGATTTTTACCAGGGTAGGTTTTCCTAAGGAAGTCATCTCTGACAGGGGATCCAATTTTATGTCCCACTACATGCAGGCCATATGGAAAAACTGTGGAGTGACTTACAAGTCCCAGACCAATGGATTGGTAGAGAGGTTTAACTGTACAATGAAGAGCATGATGGGTGCTTTAGAAGAACCCCTTAGAAGAAAGTGGGACCTTCTGCTGCCATGCCTTCTATTTGCTTATAGAGAAGTCCCTCGGGAGGGAGTTGGATTTAGTCCCTGTGAGCTTCTCTATGGCCATGCAGTTAGAGGCCCCTTGGCCCTGATTAAGGAGGGGTTGGAGAGGGCTCCTTCCCCCCAAGCCAATGAGAGTCACTGACTATGTGATAACTCTGCGGAGGAGAATGTCACACATGATGGCAGTAGCATCAGATAACTTGAAAGCAGGTCAGGCTCTGGTGAAGCATTGGCATGACCAGAAGGCCAACATGGTTGAGTTTACTCAAGACCAGCAAGTTCTAGTTATGGTACCTACAAGGCAGAGGACCTTACAGGACAAGTGGATAGGACCCTTCAAGGTTGTGGGCCAACTTGGAGAGGTCAACTATCTGGTGGACTTAGGCAATCCTAAGGAGGCTCCCAGAGTATTTCACACCAACTGTCTAAAAGCTTGTCTCAAGACCAGAAGTAGGAGCTTTGCTTCTAGCTTCAGCTCAAGAGGAGGAGGAGGAGGAGAGTGAACCTCTACCTGACATACTTAGAGGCCGGCCTTTATAAGAGAAGATAGGAGTCAATCTCTCTTCTAATCTGACACTGGAACAACAGGAGGAGTGCATGTTTCTGTTAAATCAGTTTACCTCCCTGTTTTCACTATCAGGCTTGACCCCTTGGGGCCAGCATGATATTCTCACTGGTGACTGTTTACCTGTTAAAAGCAGAGGTTACATGATGTCGGACCATGTAATATCCCACATAAAGGAGGAGGTCAACAAGATGCTTGATCTTGGGCTAATAGAGCCATCTACAAGTCCATGGTATAGTGCAGTTGTACTAGTGCCAAAGGCAGGATCCAAAGATTGAGATTCTCTGTGGACTATAGAGCTCTTAATGCAGTCTCAAAGACTGATGCCCATCCTGTACCAAGGACAGATGAACTGGAGGACAAGGTTCGTTCAGCCAAGTACCTCAGTACATGTTATCTCTCTTCAGCCTATTAGCAAATAGCACTGACAGACCATGCCAAGGAGAAAACTGCATTCTCAAACCCAGCAGGCCTCTACCAGTTTAAGGTAAGGCCTTTTGGACTAAAGACTGCACCTGCAACATTCCAAAGGATGGTTAACCAGGTTCTCAATGGGATGGAGGACCTCTGCATGGCATACATGGATGACATTGCAGTGTTCAGCCCTACTTGGAAAGAACATGTTGTACACTTAGGATATGTTTGGCAGGCTCTTGAGCAGGCCCATCCGACCATAAAGGCGAGTAAGTGTCAAATTGGTCAGCGTAAAGTGGTCTACCTTGGACATGAGGTAGGAGGAGGTGAAATCAGGCCATTGCCTAGCAAAGTACAAGCTGTACAAAACTGGGCCACCCCTACTACTCAAACCCAAGTGAGAGCCTTTCTAGGCCTCACTGGTTACTATAGGATCTTCATAGATAACTATGGGACCATAGCTTCTCCCTTGAATGTGATCTCCTCACCCACGTTTCCTAAAATGGTCAGGTGGAATGAGGAGTACACTTAGGCATTTGAAGGACTTAAGAAAACCCTTTGTCAAGCTCCAGTCTTAACAGCTCCTGACTACAACCAAACCTTCATTGTGCAAACAGATGCTTGCAATACAGGTATAGGTGCAGTACTGAGTCCGCTGGATGAGAAAGGTAGGGGGCACACCATTTGCTTCATCAGCAGGAAGCTGAAGGAACCTGAAACAAGGTGGGCAACCATTGAAAGAGAATGTTTTGCTATTGTGTGGTCACTGAAGAAGTTTAGACCCTACTTGTATGGATCTACTTTTGTAATTCAACTGACCACCAACCCTTGAGATGGTTGCTGGAAATGAAAGGGGAAACCCCTAAACTACTGAGATGGTCATCAGCCTGCAAGGGTTTCATTTTACCATTGAACACAGGTCTGGGTGTCACCACCAAAATGTTGATGGTCTCTCCAGGATGTTTGACCGACTGGAGTAAGGAGATTCACCCAGGAGTGGATTAAATCCTCCTGTACCTTAGACTGGTGGGGGACGATTCTCAAGAATGTGCTATTCTCCCTTGCCTTTTGAGACCCACAGCAGGTTTGCTGGATTTCTAGGATTTTGATTTTTACCTCGAAAGAGTGTGAGCCTTTTTTCCCACTCTCATGTATTTTGATGTGTGTTTTACTTTTGTGTTCTTTGAATATGGAGTTTTAAACAACCCCATAGGCATAATCTTTTTCTTGTGTGTCACACAGCACCTTCAGTGCAGTGGCAGAGGGGTGTCTTTCAGACTCCCCAAGGTTTAAATACCTTCTCTTGGACTGACTTCTGTCTCTCAGAGCATGTGAAGTTAAATTGACTTTGCTAGTCCTTTTAAATTCACAGACCCAGCACACACCATCTTCCTATAGAGTGCTGGAGGGGTTGCTTAGCATCCCCTATGTCTAAACACTCATGTAACAGTCAAATGTTACCCTTTCCTCTTGAAGTGGCTGTGACAGTGGTTTTAGAACAAACTACCATGATTTGTCCCGACCGCGAACACCGGTAGCTAAAAATCGGGTCAGCCATGTTTTTCAATATGGCGCCCACGACCCCTCTAAAAACAGACTCTGGTCATCTTTTTTCGCTGTTTCTTTTAGGAAAGGTCCTGCGTGTGTTTAACTCTGCGCGCCAAACCAGGTTTGGTCCCTTTGTTCGATGCCCTTTGGCGGGCTTCATTGCTGAAGCCCTCCTCTGGCGCCTGAGTGTCTGGGGTGGACAGGATGTGAGGGAGGTGCCCGAAACTCCCTGTGCTTGGTCTCCTAGGAGACCTAAATGCACACTGGCGTGATTGGCTGGCTGACTGTCCAGCAAGGACAGCCACCCTGCTAGGTGAGTGGCAGCTAGGCTGGAATGATGGGAGAAAACTGTTTAAAAGCAGGTCTCTGGGGCTTGGAAGGCAGAGTCGACCACTGGAACGAAACAACTGAAGACGAGCTGAAGGAAGATGACTGCTGCAACTCCTGAATCGTTGGTTTGCCCAGTGAAGCCCTGCTGCAGGTCCGAATCGCCTGAAACTCCATCGACGGAGAAGATCCTTCAAGGACAACTTCTTGCCTTGACCTGGTGGGAACAACCAACTTGTAAGCCACCTGGACACTGTCTCCATACTGGTCAAATTTTCTTCAGAGTGCTGATGAAAACCGGATGGCCAGTGAGAAGGATACCAGTTTGTGGTCTTTAAGGCACTCGCACCTTAAACCTGACGTTTTGCCAAGCTTGTGGCCTCTTCCTGGGGCAGAGCAGGAACCTCCCGACGTCCTCATTCTTGTACCCACGACTGAAGCTCAGGAACAGCGAGAGCTGCAGGAACTGCCAGAACCACTGCCTCAGCTACTGCTTTTCTTCAGCATTAAGGGACTGTGCAAACAGGGTGTGGAAATCTTTTCTGCCGCAGTGAAAGTTTGTGAAACTTTCCCAACTTGGGAGTCTTGTTCGCTCCTAAACCGACATATAACTCTTTTTATGGCTAACTACTTCCTCGAACATTGGCAAAGACTTAACTGTTTACTACCAGAACTGTGCTATCCTATCCAAGACTCTGAACTATTGACTTTGGCCTAGGCCGATTGAATCGAATTGCTGTTGTAGTGAACTGAAACTATTTGCCCTGCCTATGAAAGTAATTGTGCTTTAAATTCTTTTAACCTTGTCTTTCTACCCCTGTGAAAGTAACTGAAGTGCCATTTTGCTCCCCCTTCAGGGAGGCTTAATGTGTTCAGAAATGTATTGGTTGTGTACTGTAGTGTATTAGAGTGTGACAATGAGCTGCTTTCTTACTAGTGGAATGTTTTCCAAATGACTGTGTAAATAAATGTATATTCTTTTACGAAGCAACCTTCAATAGTGTTTGTTTGAACTACTGTGATTGCAAGTCTTTTGTGTAACATCTTGTACTGTTCACATTAAGATAAGTCTGGCTGCTCAGCCACTGCTACCACATAACTGTGTAGTACAGGCTTGTACCAAAGGTGAGATTGGGCTTACACCTGTAGTCTTAATTGTGTTTAGTGTTCCCAAAGGGTACTGCATGTAATTCTGCCTAACACTCTACCCCCACCCATCCTACACCAACTCTCTCTACTGCCCCCCACCTACCCTACACCTACCCTACACCCACTCTCTACCCCCACCCAACCATCCTACCCCCGCTCACTCTAGCCCCACACACCATACCCTGTGTTCTCTACCCTGACCCACCCTACCCCACCCACCCTACCGCACTCTCTACCCCACCCACCCAACCCTGATCTCTAACCCCCTCTCTACCCCCACCCACCTTACCCCTGCTCACTTTACCCCAAACACCCACCCTAACACCACTTTCTCTACCCCCTCCTGCCTACCCTTCCCCCTGCTCTCTAACCCCACTCCCTTCTCTACTCCAACCACCCACCCTTCCCCCACTCTCTCTACCCCCACCCTAACCTCACTCTTGTTACCCCTACATGCCCACCCTACCCCTGTTCCTACACCCCCACCTGCTCACCCCCCTGCCCTGCCCACCCCCGACACCACTCACCCCCCTGCCCTGCCACCCTACCCTGCCCTCTTTACCCACACCCACCCTACCCGCTCTTTCGACCCCAAACCCACACACCCCACCCCAACTCCCTCTACCCCCACCTACCACACACTACACCTACTCCCTCTCTACCCCTACCCACAGTACCCCCACTCTTTCTCCCCCACCTGCCCACCCTACCCCCGCTCTCTCTACCCCACCCACTCTACTTCACTCTTCCTGCCTCCAGACATCCACCCTACCCCCTCATTCTTCGAATACCCACCTACCCTACCACTGCTCTCTCTACACCCACCCATCTCACTCACTCTACCACATCCACCCACCCTGCACTCTACCCCCACCCGACCTACTCCTGCTCTATATTTCCAACCCACGCTACCCCTGCACTTTCTACCCCTGCACTTTCTACCCCTACCTGCTCACCTTACTGCACTTTCTATCCCCACCCTAACCCGGGTCTCTCTACCTCCACCCACCCACCTGTCCCCCGCTCTCTCTACCTACACCCGCCCACCCTTCCCCTGCTCTCTCTACCCCCACCCTACCCCCGCTCTCTCTACCCCCACCTGGCCACCCTAACCATGCTCTCTCAACCACCATCTGCTCACCCTACCCCACTCTCTCTACCCCCAACCACCCTACCCTCTTCTCACTACCCCCACCCACCCTAACCATGCTCTCTCTACATACACCCACCCTACCCCTGCTCTCTGTCCCTCCCGCACATCCACCCTACGCTCATTTTCTCAACTGCCAACTGCCCACCCTACCCGTTCTCGCTCTATCCCGACCCAATGCTGAAGTCTCTACCCCACCCACCCAAATACGCTCTGTCTACCACCACACCCACCCTATACCCTCTGTCTCTACCACCACTCACCCTACCCCCGCTCTCTCCACACCCACCCTAGCCCCGCTCTCTCTACCCCACCCACCCTAGCCCTGCTCTCTACCCACAAACACCAACCATATCCAGTTCTCAATACCCACATCCGGTCACCCTGCACTCTCTACCCACACCAGCCGACCCTACCCCTGCTCTCTCTACCCTCTTACCCCTGCTCTCTCTACCCCAACCACTAATTTCCCCCTGCTCTCTCTACCTCCACATGCCCACCCTATACCCGCGGTATTGTTCCACATATTCCATTAACCCAGAAAATGACAGGAAATCTTATAAGCCTAGATGTATTAGAAGGAGGAGGAAAGGGACTAAGGATTATCTGGGTGGAGGATCCTTGAAGATTTTGAGTGGAATGCCCTTTGCCAAGACATGGTATCCCCCTTTCCCTAGTGACAGACAATCTAACAATCCCACAACTTTTTTGTCTGCTACAAGCCAGTTCCTCTCTTTAATCAACACACAACACCTAACAGTACTGAGACAAAGAAGAGGCAACTGGGAGTAGTGAAGATTATCTCCCTTAACCACTTAGGTACAGATACGAGGAAGCTGCAGCCCAAACAGTGGAAAAGTCAGGCATGTCTCCCTAACTATGGTCAGGCAGATCCAATTGAACAAGCGCACAAGCAGCCTGTTAGAAGGCTGCAGGTATATAAAAGGAGAGGTGAGAGGCAGAAGGGAGAGCTCAGCTGAGACCACAGAGAGCCCAGCAGAGAAGCCTGAGAAGACCTTGCAAGGAGAACCGTGCAGGAGAAGCAGGGGACGCATTCTTCGTGGGAGCAGCCGTGGGGGGAGTGGAAGCCAAACCAGGATGCCACCAGACCCTGTCCTCATCCGTGAGGAAGCAGCAGGGCTCGCATTGGCGGTGTTCCCCGTCTCAAAGCGGAACAGAGGCAGCAACAGAAGCCATCAGGAGCAGACTGCCGGTGAGTGTCAGAAGGACACGCAAGAACCGGGAAGCTCCGAACAGGACGGCAGGAAAGTGCCTTCCATATATTGAATACCGAACTGTATGAAAACTTAACTTTACAAGAAACCAAGGTATACTGAATACCAAACTACATTACAAGAAAACAAGGGATATTGAATACTGAACTATTGGAAGAAACGCTGGTATACTGAATACTGTACCCTAGCTCTCTCTCTACCCCCCACCCACCCTATCACCCTACACCCGCTCTCTCTACCCCCTCCCATGCACCTTACACCCGCTGTCTCCACCCCAAGCCATGCACCCTACACCTGCTGTCTATACCCCCACCATACCCCTGCTCTCTCTACCCACACCCACCCTACCCCTGCTCTCTACCCCCACCCACCTACCCTACTCCTGCTCACTTTACCACCACCTGATCACCCTGCCCTCACTTTCTCTACTTCCACTTTCTCTACCCCTGTTCTCTCTACCAACACACACACCCTACCACTGTTCTCTCTACCCCCACACAGCCACTCTACCCCTGTTCTTTCTACACCCACCCTACCCCCAGTCTTTCTACTACCACCCTCCCTACCCTCTCCCTGCACCCACCCTTCTCCCACTCTCTACCCCCACACACCCACCCTACCCCCATTCTTTCTACTCCCACCCTCCCTACCCCTGCTCGCTCTACCCCCAGCCACCCTACTCCCACTCTCTCTACCCCTACCCACCTACCTTATTCCTGCTCACTTTACCCCACCTGCTCACTCTGCCCTCACTTTCTCTACCTCCACTTTCTCTACCCTGTTCTCTCTACCCCCACAAAAGCACCCACCCTACCCCCACTCCTTCTCCCACCAACCCTTCCCTGGCTCTCTCTATCCCCCACACACCCTACCCTTGCTCTCTCGATCCCCCACGCACCCACCCTACCCTGTGCTCTCTACCCAAACCTGCTCTCTCGACCCCCACCCACCCTACCTCTCCACTCTCTAGCCCCACCCGAGCTCTTTCCCCGCTCTCTCTACCCCCACCGAACCACCCTACCCAAGCCCCGCTCTCTTCCGCCACCCACCCTATCACCGTACACCTGCTCTCTCTAACCCACCCTACACCCACTCTACCTCTACCCACCCTACATTTGCTCTCTACCCCCCACCCACCCTACACCAACTCTCTCTCTACCACCACCCACCTACCCTAAACCCGCTCTCTCTACCCCACCCTACTCCCGCTCTATGTAGTGCCATCCACATTACACCCACTCTCACTACCCCCACCCTCCCATCCTACCCCTGCTCTCTCTACCCACACTCGCCCTACCCCGTTCTCTCTACCCACACTCACCCTACCCTGTTCTCTCTACCTGGACCCAACCTACCCCCATTCTCTCTACCCCACCCACCCTACTCCTGATGTTTCTACACCCACCTACCCATCCCCGCTCTCTCTATCCCCCACTTACCCTACTCCTGCTCACTCTAGCCCCCATGCACCCTCCCTACCCCTCTCTATCCCCCATGCACCCTAACCCTGAGCTCTCTACTCCCACCCACCCTACCCCCACACTCTCTACTCTCACCCACCCTACCTCTGTGAACTCCTGCCCCACCCACCCTACTGCTGCACTCTCTAGCCCCAACCCCACCCTTTCCTGGCTCTCTACCCCCACCCTAACTACCCCTGCTCTCACTACCACTGCTCTCTCTACTACCACCCACCCTACCCCTGCTATCTCTACACCCAGCCACCCTATAACCCTGCACGCTCTCTACCCCCACCCACCAATCCTACACCTGATGTCTCCCCCACCCACCGTACACCCTCCCTATACCTGCTCTCTACCCCCAGGCCCCCACCCACACTACAGCCGCTCTCTACATACAGCCACTCTCTCTACCCCCACCCAACCCCCCTACACCTGCTCTCTACCCCCACCCTCACCATCCTACCTCCTCTTTTCACCCACCACCAATATTACCTCCCTATCCCCATCATCCTTCCTCTAACACTCTTGCTTTATTACTTACCCTCTCACTCACCCTTTCTCACTCATATTTCCTCATGCTCATCATCAATGGCACCCTCTACCAAGGGCTTCCTCGCTTGCTCTATTCCCCTTCTCTTTACCCCACCTGCTCTCTCCCAAACCCATCCACTCTACCCCTGCTCTCTCTACACCCACTGCACCCAAACTACCCCTGTTCTCTCTACCCCCACCCACCCTACCCCCGTTCTCTCTATCCACGATCCACCCACCATGCCACTGCTCTATCTATCCCAAGAGCCCTGCGCTCACAACACCCACCGACCCTAGCCCCACTCTCTCTACCCCTCCCACCCACCCTAGCCCCACTCTCTCTACCCCTCCCACCCACCCTAGCCCCACTCTCTCTACCCCTCCCACCCACCCTACCCCCACTCTTTCTACCCCTCCCACCCACCCTACCCCCACTCTCTCTACCCCTCCCACCCACCCTACCCCCACTCTCTCTACCCCTCCCACCCACCCTACCCCCACTCTCTCTACCCCCACCTCTCTCTACCCCTCCCACCCTACCCCTAATCTCTCTACCCCTCCCTCCCACCCTATCCCCACTCTCTCTACCCCTAATCTCTCTACCCCTCCCACCCACCCTATCCCCACTCTCTCTACCCCTCCCACCCACCCTATCCCCACTCTCTCTACCCCTCCCACCCGCCCTAGCCCCACTCTCTCTACCCCTCCCACCCGCCCTATCCCCACTCTCTCTACCCCTCCCACCCGCCCTATCCCCACTCTCTCTACCCCTCCCACCCGCCCAATCCCCACTCACTCTACCCCACCCACCCGCCCTATCCCCACTCTTTCTACCCCACCCACCCGCCCTATCCCCACTCTTTCTACCCCACCCACCCGCCCTATCCCCACTCTTTCTACCCCACCCACCCGCCCTATCCCCACTCTTTCTACCCCACCCACCCGCCCTATCCCCACTCTTTCTACCCCACCCACCCGCCCTATCCCCACTCTTTCTAGCCCACCCACCCGCCCTATCCCCACTCTTTCTAGCCCACCCACCCGCCCTATCCCCACTCTTTCTAGCCCACCCACCCGCCCTATCCCCACTCTTTCTAGCCCACCCACCCGCCCTATCCCCACTCTTTCTACCCCACCCACCCGCCCTATCCCCACTCTTTCTACCCCACCCACCCGCCCTATCCCCACTCTTTCTACCCCACCCACCCGCCCTATCCCCACTTTCTACCCCACCAACCGCCCTATCCCCACTCTTTCTACCCCACCCACCCGCCCTATCCCCACTCTTTCTACCCCACCCACCCGCCCTATCCCCACTCTTTCTACCCCACCCACCCGCCCTATCCCCACTCTTTCTACCCCACCCACCCGCCCTATCCCCACTCTTTCTACCCCACCCAACCTATCCCCTCTTCTACCCCACCACCCACCCTATGCCCACTCTTTCTACCCCACCACCCACCCTATCTCCACTCTCTACCCCACCACCCACCCTATCCCCACTTTTTCTACCCCACCCACCCTATCCCCACTCTTTCTACCCAACCACCCACCCTATCCCCACTTTCAACCCCACCCATCCTATCCCCCACACCCATCCACCCTATCCCCCACTCTTTCTACCCCACCCACCCTATCCCCACTCTTTCTACCCCACCCCACCCTATCCCCACTCTTTCTACCCCACCCACCCACCCTATCCCACCACCCTATCCCCCACTCTTTCTACCCCACCCACCCACCCCCTATCCCCCACTCTTTCTACCCCACCCACCCACCCTATCCCCCACTCTTTCTACCCCACCCACCCTATCCCCCACCCACCCTATCCCCCACTCTTTCTACCCCACCCACCCACCCTATCCCCCACTCTTTCTACCCCACCCACCCACCCTATCCCCCACTCTTTCTACCCCACCCACCCACCCTATCCCCCACTCTTTCTACCCCACCCACCCACCCTATCCCCCACTCTTTCTACCCCACCCACCCTATCCCCCACTCTTTCTACCCCACCCACCCACCCTATCCCCCACTCTTTCTACCCCACCCACCCTATCCCCCACTCTTTCTACCCCACCCACTCACCCTATCCCCCACTCTTTCTACCCCACCCACCCACCCTATCCCCCACTCTTTCTACCCCACCCACCCACCCTATCCCCCACTCTTTCTACCCCACCCACCCACCCTATCCCCCACTCTTTCTACCCCACCCACCCTATCCCCCACTCTTTCTACCCCACCCACCCACCCTATCCCCCACTCTTTCTACCCCACCCACCCACCCTATCCCCCACTCTTTCTACCCCACCCACCCTATCCCCCACTCTTTCTACCCCACCCACCCACCCTATCCCCCACTTTCTACCCCACCCACCCACCCTATCCCCCACTCACCCACCCTATCCCCCACTCACCCACCCTATCCCCCACT